>NC_092636.1:44175472-44513044 GCF_039555335.1 Amphiura filiformis | reverse complement strand
TTTGCAGCAGATGCTTTATACCAATAGAATGTGGATTCAAATTAAAGTGCAAGCTCTTCTCCCTTTTAATCATTATGGCATCATTTGTGTTTATTGTCCGCATCATTCCAGAATAAAGTTTGGGGTACTTCGTCCATGATTCATTCATTGGGTGCTGAATTCACCTATTTCCCCTCCCGTAAACATTGACACTATATTAAAAGTTCCCTTATACTGGTTAGCAAATGCACGAAATGTCGACAACACCAGAAAGCAATTTTATTGAGAAAAAAATCAAGAACCAACCGCACTCTGCATGGGCCCTAATGTGAATAACGCAATTGTAAGACAAAATAATAGTCTAAATTTTCATGTAAAATGCTCACATTTTATTATACATGTACAGCTCTGTCTCAGTCACTGACAAACACCTTTGTCACATACACTGGTTTCTAATTCAAAGAAAGTGATGCTTAATGGGCTATTCCATTTAAAAATCCACACTACCCCTGTGGAAAATTAAATTTAGCTGAAGTCAGCCACAGAGGGAGTATGTGTTTTGATTAGAATAGACAAATTGAGTAACTTCCATTTGAAATACTCCAGTTGTGGAGATATAGGTAAAGATATAATACAGGGTGAGTATGGGTTTCAAAATGATTAACCCTGACCAGTTACATTGAAAAAACATACTCCCCCTGTATGTGTAAGATATTTCCAAAATCTTTCACAGGGGTATTGGGGATTTCAACTGGAACAGCCCAATAGGCCAGGCTAAAATAGTGTTAAAATAATTGATATCCTTGTGATCACTGCATATTTCTAAACAGCATCCAACTATACTGCACAAGAAAAACATAAAAACAAAAGTAATTTATTAAAGACTACAACTAAATTCAAATTACAAAATAATCGGTCTATACATGGAGAATTTTGTTCTGCATATTTTGATACCTCATTTGGCACGATGTGATTTTATTCCAAGCTATACGCATTTGAATGGCAATAGCTGGAATTAAGGGGTACTACACCCCTCGATAAATTTGTGTCTATTTTTGCATTTTTCTCAAGAACTAATAACACAGTGGTAACAAAAGTTATGTATATTATAGGGGCAAGGAATCCAATTACTACACTGGAATTTTAGTGACCCAAGACAAGCCGTACGTTATTGATGAAAGAAATAAGCTACCGCTAGGATGTACCTCATTCGATCATATATACTGAACCGCTTGTCTTGAGTCACTGAAATTTCAGTGTAGTAATTAGATTACTTGCCCCAATAATATACATAATTTGTTACCAGTGTATTTTTATTTTTGAGAAAATGCAAAAATAGTCACAAATTTACCACAGGGTGTAGTACCCCTTTAATGACCAATTTTGATATTTTCTCCTTCAGGGGGATTCCAACTGCCTTTTGTAATGGGCTCATTACAGAGAAACTAACTAACTCACTGCCCTGCATTCATAATCTGCATGCTTCAAGGGAAGTCAATGTAAATTTTGTTACACATGAAAAGCTCGCGTTTTTCATTCAAATTGCTATAAGTTGAGGGAATAAGTCACATTGTGCTGAATGAGGTACATAATTACCGTATTGTTTGTAATAAACGCTCCCCCTCTAATAAACGCCCCCCTCCAATTTTTCTGTGAAAAATTGACAAAAATGCAAACATTTCCATGCCATATCGTGTAGGTAAGCTTAAAACTTGCATCAGTCATGTCAGTCACGATCGCTATATTGAATGGACAAAACATATTATGACTCAACTCCCATGTTTCATTGCCTAATTATGGTAGAATTTCACTAATTCCATAGGAGTAATTTTGTTGTATTTCCCACAAAAATATCATTTTCCGTGGGTGCCGCCATCATGTATAGTCGTGAATCCTCCTTTTAATAGGAGCACCATCGGAAATTGAACCCGATTTTTAAGCTTTTTTCACTGACAATTCACTTCCAATAAACGCCCCCCTTTTGGAAAAATGCAACGCCCCCGGGGCGTTTATTACAAACAATACGGTATGTACCAAAATACAATAGCTATCAACCACTTCATTCTGTAATTTAGTTGTTAGTGCTTTTGTTTTAAATATCACAATACTTTTTGTGCACAGTATAGTAACTGCCTACACCTACATCCACATCCCTATTTATTATTCTGCTTATGGTATTGATTACACACTGTACATACATGTAATTTTTGTGTTAACATGTTTAATAGATGGGGATAGTTTTATATAGGAATATATTATTTGGCATGACATAAAATTCACGACATTATGTATTGTATATCAATGCCACATACTAGGAATAGGGACATGAGAATGATGAGATTTTCACCAGTAAAGTAGCCAGGAATTTACTGTGAAGGTGTAAATCCAAATTTTTGTCCCCATATTTGTCAATTTTTTGTCCCATTTTTAGTCATTTTAAGGACACATTACTCTTTGCCGTCCCCATTCTATCCCTGAAAATGTTCTGTGAGGGGGCAGTTTTCCCCCAGGCTCCCCCTGGCTATGCTCCTGATTTTCACCATGCTCTCCAAATGTTAAATTATCTTCAACCGTGACTCCGGAGACTTTTGAATCTTTGGAAGTTGTTCTCATTTGCAATTTTCATTTTAAAAGTTTCAAATATTCACAACAAAATTTGATCTGTTCGAGTTTAAATACAGCCACCTTAAATTTAGTCCCTTTTGGGATTATTATTGAAGTTATTTATTATCAAGATATTCTTACATTTCAAACATACATTGGTTAATAAAACATGACTATATTTTGAAAAATAACATTATTTTATGTATATACAATATAAAGTCTTTCTATTTATGTTGACTTTTGACATTCCATCATCCTGCAGAATTCCATCTACAAGCATGCCTGTAAATGAGTGATTTTGACAAAAGAGACGAAATAAAGACAAAAAACGTTACAATATTGATAGATTGGTCTTCTAATAATGCATGACAGTCGCCTGTATCAGTAATCAGAGATGTAAGTGAGGTAATGATCCACTTCCTGAAAATCATGCGAGCCGTTGGCGAGCAGCCGAGCAGCGAAGGCGAGGCGTGCAACAGAGGTCCATGGGGCAGAGCCCCTGGCCGGTGTTCACCCCCCCCTCACAAATTTTTTTCTCTCTTTTTATGACAAATTATCATCATCCATTTAATTTTTTTTTTTTACATTTTCCGAATTTTTTTTTGGCCCATTTACGGAATTCAGGAAATTTCCGGAAGTCTTACATCTCTGAGTAATATAGATGCTCAAACAGAAAATGCCTTTCTTTTAAACAAACACACCTCTCATTTAGAGGCATATGCTTGCAGATGGAATTTTATGCTTATAGTTGCCATAACTATTCACAGTTTTTTCCAAGTTGGAGCAGTTCTTATTAGTAGAAGTAGGAGGAAAACTAATTAAAATTCAAAAACTTAATTAGGAAAATAAAAAACTATTTATTTTAGAAGCAACATCCAAAAAAATGTTCATTTCCCATGATGATATAAGCAACATTTTCCCACAAAGATATCACCACTCCCCACAAATTCTTAAATTATATTTCTTCATTTGGAAAGCAAGATAATCCTCAAAATGAATTTTAAAAAACAACAATATCGCCTTAAATTCTCCTTTAGACATGCATCACACGTAAACCCCAACTGGGCTATTCCAGTTAAAATCCCTACACTCCCTATGGAAAACATGACCTTAATCTCTCACAGAGGGGGTGAATTTCAAAGGGTAAATACCAATTGAAATCTACACCTTCCCATGTGAGAGATTAAGGGGGTACTACACCCCTCGATAAATTTGTGTCTATTTTTGCATATTTCTCAAAAACTGATAACACAGTGGTAACAAAATTTATGTATATTATTGGGGCAAGGAATCCAATTACTACACTGGAATTTCAGTGACCCAAGACAAGCGGTGCGTTATTTATGATAAGAAATAAGGTACCGATAGGATGTACCTCATTTCTTATCATAAATAACGAACCTCGAGTCACTGAAATTTCAGTGTAGTAATTGGATTCCTTGCCCCCAATAATATACATAACTTTTGTTACCAGTGTGTTATTATTTTTTGAGAAAAATACAAAAATAGTCACAAATTTACCACAGGGGTGTAGTACCCCCTTAAGGTCATGTCTTCCATAGGGTGTACATGGATATCAACTGGTATCAGCATGTAGTGATCATGCACAGGTGTTGGATGAGAGTACTGACCGATATGTGGACGTATCATCATTTAAAAGCGGTTCTACATGACACTTTAATTATATTCTATATATTCTTACACATAATTATATTGTGCAACTATTTGTTAAGTTCAGAAAAAGTTCACCTCCCACTCGTCGTCGTCATCGTTTGTTTCAACTCCTTGGAAGAGCAGGTTAAAACAAGGTGATCCTGGTTGGTTAAAGTGTCCGTAAGGGTTGGCCTTGTTGACAACAGTCAAACATATCCAGCAGAAGTAGGTGTGGCATTTAAAGCATGTCATCTTGTTACATCCATCAATTTTCTATCAAGAAACAATTTGGAGCAAGACATTAGTACGATTGTACAGTGATATATTTTATTTTTCAGAGACAGTCACTGCTGGCCTTATTGGCCTTTTGGCTGTTCCTTGTAATTGTGGATTTATATATAGCTTATTTTTCCAGAGGATTCAAAGCGCTGTAATTTAAGCTGCCACTGGTGAATCATCATTATCAGATCGCATCAACTAGGCTGGTTGCAGCCAATCCTGGTGCAAACCTATCCGCACTTATAGATTGTAACATCTTCGTATGACTTTATAATTTTGTTCTTTGATTATGCAATTGGCTAGGGTTAATTATTTTTGAAATCCACACTTCCCCTGTATATGGCCATTTTTGGTAGTTTAACATGGAGTTATAATATGGGGGAACTTAATGTCTTAATATGACATTACATCAAATATGTTGTCCTACAAAAAGCACATTTGGCTGATTCCATTTTTAAATGGAATAAAAGAGTAAGTTGGGACATGGGTAAATATTATTCTAAAATATCAGGTTTGAAAAAAAATCACATTCATTAAAACAATTGTACATTATGGCTTTAACTCAATGTCTGAGAAATGTCTGCACAGTTATTCATTACCTGTGAAGGAAGAGCTTGTGATACAGGGTTTAGCTCTGTGTTCATGTCTAGGGCAAAGAGATAACATCCAAGAGAACCAACTCCGCTCATATAGAGGGAGGGCAAAGTAGTGTACCTCCACATTATTTCGCCATGTGATCAGGTATAATTAAACTTTGATTTAAGTGTGCGTTTGTTTGCATTATGCTGGTTTCATACTTTCTGCCGCTTGCTGCTGAGCGGCGTGACGCTTCATCATGCCGCTTGCACTTTTCTGCAAGCGGAGCGGCACACCGCTGAGCGGCAGCGGCATGACTCTTAAAGCCGCTCAGCACCGCTCCAAAATCGTATTTTGTTCTGATACGTCAGAGCGGTACCGCTCTGAGTTCATTTGAACTCCCAGCGGTGCTGCCGCCGCGACAAAGCTGTGGAGTGATCGATATATCGGCTTGCCGCTGGTCACCGCTAGCGTTTCTGGTGCGACTGCGTAATGAAGTAAAATCATCTTCAGAGCGGCAAAGCGGCAGGAAAGTATGAAACCAGCATAATACGAGTAGTGCATTGTGTTGATAAATCAGTGTTTGTTTGTTTGTTTGTTTTTATTCGGCAAGATCATTAGAAAAAACAAAAAAAGAGACAGAAAATATATTACAAAGCACATGAATGTGACAAATTAATTAAATCCAGCCACAAAGCCAGGACACACTGACAACAAAATGACAAGCCGGGATAACCCATTAAGCCCGCAGAACAGCGTTCGAAATAGGGCCGGTCAGCCGGCCATTGGCCTGTAACTTTTTAGCCTGGCCGGTAACTTTTCTGACTGGCATCTAGTTGCCGACCCGGCTGGCCGGTAACTTTTTAAGGTCAAGCCCGGCTAGCCTGTAACTTTTTGAGGCCTATTTCAAACACTGCCGCAGAAAAGACAAGTTTATTTCCGATGAGGTCCCAAGAATAGATCTGACATCTCTTGACTGAGAGAGTTGCTAGCCAGATGTTGTTTGACACTTTGTTTAAATATATGCAGACTTGGGCAATCCCTTATGTTTGATGGGAGTGCATTGTAGTACAATGTGCTTGAAACAATACCTTTTACCCTAGGAACAATGAAATTATATTCACTTGATCTGGTTCCATAAGAGTGAGCATTTGATGTTCTAAGATGACTAAGATGAAGTGCACCTTGATAATGGTAGATGTTAAAGACATGATTAAGCCTCAGCTGTTTAACTCTGTCACAAAATTTCAACAGATTCACAAGGTTTGGCTCTTGTTGCCCAATGTGATCTCTGGCAGAAAGTTTCAAGATATAACGAGCAAAAAGCGGTGTGGATAACATGTGCTACAGCACGCATTCAAACCTTTGTAACGTTCATCCGCTAAAGATGCAAATTACTACCGTATTTTCGTCAAATAGTCGCCCCTCAAATAAACGCGCCCCCACCACTTTTTTCAACCAAGATGTTTAAAAAATGCTGATATTTCCATGCTATCTTGTGTAGTAAGCTTACCAAGTTGCCCACATGGTCGATAATAGTTTCACTTTTTGGCGAAAATCTGGGTTGGAAACCCGGAAGTGAACCAGAAGTCAGTATTTCTAGTTCATAGTTCGTCATTTTAGTGTGAGTTTTAAGTTTACCTAATGATTTTAACGGGAAATATCGTTCTAAAATTGACCTTGAATAAATACCCCCCTTGGGAAAATGTAACGCCCCGGGGGCGTTTATTTGACGAAATACGGTATTTGATATTGGTCTCTTGTCAGAGGTACACTATGTCGGTATCCAAGTATGATTTCTGAGTCATTTCTCTTCGGGTATAATGTCATTGGTTTGGTTACCTACCTCAATACTGGCACCGCAAGAAGGACACTTCTTACTAAACCTCTTCATCCATTCCACACTGTAATTCTCTTCTACAGCTTGTATTAGATTCTTCTTGCCATAGCGACGCTCCAACTCCTTACGCTCCTCAGGGTCGCCAGACTCCCACTGCCTGCGGATCCCCGCAAGGTGTTCTGGGGGCAAGCAAAAAATATTTGTGTGATCTATGAGTGCACTCTCAATAACATCACGGCCATATCGCTGCTCGATGCGAGTTTGAATGTCTTTGCTGCCGTTTCTCCAAGCCTCTAACACTCTCTGAAGTTGTTCTATAATAATGTCAACAATAAAATCGGACTCGGCTTAAATTACTTGAAATTGTGATGGTATATGCTAAGGGTTAGAGTTAAGCTGAATTTATACATGATTGCATTTGCTCTTTGCACACTTTGCTGCATCCAAATATTCAATCTATGACTATCATTTTGCAAGTTGACAAATTTGCAAACCTGCAAACTTGAGCTACATCAACCAATCACTGCCTGTCAGCCTGATCTATCATTTGGCAAATCAATTTTTAGTTCAATAAAAATGTGCAAAAAACAACAATGTCGTCTGCAAATGCAGCAAAACGAGTGGGAGCAGAAGCCTGTGATGCATTGCTGTTCAAGAGCGATTACCCATTGCTCTTTCAATGGCAATTCTAAGGGATCAAGTGTAAAATTGACTTTACAATAAAGGTTAATGTTTAAATTGGTTTACAGAAGTGTTAGGATCGATTATATCAGAAGCTTGTGTACCCCTTAATTGTCGCTATGTGCTATATATGTGCTTTATAAGTACAGTATAATATTCCTATTGGGGCTGCCTGCACAGGTACACTGTAGCCAAGGTACTGTACTGGTGCACACAAAGTACCTACATAGTACCAATGCTGCTACTGCACAGGACCCACCAGCAGTGGTACGTCCTGCACTGGTACCAACCAAGTACCTTGGCAATGGCATACCTGTGCAGGTGGCCCAGTAGGAATCTTGTAGTGTATTCATTTCACAAATATCACAATTTGCTTACCAGATCTTAGTCTGCAAGGAGATGTGCCATGATAGGTCATCTTGCAAAGGACACAGAATGCCAGCTTACATCTTGGACATACTCCCATGGTGCTCTCTTTCTCCAACATCACTGGACACTGACAGGTCAGACGAGGGCAGTACACTATGTCTTCCATTCCTTCTAGGGACAGCTGGAGAAGAAGTCGGTCGTATGTCGCAAACAACTCCTGTCCAACCAGCTCACGGACCTGAAGACAAGAGTTAGTATTCGTTTTAATATTACTAGCATACATAATAAAATATATATAAACAACCTTCTGGGCCTGTAAGACAAAAAAACAAAAAAACTTTTCTACAGCCCAACTGATGCAGATTTTGTATTATAGGGTTATTGGTTTTGTTTGCTAATGCATGTAAAATCTGAATATGTAACAGTGAATGATGTTGCCAGTACCTTTTGGAACTAAGCTAGCTATTTCATTTGAAGATTTAAGAAAAGTTTTCCACAGAATGACTCTGTTTTATATTTTAATTTTCAGAAGCAGTCTCTTGTCACAGCTGACCTCATTGGCCTGTTAGCTGCTCTTTATTATGTTGCATGATTTTGTTATTTTGTACATTGATTATGGAAATTAATTTATTGATTCTTTTCAAAATGGAATTGTCGCATATTAATTATTTTTGAAACCCACACTTCCCCTGTATATGGCTATTTTAGCCTTTTAATGTGGAGTTCTATGGGGGATGTAATGTCTTGGTAAGACATCATGTCGAAATTGTCCTACAAACAACACATTTGGCTGATTCCATTTAAGTGTAAGTTGGGACATGCGTAAACAATATGCTAAAATATTATCAGGTTTGAAAAAAAAAATACTTTACCAAATTCATCCAAAAAATTGCACATTATGGCTTTAATTCAATGCAATGTGAGAAATGTCAGCACAGTTATACAGCTATTCATTACCTGTGATGGAAGAGCTTGTGAATCGCAGTCCGTCTCCGGACAATTAAGGCACTTGACATTGCCGTCCGATATTTGCACTTTGAAATACTCCTTCATACATTCCTTACAATACACATGATCACACCCCATGAAATTGATGCAATCTGAGCCTTGCTTCTCACTGAAACAAACATTACAGCTGTACACGGCCAAATTGAAGGCCCTCTGTCTCTCTGCCTGATCATGATCAATTATCGCTGGAATCAGGTGGGGAACTGATGCTATGTCTTGAACAGCTCTGGAGTCACAAGTTCTTGCACTGCTGGTAGAGGTTGGTGGATCCACGGAAGCAGTCGCTGCTTCCTCTTTCTTATCAGTTCTCGCCTGAGATGCTGATTTTTGTGTTGCATCTTCGTCACAGGCAGCTGCATCCTGATCTTGCGATGTTTGTCTGGATGTACTAGGTCTCTTCCTCTGCAGTTCCTCTGTATCCAAGGTAATTGGTGAGGATAATTCTAGGATATCTAAGGATTCGTCTATAAGGAACTGGGTCCACAAAAATAGAATAACCTCATTGCTGTTCTCCTTCCAGATGTCATCCAGTTTGGCACAGAGTTTAGAAAGCTGAAATAAAAATCAGAATTGTTGGTTAGAATTATAAAGCTGACCTCATTTGATACTCAAGTTCTGGTTTTTAAGGGGACGCGATCTTTTGTTGGTCGAAGCAACAAAAAAAATTATTTTCATTGTCTAAATCAATATGTTATTGAAAAATAACATTTTGATGTTTTGCAAAAGTTCATTCTACAAATCATATACTTTGAAAACTTGCTTGATTTATTGTTGTTAATGAATTATGTATGTTTTACAAAAGTGTTGTTGTTTCAGCCCTCTTTACAACACAACTCAAGAACCACAGGACCTACAAAAGTATATCTGTGATATTTGAATCCTTCTACATGCTCGCTATGAAATGATCAATGCAATTTTGCCAAAGCTCACTACCATTCGCAAGATGCTGTACACTACCAAATCGCAACAGTTTATAATAGTTGCTAACCTTAGGGGGTACTACACCCTGGCCAATTTGTGCCTATTTTTGCATTTTCTCAAAAATTATAGCGCATTGGTGACAAGTAAGATATGAATATTATAGGGGCAAGGACTACAACTACTGCACTGAAAATTCAGCAACTCAAGTCAAGTAGTTATTGATTTATTGATCAAATATTGGTTTTCCCTCATTTTTGACTGTAACTCCACAACTGTTGTCTGTGCTGAAATAAAATTTCCAGTGCAGTAGTTGTAGTCCTTGCCCCTATAATATACATATCTTACTTGTCACTAATACACTATAATTTTTGAGAAAAAATGCAAAAAATAGGGACAACTTTGACAAGGGTGTAGTACCCCCTTAAGGATTCTGAATCTTTTATTATTCAACTTTTACAGAGTCAGCAGATATAGTTAAGACACTAAAGATGAGCGTATATTGGGTTTCTTAATTGTAACAAGGACACTTCATTATACATCACACATATACCTTTTTTGCTGAACCATGAAATGGTATCAGCCTATATGAGTGAATGTTACTAGCTTACTTACTAGCTTACTTACTAGCTTACTTACTAGCTTACTAACTAACCATTTGGTCTGAAATGGACATATCTCTAAATGCCACGAAGGTATGAACCCATGAGTGGTGTCATATGAAAGAGGAAAACATAAAGAATATAATAAAAATATTTCCAAACGTCAGAGGTCATCCTGGGGTCACAGTGGTCAAAAAAGGTCATTTTAACACCGAAAATGCTCTGATTGAGCTTAAATTTAAATGCAATGATCCTTATGACATTCTAAACATGTTTAAAACATTAAAAAATTTATTTAAGGTCATTAAGGGGTCATAAAGGGGTCAAAGGTCAAGGTTTTCAAAATGCTCCAATTGAGCTGAAATTTAAATGCAATGATCCTTATGACATTGTAAACATTTACAAAATATTTCAAAATTCATTTAAGGTCATTAAGGGGTCATAAAGGGGTCAAAGGTCAAATTTATCAAAATGCTCCAATTGAGCTGAAATTTATATGCAATGATCCTTATGACATTCTAAACATTTTAAAAACATTTTACGATTCATTTAAGGTCATTAAGGGGTCAAAGGTCAAGTTTTCCAAAATACTCCGATTGAGCTGAAATTTAAACACAATGATCCTTATGACATTCTAAACATGTTTAAAATATTTTAAAATTCATTTAAGGTCATTAAGGGGCAATAAAGGGGTCAAATGTCAAGTTTTCAAAATGCTTCAATTGAGCTGAAATTTAACAGTGGTATAGGCCTACCACAATATACTGCCGAAGCCACATGGTTCAGCTATGGTGCGGTTATCGCTCTAGTTAAATCCTTTGTGAGAACCAATAAGTTGGAAAAAGATCAACAACTCACACGGTTAAATGGTAAAAACAGGCACTGATTACTCAAACTTACATCAACAACTCTTCCTATACTTTTAACTGGAACCAAGCATTGTTAATCGATGATGAATCCACAGTCCAGTAGCGTATACGCGTAACCTTGCATTCGCATTATGTGTGAGCGCATACAATTCGTCATGCCTGGAACTTATGCGTCAACAATCTCTTATAATGTTGGAGGTAGCAACTAAATATACCACTTTATTCTTTAGTTTTATTGCTCACCTAATTCTTTAGTTTTGTTGCTTATATCAACAGAGAAATCACCAATCTTCTTGTAAGGTTGAGCAGCAATGACAAACGGACATTCCAAATGAAAGAATTGTATGAATAACACAATCTTTAGCTTGTTTTCTTTGTTGAACGGTTGTTCATCAGCGATTAACAACTCGCGTCCGGTGCATCTGCATGGTTTACTTCACTCGGGCAGCTAAATGTACAGCTATGTACAACTGATGGAAAAGTTACAGAACTTCAATCCTTAATATCCTTGTAAATTTGAGATGAACTTAATTAGACTGAGGACTTCTATAGATGTACATTACAAATATTTATGAATCACCACCCAGTCACCCTCCATCCTTCTGAGGTGCTCACTTATTTTTTATCTCATACTAACCTGATTTATAGACAGCCATTTGCAGGACAGTGTGAAAGACGGAGCAGAGCATGATGGGTAATCACTAGGGTATTGAAAGTTGAGTACTATGGGTGGTAAATGATGCACAGGTAGATGGGTATCACTGCCTTCTTGGTGGAGCTTCACACCTGAAAATAAGTATATACAAGAATTAAAAGTAGTTCTTACATAGTAAAGAGTACATTGAGAAGACCCAGAATGCACATTCATCTCAAATCATTATCAATTTTAAGAGTCCCTCCATTCCTGCAAATGTAAATAAGGGAATAGCCATATATCACATAGACTGTAAGATCATTAGTCTGAGAAGGGTTAAAGTTTGGGGCAATTTATTTTAGGATTATGGTTGGGGATAAAGTTAGGGTTAGGGTTAGCATTAGGATATAGGGTTAGGTTATGGTTGGTACATGTAGGTGTTAAGATTATTATTATGGTTAGGTACTAATTATTATGGTTAGGGTTATGTTTAAGGTTAGGATTATGACTTAGCTTATAGGTTTAGGGTGAAATTTAGGGTTAGGGTTTATAACTAAGTTATCGGGTTTGCAGACTAAGGACTATCCACCTGTAACCATAAATAAAGCTGTAGTCTGATGGGGTGCATAGTGACTGGTGATATTGCAATTTAACATTTATGGGAAGATATTGCTTCAAAAAGTAGCATTAGAAGTAAGTCATTCTGATTCTGAGCTCAAAATTGCACTATAAGGCCAAAAAAAAAAAGTTGTTTGCTTGCCCTCGTTCGACCGACCGTCTAGGCAGTCCCGACCGTAGAACTTTTTTTTTGAAATTTTTTTTTGTTGCGATTTTCCCAAAAATGGCATGTATTTTTCGTCTGAAAAACCGATGATTTAAAAGAAACGTTGTAAAATACCATATCCTGCATGTTTACGTGTCCGGCTGTGCCTGACTGTCGGGTTCCGCAATTTCAGTATACCACCTCAGCGTCTAAGCTCTAATACAATTTGCTATCCACCTGCACATTTCGGACGGCGCATCTAGGGATGAGTTTATTTACAGGCAAAATATAACCGTGCATATCGTGCAAGAATGGATACAATATATAGCAGATGTTAAAATATGGTAAAAGTAGATAAAATTTGAAAACAGTTGTACCCGATATTCATTTCTTGTTTATAAATATTTAGATTCATGATATTTGTTCGTATCGACTAGGAAGTACATGTAACATTGCACTATTTTTTTCAACATGTTTGTTGAGGCTACTTTTATTAAGAGCACAAATCGCTCGGTATAATATGATTTCACTTTAAACATGGCGGACAGAACACGAGTAGTGCTAGCTGTACAGGTGAAGCAAGGGACTGAACACGCTGATTAATATGATAGTTTTGAAAAGCAGAAAACACTACATGTAGGAGAATTGTACACTTCATTAAACGTAGGCCTACATGTAGAAGAGCTACAATTATTTAAGGTGCAAGTGGCGAGCACAGATGCTGGACCATGGCGTGATGTTGCTGCTACGGAAATGCTTGAACCATTAATTGCATTCGGTATTCGCCATATCTGTTTCTGGGAAACGGAAAAAAACCAAAAACCGACCCAATTTTTAAAATCCATTCGAGGGCAAGCAAACAATTTTTTTTTGGCCTAATCTGACAACAGAAGTGTTTCAGCTTCACACACCACCCACACATACACGCCCCTCCCCATGCACAAAGCCCCCCTACACACAAAAAAACCCAAAAGTTTGAGTATATTCCCTACATTTGTGTATGTCACTAACTGCGGCCATTGTTTAGAACAAGCAAGGACGTCCATGGTTCATGTGTGACCACTGTTACATGTAGATAAAAAATTCTAATGTGTGTGTCCTTGATTGATTTCATTTACATAAACACAAATTCATACATACCCCCCCACACACACACACACCTAACAAACCTGCACCACACTCACAAATATTCAGCTAAACGACCTTTAAAAAAAGCAAGTTATGTAAATACTCACCCACACGTTTAGCCTGATCTATCATAGGTTCATCAAGAGTGATCAGAAATGGCTGAAGCGGGAGCTGAATATGAGCAGCAAACTGTCCACCACTGCCATCATCGGCAGCGGTGAATATTCCTTCTTCATAGATACTTGCTAGAGCAAGCAACTCATCTGACTGAGCCTCTTTATCATCCTCACTCATTGCTCTTCTGCAAGAAACCAAACATATTGTGGATAAAAATAGGGGGTTGAATGTGTAATTTATACAGAGAATATTGACCAGAACTTACAATGCGTACGACCAGTACATGTATTGCAAGGAGGAATGAACAATCTGAAAAGCACACATCCTACGTTATACTTATATGTCAACATTGCGGATGTAGGCACTTGTCAAAGGTCAGCAAATTACTACAAGCGCCATCAACAGACGACATCAGGTTGGTAAGAATACTTCTGGACAAATGGCCAATCCACAAATGTTGCAAAGGGTAATTTCAAAATGTTAATGCCCTGTGGCAACCCGAAAATCCAAAATAACCTGGACCGACTTGGACTGAATGCGGATCGGATTGAAAAATTGCATACAGATCAGGGCATATCAAGTTAGGCCGGATCGGGTGAGTTTTCGCCAAGTTGAAACAGACTGGGGTTCTTTCGCTCAGTTTGAGTTGGGGTCAGCAAAAAATCACATTAAATATATCAAAAATACAAAAGATATTTCTGCGATACCAAAATGTAAGAGGTATCACTGGGAGTACGGTATCCCACAACAGTGGCAGTGTTGTGTTCACTAACTGATCTTAAATTCTATCAGCTCTTCATGGAATCAAAGTAAACTTTATTTACTAAAATTTAACTTCAGGTGACTGCAAGTGCCCTTCGTATATAAATCCATAAGTACACTACAAGATTCCTGGCGACGGTGTACCTCTGCTGCACTGGTACTTTGCAGGTACTACTGCTGCTACTACCGAGTACCCCATCCCGTAGGTAGCCGACGTTGGTACTACACCAAAGTACCAGCGTCGGCCACCATACTGTAGATACTCCCGTAGTTGAGTACCTATGTCGGTACTCCACCATGCGTCACCTCCGAGTCAACTGCGGTGTACCAGTAGGTGACTTATAGGCACACCATAGTGTGGGTACTTCTAATAGTCCTTCCATGGAAGTACCTGCACAGTAGCCGCACCTACTGTGTACCCATGTGTCACCTACTGTGTACCTCATGTGTCACCTACTGTGTACCCCATGTGTGAAGTAGCAATGAAGGTACTCTTGTCGTGTTTTTGCATTCCTAATCGAATCGCCCAGCGATCACCGTGCTGCGCGTACTCACTCATATTTGGCCGCGACGACGCGTTACTAAGAAACATCATCATTTTCTCAGTTTTTAAACCAAAAAAAGTCCAAATTTCCTGATGTTTATGTCTTCAAATGTTGTGCATGTAAAGATTTGCTGACTTAGATCATATTGGGCACACAGTAACTCTTGAATTGTAAAAGATTTTGGAAAGAAAGGTTAAGCCAAATCACCGTAGATAACACGCATAATTTTCCTATTGGACTGTACGTGATGTGGGTTGCATACTCCGTGATTTTCCTTGGTGTTTTTGGCATTTTTTCGTCACAGTATAACCACTTCAGTTGTCTCGAATGTTCGGTAAGTAACTGAAGCCGATAACTTAAGTAAGCTTTATTCTCAATTCATCACCAGTTTGATATTAAAAAACGTGCTAATTAATATTATTTATAATACCATGAATACGTGGACGTGGTGCTTTGTTACTGTATGTTGACAGATGTAAAATGCACATTATTGCCAGGCTAGCCTAGCCTATAAACATGATAAAAAACTTTAAAGCATACTGTCACTGTGATTCGAGTCATCCCGGGAGTATTCTCTGTTCAGTGACAGTTTAAATGTGTATTAGGCGTAATTAAATATCTGGACATGCTAAAATTAAATAATAAAAAAATGAGAGAGAGGCCTATCTATGCCGGATATAAAAAAAAAAAAAAAGGGGACACGCCTGTGTTAATTAACATTAGCATGTGTTCCTCACGGACCAACCTGGGTAAACAAACAAACAAACAGGCGGAGTGCCCATCTCTCTTTCAAGGACAAGGTGATTGGGGCAGACTCCTTCCTTCATGTAATGTTGCTGGGGAGGGTCAAAGTTTTAGGCCACTGTACGTGTGCCACCTTGTCCGTGCCCCTCACTACAGTGCCACCGTGGCCTAGCAGGGCGTATTAAAGACAATGCGAGACACAAATGATATATATGTGTGCGGATTGGACATATACTGATGCAAGCATAAGAAATTGTGCAAAAAAATGAATATGATCGGTGCAAACTGAGAGGCCGTTATTAAATCTACTAAAACTTCAGTTCAGAATATAAATAAACACGTCATAGTCTGGCAAACAGGTGATACAGTATAAACATAGCCTACGATCTGTGCCTAACTTAGGCTAGGACTAGTCTAAAAGGGTCACCTTTTTGTATGATTTCTAGGCTATTACAGCAATTTTGGTTCACAATAGGCCTGTCAGTGACAATCAATGTATATGTGTGTAGTCTGGATCAAAGAAGATACACCTTGTGTAGAGGGCACATGCCTAGGGCAGCTAGGCTTGAACAGATTAGGCTGCGTATAGGAAGTTGAGGCCGGTCTTACTATTTAATTCAAATGACATGTCATTAAAAGATTGAAGGGTAAAATCCACTGAGGCGTAGGCTAATTGATAAATAATAGGGCGGGCTATTATATAAGGCTTAGGCCTATCTTAAATTTTTAAAGACTATTCAGGTCACGGGTCAGGTCAGTATTAAATTCTGAAAAGTTAGGCCTACTATCGGCTTGGCTAATAAAATAACAACATACCGGTACAAATCATGTTTCTTGTACTTTCCTCATTCAATTAGGTCGGTGCCTTGAAGTGAACTGTTGCAGCAACTTAGCCACATGATAGTTGTGAGGAGAATGTGTCGATGCAACTAACGTCTCACGTCTACAGAGTTTAGTCCAGAACGAACAGATTGTGTTCCATATAAAAGACCTGGTATGTGTAAGTTTTTTGATTTTAAGGCACATGCTAATATTTTGATTTCATGATGTGGTAGTGGTACAATCATAATTTCACTATTAAAAACACAATGATCCCTGCCATGTGACAAGGCACTAAACGATAATGTTCCACGTGACATGCCGAAATGACTTTTCCACTACTTTTGATGTGTGTATGTAGGGTCGCCATAAAACTAAATTTGTATTTACAATAAAACTCAAAATCTCTTGAATGTCCCTTTAATAATAATAAACAAACAAGTGCCCTTGGAATGCACAATTTACTAAAAGATGATTATGATCTCATGTGACTATATGAAAACGATCTTTCCTGAAAATCTTTAGAATCATAAAACTCAGAATCTCTGAATGTCCCATTAATGAAATAGTAATACAAATACTGAATCAAACAAACATCTTTAAACAGTCTTTGTGCACTTTCCATTTTAGACTTGTTTTAGTTTTTAGTATTAAAATGTCTTGTCTAAACTTGTCTTTAATTATGTTCCTTTTTCAGATGAAAATTTGCACATTGCACAGGAAGGAACTGGCCTAGATACAGCAACAAGCTAAAGACCAGAGAATAGGATGGATGATCGTCCCTACATGAAATATCTTCATTTGGCAATTGGATATTGTACCACAGTGAAACTGACCTATAGGGCACAGTTGCACAATATCAAGACATCAAGAACCCAACCCATCAGCTTTAATATCATACCTCAAAGAATAAGAAAAACTTTGGTGACAACAATGCATCTTGGTCAGAAAAGAATTAAAGGTTAAACAGGCGTCAAATTTCATATCTTGTTAAAAACCACACCAAAGTATTCCTCTGATCATAATGAATCTGAAAAAGTATTGTTTGATCTATAAAAGCACTATGTTCTCTATTTTAATATAAACAAAAATTTCAAGGGTCACATTTTTGGCTCCATGGGGATAAAATTTCAAACACTCTTTAAGATTTTCCTAAACAGTTACTCTAATTGTATGGTTTTTGATACCAATTCAAATAATGAATAGTTTGCACCATCTAAGATGTTTCGTACATGATGACATGATGAATACTTTGTAGGGCTTTTAACTTTTTTTCTGAGTAAGGTGTATTTTTTCTACCAAAGTTTTTCTGATCCCTTAAAGTCTTAAAGAACTAAATTGCAAGCTCCAACGACAAATATCGCACAATGTTTGAAATTCATGCATCATTTATCTACAAGTGTTGGAGGGAAAACCATGACTGATAAAAAATTAAATTTAATGAAAAGAGTCATTGAAATATAAAGATGAATATTCAGACCAGGGGTCTTACTTAAATGGTGGTGTTCCTCAAGGCAATGTCATTGGTCCTGATTCATTCCACTGATGCCTCGGATAAGTATGTGGTTGATTTGACTGTTGGTGAGAACAGAGCCTATGATGGCACCAGCACAATACAAGCCCCAGTCTATGATGTTATGTACACTTTGACTGATAAAAACAAATGGAGGCTGTCAGGTGTTGTTCAAGTCGTAGTTTCCAATCTATAGGCTTTGATTTGTTTGGGCACCCCATATTAGCATTTATCTGACATTCCCATTTGAGAATAATTTCTTATTATCTTGTTTTATCTTTATATGTTAAAATGTTAAAATGTTTTTACATATTTCTAGTGTGCAATTAAACATGTTTTTCAGTATTGCAATTAGTGTAAAAATCATGTAGGCTAATTCAGCCACTCGGCTGCAATATGAACCAATACATAATATTGAAATTATTATACTTAGTTCTCTGGGTTGATGAGATGTACACATTTTAATCTTTACCCAGAGCAGCCAGTGCACAGAGCAGCGGCGCACATCGTTGAAAAAAACCCACCTATAGCAAACAACTATAATCTGTATACCTTCCTCGAGTCAGTAATAATATTTAGGTATTGCTTTTTATTGTATCTCTAAAGGTAATGATGAGAAGTATACAAAAGTATAAATTTTCAGAAAGGAAATGATGCAAGGAATCCAACTAGCATAACAGATTCCTGAAAAAAAAATTAATAGTTTTTGAGAAATTCTCAAAATTTTATTTCACTTTACTGACTCGAGGAAGGTATATGGACTATAGTACATCTGGTCGAGTTCGAACCGGCAACCTTCGTAATACTAGCACGATGCCTAACCAACTGAGCCACAGAGGCATGTTGCAGAAT
The DNA here is from genome assembly GCF_039555335.1 of Amphiura filiformis. Taxonomy (NCBI): domain Eukaryota; kingdom Metazoa; phylum Echinodermata; class Ophiuroidea; order Amphilepidida; family Amphiuridae; genus Amphiura; species Amphiura filiformis. The sequence goes on along the minus strand of NC_092636.1, from coordinate 44,493,789 downwards.
GGTTAGAGCGTCATTATAGTATTATGAAGGTCGCCGGTTCGAACCAGGCCAAATGCACTATTTTTTCAACGTTTATGTGTGCTGCCTGCTCTGAGTAAGGCTAAGGGCCTGTGCAATAATCATGAGCCCTGGGGAGCAAGAATTTTGGTTGGGAAGCTAAAAAGGGGCAAGTAATTTTTGGCAGAAAGGGTCCCGGACAAACGATTTTAGTTTAGACACACATTCATGAGGAACGCACTAAAAAGGCTTAGGAAAACAGTACGCGATACGGAAACGTTATAAAAGATTTCTTTTGAAACTTTTGCACTATTGATGCGATCAAGCAAAGTCAGTCGGAAGTCTGCAACATTAAATTTTCAGTTTTGTATACGATAGTAAAAAGCATTCTATACAAAGCTGAATTTTGCAGAACACCCACTGAAATTGAACATGCAGTTCCAAAGATATGACCAATTTAAGAGTTTCCAAAACAATAGGAAACAAAAGGAAATAGTTGCTTTGTTTGGCTATATCTCAAAATCAATATTGCCGACTTCGACTGATTTTGCTTGATCGCATCACAAATGGTTTAGCTTATCATGGTCGGTAGGCATCATCAGAATGATGTTTGTTGATCCTTCTGATGTTGTCTACAACCATGATAGGCAAAACTGTCAATAATGAGTAAATGTTTTGGGTTTGTTCAAAAGAAATCTTTTATGTTTAACAACAAATCTGATGAATTCTACTTAGTGACGTACGGAAATATTTTTCTGTTCACCGCAAGGCCGCATTATGTATCTAGACCATAAAATTTTAAGGTTTGCAAATCAGGATTCCCAAAATTTGGCATATATGCGGTGGGGGGCAATATATTTTGGCTGGTCAATGGAAGGGGGGAGCAATTTTTGGGCGCCCATTTTACCTCGGGGCTCAATTACATGACAAAATGAGCCAAAATCATGGACATTTCTGGTCATTTTAATATTTAATTCATGTGTATATCCTTTGTTCGTAATACTGTGGGGCTGGAGAATCTGGCACTTACCCGTCAAAATAATGACTGACCCCTTTATAGGCGATGATAAAAAACCCCATGTTCTACGGGCGGAAGGCCGTTGCAAACATATTCTAAAAATATTCAGCCAAAATGAGTAAAATTTAGCCCCAAAACGGCTGATTTTACATGCTTTTAGCCAAATTAAAAAAAAATTCTCCAAAACGCATAAATTCTGGGTCGGTCGCCGGGCCCGTAGAACGGGTTCCTTTTTCGTTGTCGTACGGAAGATTGAACAAAAAAAATCAACATCCAGGAAAACTTATAAGGACCCCCTCTCCCACTGTCGGTCTGTAAAATGTATAGTAGGCATAGACCCCATTAGGCCTACACCAAATTAATGAGTATAGAGGCCGAGATGCCACTTTTCAGGTTTTAGCCAGGTTTTTTGTGAGTCCAAATTCCCGCTTTTTTATTCATTTTCAGCCCGTTTTGGGGCTTTGTGGCCTGCATTCACATGCTTTTTTCAGGTTTTTCTCACCAGTTTCAGGTTTTTTGAGTGAAACTGAGTGGCATCTCTGTAGAGGTCAAAGATAAACAAATATTCCGGTGGAGTATAATTCTGGCCCGGTTTTTAATACTCGAACAATTGTTCAATGTTACACAAGCCACAAATCAAGGTGAAACTTTGTGTTTACTTGGCCAATTTGCAGTTTTTACAATATTTTAAAGCCCCCAAATCAATGTGTTTGTTTATACTAGGCTAAAAAGGAAAAAAATAAGATTCACAGCAATTCTGGTGATACTGAATATACCCGGCGGAGTGCAAATTTACAAGGGCCCATATTGAAAAATGATCCATCCCCATCAGTCATCCAAAATGATGTTTGCCATATTGAACTGTCTTTCTGGTAACAAACCAGTAAATATACACCCAGAGACACCTAAAGACACTTGCAAGAGTGTTGCACGTCCGTCACGTCAGAGGCCGTCAAAAAAACATTTTGAAGGCCTATGGGCGTCGTGGAGAATTCTAAATTTTAGAAAGTGAAATTGCATCTTTATTTGTAAACTTGACGTCGAATGTTCTATTTAGTATTTGTTGAGTGGTTGTTTCTTTTGCCTCTGCCGATATAGCTGTATTCCGTGTTTTGGATTGAAAAAAGATTTTTTTTTAAATTTCTGACCCTGACTCGAATTCCGTGTGAACCTTCGCAAGCCAGGTGCAGAATAAAAAATTTGACGCTTCCATTTTTGGAAGGTATTCGATCCTTGATTTTGTTGCGGACGGATGTTATATCAAGCACAAATATATTAAACACAAAATTTTAAATGATTTTACCACCAAACCTCAGTATTTAAAAAAAGTCTCAAATCGCGGCGATATTGCATTGTGATTTGAGTGACGAACTTGCAATTCTAAGTTAGTCCACCCCGAGGCCGGGACGCATATTTATTTCCAACCATAGTCGTGGGCAGAATACGCTAAACCTTAAGCGTAACACTTAAACCGAACCGTATGCGCCCTAACCAACCCTAACCCTTTCCTATGTGTTCTGGGTTGATAATATTTTGCATCCGTTATGGTTGCAGAAAAAAAAAAATAAAGCGTCCGGGACATTCTCCTCCGGCCGACGGCCTCCCCATGTCTTGAAATCAAATGTAAACACAATGTCAGAGCGCACATGGATGTCAAAGGTCAAGCTTATGTGCCGGGTTTCTGTGCCCTTGAATCTTCTTCAGTGTTCTTTTTCAGCTCCAATGTTATATTTAAAAATGTTGTTAAAACCCATTCACTGATTGAAAAATAAAAATAAATCTATCTATTTTTATAACTGTAATAATTCTGTACATTATAATAAGTTTTTCTATATAAACTAATGTGTATTAAATACGAAATTCAAAAGCAATAAATTATTAAATATCACGCTACTGATAAATATCCGAGTTTGAACTCTTTATTATCATAGTGAAAGACTAAGTTCCATATATCCACATATAAAAGGAATTTTACTTCTACGATGAGGTTAAAAGGTTGCCCGAACTCATGGGTGACGTCATTGTTTACGGCTGGAGTACCGACGTCGGTACTCAGCTGTGGAATACCTGGCAGGTGAGTACCAGTGTCGGTACTCGGAGTACCTTCAAAGTACCTACGCCACGAGGTATTCGCGAGTTGCAGCCGGCTTGCTGGGCCACAAGGGTCTGGTGGCCGACGTGGGTACTCGAGAGTAGCAGCACTGCTACTCTCATGAGAATCCCGTAGTGTATTATAATGTTTTCCAGATTTCCTTTTACAAATTAAGTGTACTGCTACCCGTCCAGCACATATTATTTTGCACAAGGTCCAATGCACACGCTTGATGTCGCGCACGTATACGCGATGGTTAACGCTGAAAAGGAACTTTGAATTAAATTATAAGGCATGCATTCTCGGATTTTAACATTGATCAGATCCGATTTGAAATTTTAGATCTTGAAAAAGCCAGAATAGATGAGGCTAGCAGAAGTTCAGATCAGCAGGTCCAGTGTGCAAAAAATCAATACGTCAGAATCGGGTGGGATGGCTCCAAAATGTTTGGGATGAGTTGGGTTGGTATTAAAAAAAATTAATCCTCATAATCCATCATCGGTTATCAGTGGTTTGGATTTTATAAACTCGCTGAGCAAGGACACACATGCATCATTTATTTTAAATGTGGTCTATGCTGCGCGCCGAGAGTAAACACAGGTCACAGTTAGTGATAAAACAAAATTGGCTGATCAACGGTCTTGAGAACAAGGCGGTTGACCCATTGATCAATGGCCCGGCGCATAGAAGGGGAGGAGACCTCCCCAGTTCTACGCAATTGCCAATTACCAGTGCATACCAGGACCACAGAAGTAATAAAAAATTGTCTTTACCTTTTTTTATGAGAAAGCTTGTGCTTGTCGAATTCTATTGAATGATGACAATTATTGATATGAATATGTCATTTTGTCATCATTCACGAGTTTAGAAAATTAAAAGAAAAGATTTTTCAAGGAAGCCTGCATAAATATGTTGTCTATACTTCACTTGTCCTAAATTATATAGTAATTTATTTTTGTGATAAGATAATCGCACATGGAATTTTAATAGCAGTTCCACATCATGAGACTATGCTGTTTTGTTTTTAATTACCGGTATATGCATTAATGTTGGCTGAATGTTTTTGATGAAAGTCAATCTTTGACAAGATGTAACTTTGTTATGGAAAGTGCTATGACAAAACGGTTTTCAGTTTTGTTTCAGAGGGGAGCGTGGCCGAGCGGTTAAGGCGTTCGACTGTGAACCCAAGGGTCCCGGGTTCGATTCTGGGTGTCCGCTTAAGCTCGGCTGGCTCTGTGTGTGCTTGAGCAGAGCAAGGCACTTCACTCTACTTGCTTAGTGCTTCGGAGGGCACTTTAAGCTGTCGGTCCCGTGTGTACATCACTACATGTATGCATATATTTTCTCACATTAATGTAGTGTGCACGTTAAAGAATGTCACAGACTATTCGTAAAGAGCAGGGGATCATTCCGGTACTGTTGACTGTACTTCAAAAATACACTCATCTATCCTAGGTTCCAGGATTGTGCATCTATGTAAAAAAAACTGTGCACGTAAAGCCCGTGCATTGATACTCAAACTGTTGAGGTAAGAACATATGGAAGGAAGAAAGGAAGGCTTTCTTTACTCAAGGGCTTTTTAAAATTTGATGTATATAACAAGGCGGTTCTCGAACCACAAGTCTCGCCTGCTTTCGCAACCGCCTGCTTCGCGATTACTTTTGGTAGAAGTAAATGAATTCATCAACCATCCAGCCAGAACAGAGCTCTACAAGAACAGCTTCTACCCCCGGACCATCAGGCAGTGGAGTCTACTCCCAGCCAGTGTCATCACTCAATCAATATCATCCAAATCCTTCAACACAAAATGCATGGAAGTACATGAACGACCACAAGGCACAGCTGTACATGGGCAGGCCAGCCGGACGTTCCACCTCTGCAAGCATCTAAACTTCGCTCCAGTTACTGTATATTTGTGCACCCTTTTTTATTGGATTATCTGCACCCTCAGTTGTCGTTGTGTGTCAGAAGTTGAGATGTATCCGGAAGTCTGGATATTTATACCGCCTGGTCCTGTACTAGATTATAATATAGGGCGTTTGCACGAAAGGTTAAAAGGTTGATAAAAATGACCTGCATTGAGAGTCAGTCAAGTGCGGTGGAGGACAAACAAACTATTATCATCCTTTGTGAATCTTTGGTGCTTTATTCAAACCCACACACCGTCATCATCCCTATATCTTCGTGTTAAAAATTGCCGTGGTAGTACGATGAATCCTTACGTTTTTCAACAACTACGCATGGTGATTTTGTTCGAGATAGGCCGTGCGACTCAGGCTATGCATACAATTTGAGATTTTGAGAGCCGGCCACACTGTTTCTATTCTATGTTTTACGATTTTCGCATAATCAGTATATGGCTGGCCGTAACCGCCACAACGTGGAGCTGCTACGCGTAGCTTACTTTTCGCTTCGCGGAGCTAAATTGACCAATCATGTTAGATCTTTTCATTACACGGAGCCAGTTGATGCATCATCGTTCCAGAGAGAGAAAACTCTTGCCAAAATTAATGTTTACTATGTGGATTTTAAATGAATCGAATGTAAATAAACCACAAACAGTTGTACAGGATCAATACCATTGTTTGATTAGTGTATAGTCAATGTTACCTTGCATGCATGTGCCATGTGTGTGGCGTGTTTGTTTGTTTGTCTACTGTGTCAGGCCAGGATCACTGACACCCACGGTACTGATACTGTCATACTATCACGGTGATCATATTGTTGAATGTTGTTGACTTTAAAATAATCATGATGCAGTCATGTCTACAGTAGAATTCACCACGACCTTTGAAGGACTTAAACCCCATTAAAAGCTATTAAACCAAGATAACACTCAATGAAAACAGCTCAACTATGTTACATCAGATCTTCTCTGGTTAAATACACACTGCACTTATGTCTGTTTTACCTGTGCAATGAACAATGAGCTGGTATTATAGTTTCAGTTGGGTGAATGATTATAAAGCTTAACGCAAAGGTAACTGTCTGGGCTTTTGTTTACTTAAATGAGACAATAGTCTGCTTATTGTTAACCAGCGTTCTTGAAAATGAGAAGCATAATGGTTTGCAGACTTAACACGGTTTAGAAATAATTTGTTCATATTTTTTGGTGTTATCTGTCGTTTACATATCCTTCCTAAAACACAAAAGTACCAATATTTCCAAACACCTAAATTAGCTAAAATTTAGGAAATGTTACAAAACTATATTTTCTAGAATTTCAGAGAATACTTTAAATATTGGCTGGTTATTTTTTACACAGTGACGTCATATAGGCAATGGCATAATACTTCTAACATACACTAGGTCACGCGTCAATGGTGAGCGCACTGAGTATTGTGTATAGGAAAAACGGGCAGTACCGTAACTACAGTAGGCCTATGTATGGCCTACTACTAGTATATAAAGTAAATCCGAACTGATTTGCTGAAGGTCGAATTCCGCAGGCCACGCCGCGCAAGATGTACAAATCAGCTCCCGGCGATACACTGCAGATCGCAGAATTGTGTGCATGGTTTACCACCACTCTGCCTAGCTATATAGTTGTGTACAATACTGTATGAGTTTCTTGTGAGTGCATGTCCATCTTAATAATAAGTCGGTTCGTACTTTTCATAAATTACTTTTTGAATCATAACTATCGTGACCGAGGATATCTTGCAACTATACGTGAAGCTCGTCTGGCAAATTCTTAATGACTAAATTCGCTTCACGTAATGAGTAAGTCGTACTTGATTGGTCAGTTTTACCTCCGAGTAATGAAAAACTCTAACATGATTGGTCAATTTGGCTCCACGGAGCAAAAAGTCAGCTACGCAGTAGCAGCTCCACGCCATGGCGGTTGCGGCCTACCATATCAGTATCCCATATGATATTTCTATTGTAAGAAAATTTTATTTGTTGTCACGTAAATCACAGGTTTCGTTTAAATTAACTACCTGGAAATTAAATTAACTAATTAGTGAGGACCGGTATTTTGCTGTGGATATGTTTAACTGCAATTTTGATGTAAAACATTTGAAATCCGCTGTAAAAATTTTGATAATATTCAACTCTTTGAGAAAATTATTTGATAAAGGAATGCTGGTAAAACCAGGTGCAATACAATGTACATTATTGACACACTATCACTCTCTTTATCTTCGTCAATAATAGAATAATCGATTTCAATCGAATTGAATACATGAGTTTGTAGTTGACTACTGAGCGACCTAAGCGATCGGGATTGCTAGCCAATCAGATAGAACTCCTTTTCTATGCGTTCAGTGAAATACCACTCGCCTGTCACTCACTACCACTCGCCCGTCGCTCACCAACGGAGTATTAAATTTATATTTATCGTAGATGACGTCGACACTGTGACCCATGCTTTGTAAAGAATATTAGCACTCTGTAGGTGATATTTTATTTTCATGTGCTCCAATATCGTTGTAGTGCCTCCAGGGCTAGTGACCAGTGGCGTACATGAAACCTCCCTATATAGGTATGCTAGGTGAATTCAAATTTGCCATCAAACTACATCATTTTATATATCAAATCAAAGCCCTTGAGTAAACAAAGCCAAAACTGAAAACTATTTTTTCATAGCACTTTCCGTAGCAAAGTTACATCTTGTCAAAGATTGACTTTCATCAAAAAGTTTCAGCTAGCAAAATTCCCCAAAACGGCATTTCGGGGGTGTTTCTAGATCTTAGTCTCATTATGATAGCAGCTTTTTTTAATGGAACTGCTATCCAAATCCCTCTAAAATTCCATGTGCGAGTGACTTATCACCATAAAAAATCATATATTTGGGTCAAGTGAAGTATAGAAAACATATTTATGTACGTTTCCTTCTTCGCCAGTTGTTTTAAATTTCTATGTAAATATGCATTGACATTGTCGGCGAATTTGGCTGACTAGCAAATGTGTTAACTAAGGTTTGCCTGGGACGTTACCTACCCTATATTTCTCGATCAATTCACGAGTAGAAAAAGAAGATGAAAGCATAAATAATAAAACATAAGAGTTAATAACAATTCAATTAAACTTACCTCACAAGTCTTGAAAGCTGGGTACAAGCTTAACTGTCAGATTTCACCTGTCTCATTGGTAAGCTTAAAAACGTTAAGCTTATGTAATAATGTGCGCCAGATAATATCATCTGTCCATTGTGGTCATATATTGAATCTAATAGAGACTGAAAGTCAAAATTTACCAAGCTAACAGTTTCATCTAAAAATTATCTAAAGTATCTGCACATAATCGGGAGATAAAATACAATACAGAGCACAAATTTCTCAACAAAATTTGTCTGTTGCATCACCAAACGCAAGTTCCGTATTATGCGCCTATTCGCAGCTGGTCGTATCATGGTCGTATATTTCCGGTTCACAGAAAGGGAACGCCCAAAAACCGGGAAATTTGATTTTGGTGGCAGAATAGCCAGGATTTTAGTTGAGGATGGGGTGAGGTGGGGGGAAATTTTCGTCCCCATTTGTCAATTTTATGTCCCATTTTTAGTAATGTTATAGGCCTACTCTCCCAGGGGAAATTCAATATAGGGCTGGCACTTTCGCAGTCAGTGAGAGCAAAATGTAAAAAATATGGGGTCATTGGGTGAGAGCATGATTTAAAGAAAGTGGCATTCGGTGAGAGCAAAATGTGAAAAAATATGTGGTCATTGGGTGAGAACATGACCTTTTTTTTAAATGGAACCTCAGCAGAGTGAGAGCATAGGCCTAGGTGTAGATCCGGGCCTGGGGAGTAAATCCCCCCAATATTTTGCCAGGGGGGATGGTCCATTTAATCATCCCCCCAATGTTGACGCCTGATAATGAGTTTCTGACCGAATTAACCTCATATTTGCCCATTTTAGCCCCAAAGTGCAAAACACAAGTTTTTGCGAACTTCGCACATATTTATTATACTTTGATTTCATCAGTTTAGCTTCAAAATGGCAAAATATTTAGTGCGTTTCGCATAATTGTACAATAAACTTATTCTGTCGCCAAAATGTGCTGGATTGACTATACTACGAGAATTTTTTTCCAACTCCCCCCCCCAATGTCAAAAAAATCTAGGCCTACGCCACTGAGTGAGAGCCGAAACAGCGCCACAGAAACCTCGAACATCAAATTTCTAGTTCTAAATGGCTTCAAATGTCTTTATTTTTTATCAAAATAAGTAACAAAATCTGTGATAAATGAAAGTTGCTGTTCAAATTGAAAAATGGGGTCTTTGGGTGACAGATCAAATGGAAAAATAGGGGGTCTTCGGGTGACTGAGAGAATGTGTTCGTAAAAAAATTGGGGTCTTTGGGTGACAGCGACGCTGAAAAGGGGGGGGGGGTCTTAACAGCCCTACATACGCGTCACCTCCAAAGTGAGAGTGCCCCCCCCCGGCCTACCCTTTGCCCTCCCCTTTTTATCCCTGAAAATTGTGCTCCCCGCACCCCTGGGCCTGGCTTTGCATGGACCTACAATCCCGGAAAAAATGTGTTCGAACACCCACTGTAATTCCCATGTTCTTCTTAGTATAGTGTGCACGCTATATGAGTCACTGGAAACTAAGAATTATAACAGAGTTCTCTCAATGTTCATCTTAAGCATATCCCCTCCCCTTTCCCCACCAATCAATGTGGAGAAGATATGGTGAAGATGAGCATATTGGGCATGCCAACATTGTATGGGGTAGAAGGGGACCATTTCCAATAAGGCCTTTAAAGTGTTCGAACAATTTTTCTAAGATTGTAGGCCCCCTACTCTGTGTATTATTTTACCTTTTCTCCATTTTTTATTCTTATCCCATATTCCTTTCTGTTCCCTTTGGAACTGACAGACCCTCATTTTAAACATAGCATGAAGCCAGGATTTTTTGGAGGGGCCTGGAGTGCGGGTGCTAAAATGTCACCTTATGCAAACTAGGAGGGCTGTTTTCTACATTTATACTGAAAAAGAGCAGACATTTTGTGAATTTTGTTATACTCCATCCTACTCGCCTTAAAGCTATATTGTACAATTTTCATCAAATTCTAATTTGGTATTCTTTACCCAAAATGCTGAAATAATATTATTAGTAGGCCTACTAATAACTGTCAGGAAAGGATTTTAAAACGAAAGACCCATTCAGTGATCTCGGCGCAAGTGTAAAAAATTAAAATTGTTTAGAAATTGCTTAAAAGTGAAGGACAAGTCATTCAACTTGTCATTTGGTGTTTTTATGAACAATTTGGCACAAAAAAGAAAGAAAAGAAAACAGCAGTATTATTATGAACTAGAGCCCCATTCAAATACATGTAGCTAATTTAGATACTAAAATTTTTATTTTGTCTTAATTGATCATGCCGGAGAAAGCCAGGCAGTGGCAGGAACATCAAGGTTGTCCGAATTTGCCCATATTTGGTGTAGTAGGGGTGTTTGATGAAACATTCTCACTGAAACTTTTTCAGGATGCTGACCCCCCTTGTTAAGGGTTTATAGCCCTTATTTGTTTTGGTACAATCTACACCCTTAAAAATGGATGAATTTTTCCTGAATTTAAGCCAATTTTGTAGTCTCATTTTTTCACAAGTGGTTGAAGTTATTTAAATAAATTAAGTATTTGTAGGAAACATCTACCCTGGGCATTACAGGGAACAATTGACATTCAACCAACCCCTATCATTTGGTTCAAGGGGGTGTCTAAACATACCCCCCTCAAAATGTCTTAAAACATTGAATTTTTAGTTGATGAATTCAAATGCAAATATAAAAATATACATCAAAATTTTGAATTTTTGTTGGTGTCATTAGAGTGACCCAACATGTGGCTGTGAGAAACAAATTAGAATATCTTGGGGCGGTGTTGCTTTTTTAGAAAATACAGTGTTTCTATGTGGTATTTTTAGCAATATTACAAACTGAAAATATTGTAATATTAATGAAATATGTGATTATTTCAACTACATACTTTATTTAGAGCTGGTTATTAAGTTGTGTAAGGTTTTAAACTTTAATATCATGGATAACAAAAGCAAAATGTTACTAAAATTTAAGTGTTTCTAGATTTTATTTGATCTAAAATGAGAAAAACCTAAAATACTTGGTCAAACTCTCAGGAATTTTCAAGAACAGTTTGATTGAACAAACCGCAGTGGCGGATTTAGAGGGGGGCGCACCCGGCGCGCGCCCCCTCTATTTTTTGCAGATCGGCGCCTGACTCTGTATTTTTGCAGAGCGGCGCCTGACTTTGTGGGCGCCGAGCCGCAGCAGCGGCGGTGGTGGCTTGGCGCCCCCTCTATTGAAAATTCCTGGATCCGCCCCTGAACCGTTTATGAACATATTCAAACAAAAGTAAGAAATAAACAATTATTTGGTAAGCAGCACTCCCTTAGGATTTAAATCATGATCATACAACATTACTTAGCATCAACATATAAATATGAGTTATTATAGACCTAGCAATTCAGTTGCTTATTAGTGCATAATCATGATGACACTTTGCCTGTTACAGTTCTTTTCGACGCCTAATTGTACTACATGTAGCTGAGGACAGGCAAGTGTCAAAATGATATTCTAGCTTACACATAAGAAATTGTATGGAATTGAAAGTGCAATGTTTTACATTGCTTTGAGGAATCGCTACATTAAGATCCATGTATTGTTGTTTTCACGCTGCTTTTGGAAATGTTGATAACGATCGGAGACTTCTCAAATTGTCACAACGTAGATCATGCCTTATTTGCTTTGTTTTTAACGATTGTAATATACAATATAATTGTAATACAAAAATTATTACCTCATTATACCTTATTCATTCTAGTGAACATTATAGTTAAATAATAATTCAAGCAACCCCTATCATTTGGCCTCCCTCAGAACTTCTTTAAAATTTTCATTTTTATTAAATGAATTCACAAGCATTCTATATACAGAATATACATCCAAATTTTGTTTTGTTTTGATCTTCCTCCAAATGAACCAATCTTAGGCTGTAGGCCTATAGTCTGTGGGAAACAAATCGGATTATCTTTGGATGGTGTTGCTTGGTTTAATAGAAAATTCAGATCACAAAACTGAAAATCTCCGTTAAGGAAGCACATGTCTTTTAAGGTATTTCTTCATTATAAAGTTGACTAAAGTTATCAAGCTGATAATAAATGGAAAAATAAACATTACCAAACCTTTAAAATGTAGATGTTTCTATATCTCATTTGATTAAACAATCATAAAGCTGAAAGATATCGTATGTGATAGCATGAATAACATAACACCGTCGGATTATAAAATAGATAATGTGAGCTAAATTTAATGAGATACACAAACTTAAGGAACCGCTGAGTGAGCATGAAAAAAGCGCCTGTTGATCAAACTTGGAATGAACTGCTTTGATGCGCGCATTATGTAATCGTTAATTTCTTCGCAACCAGTCAACCGAATCAAATACAATTTTCGTATGTGATGCACAATAAAATAGGCTATGCACTACATTTTAAATCGTTTGATTCTGATGTCTATTTCTCGACTTACGTTCAATTTTATTCACTCGGTAATTTTTTCTTGGACACCCTGTATATAACACGGTTCAGAGCATGTACATCGACGCGATACGTGTACTCGCTATTTGAACCAATCGGAGGCGCATAGCAAAAACAGGACTGATCGATTTTAACGCGTTATATTTGTTTTACTTAAAATAATGGTGTCACCTGGGGATTTGCCATTTGGTCTAATACCATTTCGTCTAATACCCATTTCGTCTATATCCATTTAATCTAAACCCATTAGGTCTATATCCAGTACGTCCAATAATCATTTGGTCCTATAACCATTTGGTCCGATTGCCATTTGGTCCGATAACCATTTGGTCTAATAACCAATAAGTGTAAAACCATTTAGTCTAACAACCATTTAGTCTAATACCCATTTGGTCTATAGCCAATAAGTCTAATAGCCATTTGATCTAATAGCCATTTGGTCTACAAACCATTTGGTCTAACAAGCCATTTAGTCTACTAGCCAATTGGTCTACTAACCGATTGGTCTAATAGCACGTGTGAGGCTGCATAGACGCAAAAACGCTATTACACATACTGTGAGTGTGAGGTCATAGGCCAGGGTCACCGTAGTCTTAAAGGAGCATGTTTCATAAACAGTGTAAACAGGTCTATAGGCCTACATGTATTATCTACACATAACTCCATATGCAAATGACAAAAACATGAAACCTAATTTGTTTTAATGTTGGAATGGCAATACCGGCAAATGCCCTGCACCTTTGGCACCCCCACACAGTATCATCGACCCTATATCTTCATGGCATAAATCGCCATGGTAGGTTAAATCCACAGCCACAATTGGCCATTTGGTTCAGACCTTTGAAGCTCTTTGAGACGAAGAATTAGTCGAGGGACATGACTAAGGCTAGTCACAATAGCCGGGTAATTGATCTTGGTTGTGGGTTGTGCGTGAATAAGCTTGAATACCCCATTGAGGTCAATGGTCATCGACTTTTATACTGCCTAGTAGTGAGTGCAGCTGTACTACACGCTGTAGTACCACGCTACACGCTATAGGACCAACGCAATATAAAATTAGTTTTGCTCAAATTTTGAGTTCAAAGCGCACGGCCAATTTTCAAAGCGCATTCTAGCGACTATCATATCTGTTCAACACGTATTTTCAAGTGTATGAGACCACATCTGGTTTCTTCAGAAAAAATCATTTACGGAGATATTCGTCATTTTCTAACCCGGTATACGAAGATTTTCGTCTGATATCAAAATCGTGCATAGCAATTCACGTGTATCGATCCCGTGTATTCATTTTAGTGTCTCTGCTGCACCAAATAATTATTAGCCAGGCGGTGTCGGTGTGCCCCAGTGATGCGTGATGAGGCTATTATCATATTAACCTCAATAGATCGATGAAAGAAGGACAAATAGCCCGGCAAAATGTCACTTTCACTCGAGTAGGCAATACATGCAGGCTACATGTATCAGTCTTCATTTTTTGGATATATCAATAAACAATTCAGCATCGAAGTGGTTAGGTAATTCTCTTGGTTACCGGATCACGCTACTTTGGTATGCCTTCGAGTGCCATATACTTTATGTGGTGATCATTTCGATCGTGGTTCATTACTCTAGCGCGTGATCCCGTTGACATAGTAACATTACGTAACCGATACTGAATAACAACTAAGAATGCATAAGATTTGATACATATAGTATCTTTGTTTACATGTGCTCATCTCATAACACATGCTCGCCTCATTACATGTATTTTAAGCCCGTAACCAGTAGTAGAGCGAAATGGCAATTTTTTTAGGCGAATTGGCAAATAGAGCGAAATGGTATTAGACTAACTGGTTATTAGACCATAAGAGTATTGGACCTAACGGTTATTAGACCAAATGGTAATTAGACCAAATGGTTATTGAAAAAATATTAGACCAAATGGTTATTAGACTATATGGTTAGTAGACATACTGGATATTAGACCAAACAATATTAGACTAAATGGACATTAGACTATATGGTTATTAGACCAAATGGCAATTAGCCTTTCTGGTAATAGACTAATTGAATATAGACGAAACGGGAATTAGACCAAATGGTATTAGACCAAATGGCAATAGACCGTCACCTGGTGTTATATGAGACGATAGATGCACTCCAGCGGCTAAAAACAATACTTTTATTCTTATTCTCTAATTAGAGTAAAAATTTTCAAACGGGCGGCTAAAAATCGCTCCCCCCCCCCCACCTCTCGGCCTGTCAAAATCGCTTGCCCCCCCCTTCGACCCGCTAAAAATCTCTGCCCCCCCTTTGCACATGTCAAATGTTTGGGATCCCAATTTGCAAACCCCAAATGGTCTATATATACGTTGCGAGCGCCGCGAGCAGGAATATTTACATATTTTAAAAATACACAATTTTCGGCTGAACCATTAGTAGGCTATGTATTTAAAGCACATCTATGACAATGATATAGGTACCAAAATCTGAATTTTGATGATTTTTACGTTTGTCCGGATGCGCAAATCACTGAAAGCATTAAAAAAATGCCAAAAATAAATTGACCAATTTCATATTAGCGTAGGCCAATATTATGGCTTTCAGGCACTGGTAGAGCAAATAGGTATTCAAATCTGGTCAAAGATTTTGGGTTTAACAGATTATGGGGAGGGGTGTTTGATATGTGCCTTGCAGGTAGGATCATGCAAGTGGCATAGCCAGGGTTTTTCCAAAGCGAGGGGTTAAGGCAACTGGGTGGGAGGAAAAAGCAGGGCCGGATTTACCTTTTGGGGGGCCCTGGGCCAGGCCAAAATGTGGAGGCCCCCAAACGCACTGTGAGGAAGGTGTACTCTGGCCAAGTGCACGAAAAAATTCAATTTTAGCTCAAATTGAAGCTGAATTTTGTTATAAAGAGGTCAGTACGCACAAATCGCGACAATTTTTGTAATTTTTGTACCCTATTTTGGTCCAAAACATGGTGTTTTTTGGCTAAAATGGAAGATGCACACTGCACATAGCAATTTTGGGGCCCCCAAAATGGGCGCGGGCCCATCTGGCCCTATGGTAAATCCGACCCTGGGCAAAAGTTTATGAAAATGGCTAAAAGTGCATAAAAGGCAGCTGCCCCCATCCTTGACTACACTACTGCTGCTTGGGAACTGTATTTAAAAAAAATAGCTTGATAATATGTTACTTTAAGGTATAAAGCCAAATTTTGAAACTTAATGGCCTAATTTAAAGCAAATCATAAAGCCTAAATTGCAAAATATTTCAAGAAGTGTAAAATACATGGCATAAGTATTGAAGCTATATAGCTGGATTAGCAGTAGAGCCTGAATGGTTTAACTATCAACATTTAATACCCTAAATGGCATAATATCACTTTTTATCATGATGTAACAAAACTATTAACATTATGTATGTCTCGGTGTAGGAGTTTGTGAAGATTTTAAAATTATTGATATTTAAAGTGTTAATCATACAACTTTTCCAAATAATGCTTTGCAACCAGAAAATGCAATCCTAAATGGCCATTTTTGAGGATCAAAAAAAAAAAAAAAAAAAGTGCTGGTATAATAGCCAAAAATTGTCCCCTAAACAGTGATGTAGCCAAAATGGACCCTTAAACAGCTCTAAACGGTGTCAACACTATATGCTCAAATCTGACCCTTTTCCTTTATTTTTATAAATGCATCGCTTTACATGTTTGAAAACCCACCTCCCCTGGATTGTGGCACATACCCACACCACCCAGACATTGGCAGAGCCCCACTCCTTCTGGATTTGGGGATATTCAACCCGACACCATATATATTTACACACATCAGACAACACTTATTTTGTATCCATTCAGCCTATAAATACTACATTGTACATGGCTATGGATACCTTTATTTCACAGCGTCATATTCAAGCACCATACTATTATATACAGGAATGCAAATAAGTCAACAATTTTTCACAAAAAGTATATAAAGTATGGCATTACAGTTCAAGTTATAGAGTATTGATTAAATTTATTTTGTTTTTATCATGTGGAAATATCCGGCAGAAATTTGTGTGGCCTTGCTGCAATATAGTTCAGGCTTTGTTATAGCAAGAAGTACAAAATATTTTTTATTATAATTGATATGCAATTGCTACAGCGATGATAGCAACTGAACAAATTAAACACTTTTAAAAATGAAAAAAACAAAACATTCACATTTCATTAATATAAAAAAAATTCTTACCAGCAGACATATAAACACAAAAGGAATGTACGTGGATGGATTTCTATCCTGATCAAACAGGGGCTTAAAGGAGGATGGTCTGACTTCATGAAATGGGCTATTCCAGTTGAAATCCACACTACACCTGTGGAAGATTTTGCAAATATATTCCATAAGGGGAGTATGTTTTTCAAATGTAATTGGTCAGTGCTAATCATTTTGAAACTCATACTCCACCTGTATTATGGCTTGATCTTCCACAACTGGAGTGAGTATTTCAACTGGAAGATACCCAATTGGCTATCCTATTCAAAACTCTTACTCCCTCTGTGGACAACTTAAGCTAAATCTTCCACAGAGGTAGTGTGGATTTTAAATGGAATGGCCTAATGCTACTTCCACCTTGGTTTAAATGGCCCCACTCCCCAGGGAGGATAAACCTGGGATACAAATGGCATACTTTTACACATCTATAAAACAATTTCATATGCCTTTTGACATGCACATTGCTGTGAATTGAATGGTAATCGACCAATAAACGGTCTAGAATTTATGTAGGAGTGATCTAGTACAGTGGCATGTTGAAAGGAAATGTCAAAGTAAATTTGGTAATTTTTGTCATTGAAATGGATATAATGTTGAAAACTAAGTGGTTTTTGCCAATGAAATACAAGTTTTATAATGTGTAAACAAATTTTTCAATCTATCATAATACTAGTAGAAATCTCTCTCTTGACGTTATTATTGAGTGTTAATCACATTTTGTGAACAGTGTATATTTTGCAACTTATAGACCACTTGACATCATTGTTTATCAACAAAGGTGAGGGACTGGTCTATCGATACGCTTGAATGAACCGCTACACTGTTCAATGACTTTCTTGTACTATATAAAATGTGGTGGGCGATTCAAAATGCACATGCCCCAAGCAAACTATTGATGCATACGCACACTGCAGGGCAAAGAACAATCAATGGAAATTGCCATAATTTATGCGTATACTGCCGGGCAATGAAGTCACATGTCAAGTGGTCTATATGAACTACATGAATGCAAAACAGATTGAAAACCTGATTGGTATTTCACATTCTAATTATAGGTTAATAAAAGCATATCACTTGTTGAGAGACAATTTGGACTCGATAATTCATGCGTGCTGAGATGCTGATGCATCCAATGCATGAGCCCTACAGGGGTAGAACATTGGACACATCAACATTCATCACAAGTGTATTATTGTGTCTAATCTCTCTAGCAACAAGGGATCTGCATTTACTAACTTATTAATAATACACAACAAAGAATTGCTGCTATTTTTTATAGCAAACAAAATACTAAAAATTTCCGAAAATTTGATCAATATCAATGTACCCATCTTCAAGAAAATTGTATGAATCCTGCAAAATGCAAAGAGTAGTACAATATTTATGCACGCTGTGTATTTTTCAAACAGCTTTTTTGATTGGCTATGTGGTTCTAAGAGTGTATGAATTGAAATTAATTTCCTCACAATTCTTTCTTGCAATTACATCAAATGAGCAAATACATAAAGTATGCGTACATAAAAAGCATTTCATTTACAGAACTACTGATTCACGCCAGCAGTAAAAAAAAAATAAATAATAATAATAATTCGTCGTTGGGCAGAAAAAACCTTGTGCTTGTGGCCCCTGAACATGTTTAAAACAAAACTGCCAACAGGTTACATAGGAAGTTTTGCTTTAAACATGTTCAGGGGCCAATAACACAGAGGAGGTTTTTCCTGCCCATCGACAAATTTACTGTTACAGGTTACAACATATTCATATATTCGGCTATTCCAGTTGACATCCACACCTCTATGGAGGAAATTACCTTAATTGTCTATACAAGGAGTGTGAATTTCAGATTGGGTTACCTGAATGGGTGATTCTATGTGGGAGATTAAAATCATGTCTACTATAGGGAGTGTATGGATTTCAACTGCAATAGTCTATAAACAACAACAGAAAATGACTGGAATCCATTGAAATACACTGTATGTGCCACTGATTTGGTCTACAAATAATACATTTGATACAATCATACCATGATACTTGTCGCTGCTTATACAATATCAGTAATGAAAATTACTCAAAATGTCTGCTTTGGCAAGGCCATCTTAATTTAACAGCTTGTCTCAAAGTCCTTCCCAAGTTAAAAACATTTTTTAGAGGTTTTTTTTTTAAATTTAATTTTGTATCTGTGGGACGAGCTTTTAGACAAGAATAGACCACCTTTTCATCTCTCAAGGAGGGTTCACTGTGGTCAAGATGAGGAATTTTATTGAGATTTTTGATTTAGGCTATTTTGACGTCTGGCGATGTCAGACATGTGATTTTTGTGTGGTGGATTTGGAAAAAATAAATATAACAGCAGAAATGACTAAATAACACGCAAAAAGCAGGCCATTTTACTAATGCGCATGGGGGCTTTGAGACAAACTATTAAATTAAGATGGCCTAAGACATAATTATGTGTATCTGAGCTCACTTGCACTTGTAAGTTATAGCAGCTATATGTTTGGTTGCATACAATATACACCAAATCACATGCAAGTTATACTTTGGAATCAAACTCTTGTTATAACGCGAGAGGTATAAAAATCTGGAGTGTTTAGTATGAGTTGCTTCACATGTTTCAGCTATTTATAGGAAAGGTCACCTGTGTTTATATACACATTTTTTCATTGGGCTATGTTCCAGTTGAAATCCATACACCCACTATGGAAGCATAACCTTAATCTTCCATGCAGGGAGTGTGACTTTCAAATGGGATTTCATGAATAGGCGACTCCATTTGAAATCTACACTCCTGTGTGGAAGGTCATGTTGTCCATGGGGGTGTATAGATTTCAAACAGAACAGCCCATTTGGCACAGAGCATACATCTTTTGGAAAGAGCTCCAACTACTTAACCACAGAATTGTATGGTCAGGGGTCCATTTTACTAATCTGTAAGCTTCATAAGTCTTGAAACCGTAACTTACAACAAGTCGTAAGTTCCATTTCACTGAACTTGCTAATACTTACGAAAGGTACCCTTTGTTAAGTAATAGGGATTTACTACAGGCCATCCTCTGTAAAGTTACGTCTAGTATTGGGTATTCGTAACTTTACGAACGGTTAACTTGAGTTACAAAGGGGTAACAGTTTAGTGTAATTGACCCCAGATGTCCTACCTCCAAGTAGTGCAACAATTAAGAATAATGCAACAATAAGAAACATAAAAAGGTGTTTTTTGTAAGATAACTGAAACCTACTGTTCATATAGATGAGGTGACCGATGACGTCACATTTACATTTAGAGCGCCCTCTGTTGATTCCCACAGGGCAAAATAATATACAAAATCTTTTCAAAACCCAACTTGCATGACGGTGATATTACGTAGCTTGTGGCGCCTGTAATATTAAGTTTGATAACAATTTTTGGTATTATTTGCTTTGATACCAAAAGTTAATGCAAAAAAAACCCAACTTTCTTCATGTAAACTATGCAGTCCTTTGTCTGCCAACAGAGGGCGTATAAAATGTAAACAATGTCATCTCGTCTATACTGCCTATACATGTATGATCACTATCTCCACAAACTATAGAAAGATCCCCAAAAGTAACATCTGGAAATTAGTAAAATGCCCTTGTGTTTATAAGACAAACTTCTGGATTACAATATAATCTCAGCTTTCAATAGCTTCATAAAAAATAAAATAGGAATCATGGGCATATTCCACTGATGTCTTACCATTTCATTATTACATAATAAGAAAACCATCTGTGTCAAACAATATAAATTCAGTTTTCAATTATTTAATAAAAAAAAATAAAAATAGGAACTCACACCTTAATTCATCATATTCCTACCATTTTATTACATGATAATAAAACCTCCAAGACAATTTTATTATCTCAGCTTTCAATCGCTTCACATACATTTTGAATTATCAACCAACACAAAGTTTCATTATGAACCACTCCACTTTGGGGCATCATTTGAAAGAAAGCAAAGTTCTAAAACAGTCAAGTACAAAAATCATTTTAAATTCTCCATAGTGATGAATAGGTGTATCTTTGGGGAAATCAAGGAACACATATTATATTCTCTTGAAACGGAATATGGATCAGATGCAGTAGTGTGTCAAGGGGGTTGACTTTGAGGACTTGGGCCCCCTTGGTTTTCTGAAAATCATACAAAATCTGCATATATTGGCACATTTTAGCCCCCTGGCTGTACTCTGAGCCACCTGGGGTAGCCAGTTTCTGGACACACCTATGAGATGGCACTATGAATTCATTTGATTATTCCAGTTGAAATCTGTACACATCTATTGAAGACATAATCTCAATCTTCTACATGTAAATTCTAAATGGGATTACCTGAATATGTGGCTCCATTTGAAATCTAAATACCCCTTGTGTGGGATATTAAGGCCATGTCTTCCATAGGGGTGTGTGGATTTCAACCGGAATATCCCATTCCTAAATAATGCTGCTCTTTACAGCTCTCTTATTGTGATCATAACGCCAATATTCCTTTTCCTCAAAAATGTACACACTTTATATACCCTTAGAAGTCTCTATATGCATACATTACAATGAATACATGCATCTGAACAACTGCAATCAATGCCCATCGCCTCATGAGGACCAGCTTCCTGGTACAAGTGATGAGTGATACCTTCATAGATCTGTACTCAGACTTTCGTTACTGGCCTGTTGTGAACTAGACTTACTCCCAAGAGGAGCTTCATCTACATTTGTGCCATCATCTGCAGTGCCACTTTCTTCAGGATCCTCCTCATCATCTGCTGTGCCATCTTCCTCGACGCCTTCAACAGGCTTCTCTTCCTTCTCATCTTCTGGTTTTTCGGCCTCTTTCGTTTCCTCCGAGTCTGACATCACTTGTTCTTTTGACGTATTAGACCCTTCATCTGCTGGCATCGTCTGGTCGTCACCAGATGTGGATGCCGGACCTGTGTCTTCATGGTCATCATCATCATCATCTAGAGGCTCATGACACTCAGCTTGCTTAGTCATTGATTCAAATGCTTGCTGGACAGCTTGTTCCAATACAGCAATAGCTGTGGTCGCTTCGATATCTGACACTGTCGATGCACTCCTACTGTGTTCTAATTCCAAAGGAAGTTTTACGCTTGGCTCCTCTTCAACTGGTGATATCTCAATTGCTGGTATCTCAATTCCAGACTCTGATGTTTTCATATGCGGTTGGCTAACATCCGTTTCATCTGGCACTTCATCTGATTGCGCCGTTTCCTTCTGATCTCCTGTTTCTGTTTGTTCATCATCGGCAACCTCACCAGACATGGTAGATGCAATATCAGGCCCATAACCCTCATCAGGAGAACAGTTATCTTTAGAAAGAGCACAATCGGATGCGTCGCCTGTGTCCAAAGCACCGTCCTCTCCTCTTGTGCTTTCAGTATTCGATTGCTCTCCATCGTTTTCTGAAAGACCAAGAATTTCCACCACATCAACAGTTTCTGAAACTGTCTGAACCACTGGGGTTTTATCGTCCTTTTGATCCTCGCACTCTCCACCCTCTTCATCATCAACACCAGTATCTTCCTCGGCTTCACAATCATCTACATCTTCAGCAGCTGCTGTTTCTTTGGGCTCCTCTTTTGAGGCTTGCTCTTGAGATGACTGCTGTTGCTGCTGTAGCTGTTGCTGTTGTAGCTGTTTAAGTTTTTCTTGCTGTTGTTTTTGGTGATGCGGGTGGAAGTGAAGACGGTCAGTTACGAGTCTTGCAGCTTCATTGACTGGAGTTGTAGCGGTGCTGTCTAACACCACGTCTTTAATTTCTAAAGTTTCTGTGACTTTGAGAGATGACATCAGTTGCATGTTGGTATCCATCAGTTTATTGCAAGCCTCGGTCAGTTCGTCTGATGATCTTGTGATCACTAATACACCTGCAAATATAAGTCATACAAATAATTGAATGTTAATTATATAATCAGGATTGTTGTCTTCATAACATGCTCAATCTGAGGCTATTGACGGATGTGTTGATACTACACTTTATTCCGTACAGTACATGTATTGTTAAAGAGGGCTATGCTACGGGCTGTATGCATTGTGATGTACAAAAAGTAGTTGACTCACTATAAACAGCACCAGTTGCGGATACTTCTAACAACTGTTGTAAACAATGTGCTCAAACACACTAGTTAATCTATATGGTTTGGATATGCTTACCTGCTTTGCCTTCAGTGAGTTGCTTGCACAATAATGCTAATAACACATCTTGGTCATCCTCTTCACTTGAGCCAAACAGATCACCAGACCACATGGACCTATGATAAGGACAACAAAATGCACATGTATAGGATTATGACAATATTTATAAAGCAGAACTTTATGGAAAGCATTTCAAAACTCCTTGTAAAATAATTTGTACTCCTTCAGATGGTTTCACATAGAAGACCAATTCAACAACTCTTCCTATATCTTTGCTAATCCGTGATGAACCCACACCTTGACAGTAGCGTATACGTGAACGCAAGTTGATGGATGCGCGCATAATCATTTTGCGTTATCGCGTAAAATTTGCCATGTCTGGAACTTGGGTGCATTTATACATGTATATACATGTTGAATTCATTATTTTGGAGGAAGCAGCTAAACATTGTTGATTTATTCTGTATTTTGATTACAGATATTAACAGAAAAATCATTGATCTTCTTGTAATGTTGAGTGGCAATGACTAAACTGGACATTCCTCATGAAATAATTCTGTGAATTACACGATTTTTAGCTTGTTTTCGATGTTGAAAGGGATTCAATCATATGTTTCACCATTGTTCGCCACCATATAACAACTCACATCCGGCGCATCTGTGTGGTTTACTTCACTCGGGCACCTAAAGCTGCCCTTGCAAAATAAACCACGCAGATGATACGGAAGCATCACTGTTAAACGGTGGTGAACAATGGTGAAACATGACTACATTGTAAATCTCCAAATCACACATACCTGCAGACATGAAGAAATCTGAGTGCTCTTCTCAGCTCCCTCTGACCTAATCTGTCAGCTAATACCACTAGAGCTTGATCCGGGGTCATACGTGTTGTATCAAAGTCTGGTGATAGGGAGGCTTGGCCACTCTCCAACTCTTGTGCTGCTTGAATCAGTTCTTCTTTAGCGGCTGAAACCTCACGAGAAAAGTCCTATATGGGGGAAAGTGAAGATACAAAACATTAATCACATTAATTAATTCTTCCCAGTTATGTGCTGTGTGTTGAGCATGTATGGGTGTGAACGCAGAAATGATAATCAATCACGCCGATTGGCTGATGATCAACCATCATGATAACAACACGGTTGACTTAATTTTATTTTTCATTTATTTATAGAACCTTTTCTGTCTCTGAACCCAATTGCTTCTCATTCATATCAATGAAGGACAATCCATTACCGATTTTTTAATAGCAACTTATATAGCAACTAATTGTTTGCAGATATCCGTCTAGATCTTACATGTTAGGTTAAATTCTAATTATGTTATGTACTAATGTTGATGCTTTTGGATTGAGCTATTGGGCTATTCCAGTTGAAGTCCATACACCCCCTATGGAAGACATGACCTTAATCTTCCACACAGGGGATGTACATTTCAAATGGAGTCTCCAAATTTAGGTAAACCCATTTAAAATTCACACTCCCTCTGTGCGAGATTAAGGTTATATCTTCCATATGGGGTGTGTGGATTTCAACTGGAATAGCCCATTTCTAACATACCTGTGAGCTCTGTCTAGCCATACTCAGCATGTTAACCAGTTTACAGTAGCTATCAAACAGCATGCGCAGCTGACAGTAGAGACGGTAGAGTCTTCTGCACAGTTCAATTTGCTGTTGGCACAAACAGTCAGAAAACATTTGTAAGATGAAAATAGAGGTAAACATTCATTTCACTACAGATGTAGTAGCGGCACCAGAATTTTTTTCAGGGGCCATGGGGAGGGATAGCAAGTGAATTTCAGGGGGGCAAACCAACCAAAATTGCAATACTGCAAAAAATTGCAGCAAAAAGTAATTTTGAGTTTTTGTTCTGGCTAGGGTGGAATTTCCCGCTGGCACCGCTACTGTATAGATGTAGCTGTAATATAAATGTGTTATCAGAGGTGAAGAAATTATGATAGTTTGCAATGAAAATGCTTTGCACCCACGTGATGATTAGCAAAGCTTCAAAATCACATATTCTGCTTTACACTTGCTGTTGTAATGACCCAAGCTTGAATCATTTAATATTAGATGAAAGGAAACCCACTTTGAATGCATGTAATAAGACACTAAGTTTGCAATTCTTCCCAATACCGGGCTATTCCAGTTGAAATCCATACACCCCTATGGAAGACATGACATTAATCTACCACACATGGAGTGTGAATTTCAAATGGGGAGCAATATTTTTGTATAGATATTATTATCAATTGATGGGCTAACTGACTCCACAATATACAGTTAGGAAGATATCAATCATACTTTATATGTTACCTATTTCAGACAATGGTTGAGGTCCAATAAGCCCAATCGCTATTGTAACTTCCGTTTTTTTGGGGGACACTTTGACCTCTGACATATCGGGGAAATTGCTGTAATTATTATTGATTTATTTATTATTGTCATAATATTATCTTTAAAAATATTTAAATAATTAGTTTATTCAATATTGTTTTTTTGGGTTTGTTTTTATTCTTGTAAAACGTTTTAGATTATAATTTGTACATAGCACACAAAACCCAATTTTTCTGAATTTTCTCAATAGGTCAGAGGGCAAAGTGTCCCAAAACTGCAAAATCTGTCCAACAATGCATTGCAAACTTCCAATGCCGATTTGGCTTATACCTTTTCCCAACACGCTAATGTAGTATGAAATCTATTATAACTGCAGACTCAGTCACGCATTGATCCAACCAGAGGGGTCAGTATTCAACGATTAAAGGGCAAAGCATCATTTAGGTTTGTTTGCACAAAATTGCACCATATGCCATCAGGTTCACTTAATGGCGCTACATGTATGGGCTCCCTTGAAATAAGTGGAATTTTAGGCACAACCTAAAAGTGGCCTCTGGTGAAATTTCCACCAGGAAATAAGGGCATGGAACCTTAATTCTTGTTGGGATTTCAGAGGAAGGAATTCTCTATTTGCACATTTACCCCAAGGCACCATTAGGCAAATCTTTACGGTATAATCATATAGACATAATAACTGACATTGATCTTTCCACTTTGTTTGCCACATACAGATAATGGTGAACCAGAGGGAAGGGCATGCCCCCCTCAAATGATTGGCAGTTCATTTATTGCCCCTGTGATAGGGTGTTTTCCCACAAGCCTCTCCCTTAATTGTAAAAGGCTAATTACGCTACTGCATGACCATGCCAACAAAGTATACATGCAGCTATAAAACTCAACAGTTTGCCATCACCAACAAAATATGAATAGTTATGACCTTCATCCCTTCCCCCATGCCCCACAAATGATCTGGTAGTTTATACAGCACATGTCCACATTTTATCCTGTCACACGATGTTCGGCCCCTTGGTGCCCACTTGATTATGAAAGGCTAGTTACGCTACTGACCATATATGCTGACAAAGTATACATGCAGCTAAAAAACAGTTTGCCATCACCGATAGTTTTACTTAACCAAAGCCAGGGAGAAGTTTAAGGAGCACAACATTAATTAACACATTTTATGGGGTTACTTTACATTAATTATTACTAAAATATAACATTATTTTAAGTTTGATGACTAGAAGTAGTGTATCCTTGAACAGCATAACATGTGGAATCCACTCATGAAAGCTGATGATGAAAATAGTAGTTTATGTGACACGGTCTGGTCCTTGGAGGCCAAAGGTGGCAAATTTGAAATAGAGATAAAGGCAAAAATATGGAGTAAAAAACAATAAAAAAAATAAGAAAATAGACATCACAAAACTTCATAATTTTAAAACCAAGTATGCTAGACCTTTGGTATTTTCAGTATATGATAGCCTAATGTTTGTATAAGGTACTAATTATAGTGAATCAATTTTCATTTGGCCTCCATGGACCATATCGTGTCACATATAAGGGCCATACTATCATGCAATGAAGATCAAATACATTGAATATATCAGCAAACTGAAAAGCATGTATGTAGCAAAGTGAAGCTATGTTCAGCCTTCCATTGAATGCCTTTATGTTTGTTGGTTGATTTTGATTTTTTGTCATTCAGTGGTATATAGAATATTGGGTACTACATGTTGATTCATGGTACAGCCCTGGCTCAGCTCCAGTAAAGTGAAACAATGTTTTGCCATCCATGAATGCCTTTGTTTGCTGGCGATTCTCATTGTTTGTCATTTAGTGATGTCATTCAGTGGTATATAGAATATTGGGTACATGTAGATCACAAGTGATTCATGGTACAGTCCAGGGTTAGATCCAGGGTTTTAAAAGGAGGGTTTACTCATGAAAATATTGCAGCCATTTTTCATAAATTGAAATACTGTAGGCTTACCTTAGTTTGAAAGCAGAGCAGGGGGTGGGGACCAGGACCCTAGAATGATTAGATGTAATAAATGCACCATAAATAGCATACAGTTGAGTGCAGTATGATGGTGGCAACCAGATTTTTCCAGTTTTAGCCATATAACTACAAAACTGCAGTGCACTTCTTAATATTAATACATCAATCTTATAGGAAATGAGTAAAGGAAGCCAATAATCACATTTATATTTCCATAAGTCTTGTGGTTTTTGAGTTAAGGCCAATAATGTATCAAAATGAAAGTTTTGAGCATTTTCCCCCTCCGGAGAAATATTATGAACATGTGGAGAAACAGACACCCCTTATATATCAAGCCTTGGGATCTCCTTTAAAGAACCCATACCATTCCTCTTGTGTGTCAGCTTTATTTGCCTCAATATTTGAGTGCAAACACCACTAGGTCATGCTCCTCTCCACCCATCTTAATAACAGGCTTTTAATTTTAAACTCTCAATTTTTGCTGCAGAAGATCAACCTTGGGAAGACAAAAGACACCAATTTTCTTACACAACTCAGACAAATTAGGCACTTCCAAATCACCCAGCAAAATAACCAATGGGCTTGTTGATTACTGCTGTGTTCCTATTTAAAAAGAACGGATCCATTTTGTTGTAGCCTTCAATTTGATATCCAAGAACAAAATGAGTTAAGTGAGATACTGTGATGGTGGGAGTTCTAAAGGACACATAAATGGTCCCTTGGAAGAACTAAAAATTCCAACAACAACAAACAGTTTTTGCACCATCCATCGATTGGAATATAAATTTGATTGACAGTTTGCCATAATTAACCCCAGATGTAAACACAGAATACAGTAACGTTATAAACAATCATACTTATCCCAAAGGCATGACATTGTACAGATTGGATTTGCCCATCCAAATACAATCACAAACATCGGCTTATAAAATGCATTTGAACAATTTAGACCTACATACTACAAGTTTTCTTAACAAGCAAAGCCGATACCCTTCTTTATTGCTACTGACAGCGTCACTCACATTGACAAAACAAGAAGAAGGAATTTTAACAGTGACAAGAAAAATATTGAGGCAATGATAAATAAAAGAACTTGATTATTTATAACTTAACCACAAATAGTTATAATAATCAAAATAATCGACAACCAATAAAGGGCAATACTACTACTTGCAACACTACTTGTAACTAACGCTATAATTCCAAAGAGAATAAGATAATACATAAATTCACCAGGAAATAGAGCTTTCTCTTGTAGCTACTAATGAAATTCATTCTCTCAAAGCATATGTTTGGAAAAGACCTGTCCATTAGAAGGGAACCCTTTTATGTACCAAATTATTCTCTTGGTCGGGCTGACGTCACAAAGGGGAAATAGCTTTGTAAAACCAGTGTGCGCATGTGCAGTTCCCCTTTCTCAAGCTGGTTGCTATGCGCGCCCTTGTGCAAAGGGGACGAAGGGGACAATGTTCCCGGATGTCCGACCGAGTGAATGCTACTTTTGACAAATTCATCACAACATATTGACTTTGCAGGATTCAATTTGTCGAGAATCAGAGACTTGCTTCTATCTATGACTCTTTTAAAAAGTCTTTGCAAGAATTCCAAAAACAAATCATGCGCATTTTACAAACATGAAGTTAATACAAAGCATAAGTTCATGATTCTCAACGAAAATTCTGTGAGACTCAATGTTGACACCCGCAAAGTGTAATGAATACAAGCCCCTGATGTTGCTGGCTCAAAATAATATATAGCTTCTTGTAATTGGCTTATGAGAATGAATGCTGATGTGATTTCAGTGGCATAGTCAAAAGCATCATGGAATGGGTTGAAGCACATGCTATCAAAATAATGAACTAAATATGACAAGAGTGATTTTGATTTACCGGGGGGGTTCAACACCATACAGAGTGTGGGTTTCCATAATATCCAAAGGTTTAGGGACCTGAGGTAATATTTTCCATTATACAAGGTGTCCCAATAAAAAGCAGGTGAATAAAAAGCCCAACAAATGTGTGATTGTACAGAACCTATTTTGGTTCATACAATGTGTGTCCAAGCTGAATAGATGCTGTATAATTAAGCTTTTGTTCTTAACAATCCCACTGGTAATCCCAAATCCCAAAGATAACACTGAAAATCTTCACAACAGAAAGCAGTGAAGTAACACCAAGCTATTTAGGCATGCAAATTACCATTGTCCAACCGTACTGACAATTGGACTGAAATGTCTTTGGCCATTCATTAGTCCCACTGATGTAGTTTTAATTTACTCACAGTGAAATGGGTTGGTCAGTGCTATTGTTCAAGAAATTACTGCCCATCACCTTTGCTTATAGCAGTTGATTCATAAAACACTGGAAAATACACTAAAACCATTTCCACTTATAGTCTTGATATTATCAGTGTGATTTTTTTCAGTGTCAACAATAAGAGATATTGATAATTCAGAACATAGTACACTGTGGGTAATGCTAAGGTCGGAGTAAAAGACTGTAGCTCACAGTCTTTCAATGGGATATTCCGTTTATAATCCACACTACCCCTGTGGATGATTTTAGAAATATCTTCCACAGAGGGAGTATGAATTTAAAATGGAACGAACACATTCGCAGCTCCATTTGAAACTCACCCTCCATCTGTGGAAGGTGTATGAAATTCAAATGGAGCTGCCTAATGTGTTCATTCTATTTGAAATTCATACTCCCCCTATGCAGGATATTTCCACAGGGGTAACGTGGATTTTAAATGGAATAGCCCAAATGCTATCTGTTCTGAACTATCAATATCACTTACTCATGTTAGAACTTTTATCTTGAAGAGGTTTTGTTTGTTTGCTTTCCCCCAAAACACCTCTCTTCAGGAAAAACAAAATACATAGCCTTTTAAATATATACGCATACAGCTTGGATGTGAATTTGATAAAAGCAACACATCTATTAGGCCAACTTTTTTTTCCCCGGATACTGTAAATTGCAATTGATACCACAAATTGAATTGGCTGAGGTGTGACATCACACATGTGTTTACAAGGATTGCATGGGGATTACATAAGTGTTGTACTTACTTCATTGATATCAACCAAATCCTGCCCCCATTGTAGTAGTAGTGACATGGGTTAGACCATACATACAATCATGCATTAGTAAATGTCATATAGGAATAAAATTCAAATCAATCTTTAGTAAGTATTCTAGCTTTAATCTATTTGCATAGTTCTTGTTTGTATTACTATTTAGTATTATCCTTTTTATGATCTATAGATGAGATGACTGCAGTGGTTATTAGCAAAGGTTAGGAACTGGTCCATTGACATGCTTGAGCTATAGTCAATTTGATTTCCTCGAGACAGTTGCACACGCACGATCAAAGGCGGTGAATCCGTACAGCGTAGTCACTTTGCACTGCAACACGTGCTACATATGCACTGCTTTAATTGTGCATGTATTACATGCGGACGCTACTGTCTCAAGGATGGCGCCAAATGGACTATAGCGGCATACAGGGTGCACAACTTATAAGTTCCCCCTAAATACTTTTTTAAATAAATCAAAAAATATTTGACGAAATGCAAACTTGTAAAAAGACATGTGTAGCCGTATTTGTTTTACACCTGTGGAACAAATTATAGCGTCACTCGTCATTGCGTTCAGTTGCAATGGTTCATTATGTAAAAAAGAGACTGTTTTAAACTGTGTTAAAAGTTGCATCTGAGTCCATATGAGTCAACTCTCAAACAATACAGCAGGCCAGGCCTATTCATGTGTTTGTTTAAAAAAACCTGACTGCTATGGGCTCAGGTGTAACTTTTAAAACGGCCTCTTTTCTTACATAATTAACCATTGTGACTGAACGCAATGATGCTATAAATTGGTCCACAGGGGTAAAACAAATAGGGCTATACATATCTTTTTACATTTTTACATTTCGTAAAATATTTTTTGACTTATTTCAAAAAGTATTAGGGGGAACTTATAAGTTGTGCACAGTGTATATGACCAATGATTTGGTGCAAATTTTTAAAGCACATGTCCCCAACATGATGCATGCACATACTGTTGGGCAAAAAAACAATGACCATTATTGCCAACCAACTGTTCGGCCATGACATTACATGTTACGTCATCTATGGAAACACATACTTTAGAGACCAATTGCTCAGATACTGATTGAGCAAGAGCAAGCTCATATTTCCCTTTCAAAGAAAGCCATCGGCCTAATGATGTTAAGCTAGGGCTTTATTGCAATTCCAAGCTCTAGGCAGTAGACTACATTAGCATCCAACCTGCATTATAAGCTGTAATGTAGCATCAAGATATCAGCTTATTGTTAGTATCTTATAATGAATTAGAAACAGACAAACTCTGCCATGTTTGCATGCCACTCATGGGGGGTGGGGTAATATCTTCCAGATGGTTTTGTTAAGCACTCAGGGAAACCTTCTTTAGTATATTCTTGTAACGCTTTATGTTCTAATTCAGTTTCGCAATTGATGCCTTAAATGCTATAGGCACAAACCTGTGTAATGCTCTTGCTTACAAAGCTGCCAATTATTGCTTGACCCCTGCCTTTGCTAAAAGCTAGAGCTACACTTTTTTGGCACTCATCTGTGACAGCCCAATAGTGTTCAATGTTAAGAAAACACCTTAAAACTATAGTAAATGCAGCCAACTTGCTTTTAGCCTTGCTTTTTTTCAATCTATTTAAGTCATGGTTAAGTTTAATGCTCTGCGTCCTAGTCAAAGGCTTCAACATAAAAAGTCCAAGTTTTGAGATATTTGCTCAAAATATCAAGAGCTATCTTTCTGAATTTCTCCTGCTACAGCATTCAGAAATGAGAGTTTTATCAAGCAGCAATAACATATCATTCAGTATAATAAGGTAACACTTGACAGCCTTGTTATTTTCATCACACTTTAAACTAGTTTATGGTAGCTCATTATGCAATCCGTTTGATCAATTAAGTCTTATGCTAAAAATATTGAAAAATGAAATAATGAAACTATAACTTGTCCTATAAAAAATTGGCAAATTTTGACAAAAACCATTAGTCTGGTAGATGAAATTGCATGTTGCTATTTAATCCATTTTAATTTGGCTTGTATCTCAATTTTTCAATTGACAATGTTAATCTCCAGAAAAGTTCCTTTTACAAGATTTATATACTTTGCGCACTAATCACATAATCTGCTGATAGTTGGCAACATTATATAAAGCTTTACCCATGATTGAAGAGGTTAATTAATCAGCTATTTTTGAGTTCATTTGTCTAGACCATTATTGAAAAATTAACATTTTTTTTGCTGAAAGTTTTGGAGCAGGAGAGGGGAAATATTTGATCCTCTGCTCAAGACCAACGCTGGAGGCGGGAATAACACTTCCTAGAGGAAAATCAAAACATCCGGTCTAGGTTCCTGCTCCAAGCAGATGGATCAATAACATAATCAACGCTTTGAGAAAGCCCGCAGGTTCTGGCGAAACTGTCAGCAGAAAAACATGAGTTTTTCATTTGGTCTTGACAAATAACTAAAGCCCCACCCAGTTGGCAAATATTGATGGCAAGTGAGCACTCCTTGTAAAGAACATTTTCTTGAGATATTTGGCTGCTTGGATGACATTTCAAAAAGGACATTTAATAAATTATGCCTTACAGTCAAATAATTACAAAACATCACTTTTGGCACGCTAGAATTTCCTCAATGAACAAGGAAATAAAAAGATTTCAACCATTAAAGAGTCACCTGCTGCTCTCAAAATGCAGAAATATGCAAGAAATGCAAAATGGTTATAGTGCAGTTAGTAATCTTCAACTAACCATGGGATGGGAACTTCTTAGAATGAATAAGAATGGTGATTGTCACAAAGAGTTATGAGTGAGTAACTCTGTTCAATGTTGACATTTTACCCATATTCTTACATTTTTACGACAGTAAATAATTCATCCATTCACATTACAACATACTGTCACACACCCCCACTCGTACCACACACACATACCCCACACACACATACACACCCCTACACAAAGCAGTCTTGTTTTTAAGAGGCTTGTAAATTAAACTAACATACATGTAATTTTATGTGGCAATACACGTAACAGATAAAACCTATAAAAGTCATTTTTCTTAAAATTATTTGCCAACTCAAAATTAGCATCAACAGCAACATACCTGTTCATCTCCACTTGGTGTATCCATTTCCTGAAAGAGTCAAATAAAATATGACTTTGATTTGTTATTTGGTTTTTTTTCCCGCAAGTATTGATTACTGGGTATTAAGATTGACAATTTAGACAATAAAATTGGGATGCTTTACGCCCAATATTTATTGGTCTTGCTATGAGTTTTAAAATATTGGACTCCACTACGTCTCGTCCAAATTTTTTAAAACTCATGGCTCAGCGAATAAATATATAGGCTCAATTGGTCCAATTTGATATCAATCTACAGAGCTTGTGATATCCAAAATGCATTCCACACAGCTCCATCTACAAACTTCCAATGCCCCATAATTCATAGCATTATGATTAAGAACATCACAATATTTGTTATGCTTGAACACCAGGTAAATTAATTCCAGCGCTATGAATTATGGGATATGGGTCTACAAAAAAGCATGCCAAAATAATTAATCTGGGTTAATTTTCTTCATGAGAAAGGCTATAGTGTGAACACAAAATTTATCAACCCGGGTTGAATCCGGATTAACTCGGGTAAAACATCTACATATGAACAAATTCTTTGGTCACCTCAATTTCTGTAGTGACACCAATGCCTTTATGTGTTTGTGCTTCAAGCGTGTCGACAAACAGCAATTGTACGCATGCAAGTCTGCTCTGCGATTCGATACTGCGCCTAGCGCAATAAGCACGTATGTCACTACCAAACTTGAGGCAAACCAATGTTTAGTGACTTACCTGCGTTCCCAAACTATGCAGTTTCAGAGATGACTTGATGGAATCCAGACACTAAAGATGATGATGACATGGACAAATGGGACAGCCACATCAAGGAGCCATGTACACACACAAAGAGAAAGAGCCAGGTACAGACGAAAGAGTAATGCAGAGAGCAAAATGATAGCAAAAGGGAGAACATGAAAAAGTTGAGAGCATGAGTGAGAAAATAACAAAAATATAAGGTTAATCTTATGGAAATACCGTAAAACCTCATCTACAAGCATATAGGGTGCTTTTAATGAAAGCTAGATTAATCCAGACGCCATCCATTGACAAAATTAGAATATTATGGAGTTTTAGCAAATAAATTACAAATACAAGCATATACAAACAACTACTATTGTAAGACCAATCAATTGCATTGGGATATTTATGGCTGCTTCGTTTTAATATAACCTTCATCAAAATCACTCTATATGCTTGTAGACGAGATTTTACGGTATACAATATCATGGTCCACATGGACACTACAAATTTACCAATAGCTTCAGATCTTTAATGGAAGCTCAAGTTAATAAACATAATTTGATGTGTAGCTATTATTAACTTTTTAAATGCATCTACAGTAATCATTTCCATATTTGTGGATCAACTTATTCAAATGATTGGAAATTGTAGCAGTTCAATCAGGGTCGGATTTACCATTGGACCAGATGGGCCCCGCCCACTCCCCCCAAAAATTGCCCTATGCATCTTCCTTTTTCGCCAGCAAAACACCATGTTTTGGGCCAAACTTAAGGTAAAATTCCTACAGTTTGTGTGATTCACGTGCACTAGCCTTTTACACAGCGAAATTGCTTCCAATTTGGGCTAAAATAATTTGAAATTAAAAATTTCCCCGCACACTTTGCACGCAAATATCCTAGTAAAATCGGAACAAGTATGCTCGTCTCCCTCGATGGCAGCCTACATGAGTCTTCAGTCTCTATATTTCTAGAAAGCGATGCTTATCCAGATATACAGATATGGAGCATACACCTTGTCTTCAGGCTCTGTATCATTCAAATGATAACTAAACCTGTTTGCACTCACCTGCACTGTGGAATCCCTTTTGGAGATGTAGGTATAATAGTGTTCCTGGAGCTCTATAACACATCTCTTCTGTCTGTCCAGTAGATGACAGTTAGCTAACGTCTCTGTGTCAATGTACACATATGGACACTCAGCATGAGTGGTAAGCACATCCAATGTATTCAGTGTGTATGTGTTAAGGTACAACCAAGAAAAGTTTATAACATTGTGTGATTCAATTATTTGAATTGAAAACAATGAGTGCATTAGAATATGAAGGGAAATTAAATTTTGATTAGGCTCTTTTTAAAGTCTGAATAGCCTTTCATCCGCAGCTGTGTACGACATATATGCCAACATACGGACGCTAGCCCTATAATCTTTTGCAAGGCTCTTTTTAAGTGTTAACCCACACGTATATGCGTGCGATGTGTGCATGGGACCTTGTGCAAAATAATATGTGCTGGACAGTTAGTAGTATGCTTAATTTGTAAAAGGAAATCTGCTAAAGATTACAATTATTTAAACTAGACCAGTGTATCAATTGGCAAGTAAAAATAAATTGTGTATAGTGTCCCACTCTTTTTAGATGGTGCTTCAGTTCTTGAATTTAACAATAAGTGTCAAATGTGTAGGATTTTGAAATTGATCACATTATTTTGGTTGAATAAGAGTTGTTAGAATCAATTGCTGTGCTCATTAAACCACCACTATGGACAATTATATTGTGCCGATGTAGAGCCTTATGATGATACCTATTTTTCACAAAAAACCTTTTCACCATTTGGAATCAATCCACTTCCCAACTATTGACCCCTAAGTGACCCCTTTAGTGCAATTGATTTCAGTTTACATGCACTACAATCGTGCAAATCATGTTTAAGTTTTCACATTTGGCAGATGAATAGTACTTATAGTGCTAATTAATCTAGGCTATGGAGGTATTTTAACAGTACCCTCATTCTAGTAGAAAAAGGGTTTGAACCTTGCATTGAACCATTTGGAATCAATTATAGTCCCCTTCCTTGATCTACTATGTACTTCATTCTCTATTTTGGAAAATTATTTGAAATGGCACACTTACAAAATAGGACAAAGAAAATTTTATGTCAAAAATATCGAGACCCATTGGTAGAGATCAAAAGGATATAGAATTGCAGAGCGATACCGCGTAGCTTATCCCCTAAATAATTGCAGGCTTCCCTGGTTAGATTACAGAATCTCTGCTGCATGACCTTATAGAGCTGTGTGAATATATGACAGGTGTTGACTGCATAATGACCACTGGTATCCATTAAGATGCTATCTACATGAGCCCTCCATATCTCCTCTACCTCATCTACTGGGATATAGATGAATGCAGACCTGGCTGGTGGAAGAGGGTTCTCTGTATCACTCACACTGTGTAGAGAGCAAATGAATAGAATAATACTAGGTTACAGCTTCTGAATTTTTATAGATCAATAAATGCGTTTCACTTGTTGGAGTGAATTGTACAAAATAATGCACACATACTGAGATATTGATGCATCTAATGCATAAACCTGCACATGGAGTACATTACACAACTGTGCACCATCCTTCAAGAGCAGAGTGTATAAGCATCTTATTACTCGTGTCTGATGCGTTACTGTACCCCTTTACTCTTGTTGTTCCCAAAACTGCTGTGAACCACTGATTGGCCCATGTGGAAGTCTTTTAGGCCAAGTAAAATAAATAACATGTATATTGTCCCCACCCTCACCAATTTTCAGAGATTATCAAATATTTTTGTTATTTTTCTTCTTTGCTCCCTTACTTTGTTTCTAAAATTGTTGTAATGGAAAGACATGTTAAGAAATTCTTGGTTATCATTTATAAACAAGCACTCTCATGCTCACTTCAAGCTAGGGGTAGGGCTTGAGGGAAATAACCAAAATATTCACGACCTCCCCATTTGTATGATGTGCCCCTCTAAAGCCAAAAGCATGATATCCATGATTATTATTTATATCAGGCTTTTGAGCGATACAATAAAACTGTATATTGTACAATATTTGCAAAATACCCGGATGCTTTACAATATTTTTTTAAATATTGTACGCAGTATCGCGTACGCGTTACTATGGTGACAGTATCAGCACTCGTCATGATACAACAGCACAACAATACAGACACCGTAACGGCTCACAGGAGATTTCTTACAGTATAAACAAGTAAAATTACAAACTTAATTCGCGATAATTCTGGATGATGATAACCTTAGGAAATATAATCCACATCTAGGCCTACAAATAAACCTATATATAATTATTCCGAAATTGTCTTTGGAGAGTAAAGAGCAGAAAACAAGAAGAACAAAAGGTAAGCTTACATTACAATACACATTGGTTAAACCCGGTGGCTAGGTAAGCTTAAATTCATTTTACCGCATAGCAAAAGCCTGATATAAATAATAATAATAATATTGAATGGCTTATTTTCATGTGATACAAGCATATATTGCACTCGCTAGAAAAATATTGCACTCGTCATCGACTGCGTGCAATATTTTTCTATCTCGCAATATATTCTTGAATCACACTCAAAGCCATTCAATATTATATAATTATTTTGTGTGTATGTGTGTAGAATCCCTTCAATAGCCATAAGGTGTCATTTGTGAGTATGTAGTGTCAAACTAAATTATATTCTTCCAAAAGTATTTCCAATAAAGTGTTGCATTTTCCAAAATGGGTTGAAGACCCTTTCCACGTTGCAATTGTTTTGAACACTCCGCCACTCACCCCCTGGCACTCACAGTTGAGCGATGACATCGTTATTCATACCACTCTCATTATAACAACATGGCCAATGGACTATGTTTTATTGGACTAAATTGAATACTTTGGTGGTTTTCCTGATCAAAACAAATAGTTCTGTTGCTTTATTTTCTTTTCTTTTTATCTCTTGTCTTTATGTTTTTGGTGTTACTGCATTATATTCTGCCAATATTAGGATTTGAATCGCGTATGCCAAATTTTATAAATAAAACAAAAAACCCTCTTTTTCTAGAAACAGGAGGTTTTTTTTTCAATATTACCTTGACGATGATCCTGAATGGCTGCCTCCTGCTGCATCTCTCCTTTCTTTCCCATCACCAGTATTACTCGGGAAGAAATACTCGGGGGATTTAAATCCAGGCTGGATATCATCAGGACCTGTCACACTCTGTGGAAGCAAGGAAATAATCATTAAATTTAAACTCTAAGGAGGTAGGTAAATAATCATTTACATGTATGAAAGGTCAATTTCTGTTCCAACACTAGCATTACTAGAGGTGAAAGAGGTAAATATATCAGTAATATACGTATGGGCATGACACTTCCTTTTATTTCCATCAAAAATCAAAAAAGGCTCATCTTTCTAGCATTTCTACCAGTCTTTAATCAAACCTTCTGATCACCTGTTTTCACTTCAAAAGTAACCCCTTCAGACAGAAAATGTTATTCATGGAACTATTTTAATCCTACAGATCCCCTTTAGCTTCCACATGTTAGAGTGATGTTCAGCTCCTTTCGACAAATCACTTGGTGTCTGAATTGGTCATTGGGTTAAACAGTCCCTCTAAAGGGGTTTAGTAACTTTAGGCTTGGCCCACATAAACCGCTCTTTTAAACCACTCCTTAGTAACTTCAGAAGTGGTCTAAGACATGTTTCTAAACTTCCCCTTAGTAATAATAAATAAATAAATTTTGGATTTATAAAGCGCCTTTCTCCAGATCTTAGAGGACTCAAAGCGCTGTAATTTCGCTGCAATGGTGAATCATCACAATCACGTCGCATCAACTAGGCCAGTTGCTGCCGTACGGCGCACACCTATCCGCATTTAGATTGTAACATCCACCAATTATCTGTGCAGATCCCCAAATTCGATTGGGTGAAGGAAGTTTTAATAACCAAACAACTAATCACCGATTTTTTTTATATATGAGGAAACCGGAGATCCCGGAGAAAACCTGCGAGAGCGAGCATGGAATTGGGATAAACCAAGTGCACATGAGTCCTTGGGCGCGCCGGGCTTGAACCCGGGACCTCAGTGGTGCAAAGCGAGGGAACTACCGCTGCGCTAACTCGCCCTCCCACTTCACAAGAGCTCTTGTTTTAATTTGATAGGTCTGCTCACCTCATCATCATCGGATGTGTCTTTATGGTCATCATCAGGGATCTGGTTACCAGTACCATCAATATCTTCCAGGGAATGACGACTATCAAACCAGTTGAAGCCTTTCTCATTCTGAAAAGAAACAAATGCAAAATAATGTCAATATTAAAAGCAAAACTATTTTGCTGCATATCAATTTGTAGGCACTTTAATCACCAACTACGCCATTCTTTACCAGTGAAGCAAACTATATCAATTTCACTTGCAACAAAAGTTAAGAAACTACTAAATATTATTGTACATTTGGCTCTTCTTGACACAGAATTTTCAAGTCAGAATCAAGCTTTAAAAAAAAGTCACAGCAAAGATCAAGTATATATTGTAAGGGTGGTCTTAACCCTGGAATTATGGACACTTTTGGGCCTAATAACTGCTTAATTGTTGCTCTAAAGAATATAAAAGTATACAATTTTAGAATGGCAAAGACTTGATAAGTTCATCTGTGAGGTCAAATTTGGGCCAATGCTCATTTTTGGAGAAAATCCCCAAATTTTTTTGGTCAACGTAACAAAAATATTCTTGGGCCAAAAATTGTTTTTATTCATTTTAAAAACTAGATAAAATATCTAGGAACCATTCTTTTTTTTTAATTTTTTTATTTTGACCAACTTTGAGAAATTTCCACCAAAAATGGTAAAAAAAATGCTCAATTTTCAAATAAATCATAAAAAAGCCTGCTTTTCGCCCAATTTCAAATATTTTTGGTGAAGTTGGTCAAAATTAAAAGAAAAACCAAACAAACAAAAAAAACGGTTCCTAGATATTTGTTATCTTGTTTTTAAAAATTAATAAAAAAAATAGTTTTGGGGATTTTCTCCAGAAATTAGCATTTTGGCCCAAACTTGACCTCACAGATGAATTTATCAAGTCTTTGTCATTCTAAATATGTATACTTTTATATACTTTATACTACTGAAAGTCTTACCAATATTGAAAGTCTTACCAATATTGAAAGTCTTACCGCTACTGAAAGTCTTACCGCTAGTCTTATCACTACTGAACGTCTTATCACTACTGAACGTCTTACCAATATTGAACGTCTTCCCAATATTGAAAGTGTTACCACTATTGAAAATCTTGCCACTACTGAAAGTCTTACCGCTACTGAAAGTCTTACCGCTACTGGAAGTCTTACCACTACTGAAAATCTTACCACTACTGGAAGTCTTACCACTACTGAAAATCTTACCGCTACTGAAAGTCTTACCACTACTGGAAGTCTTACCGCTACTGAAAGTCTTACCGCTACTGACAATCTTACCGCTACTGTCTTACCGCTACTGAAAGTCTTACCACTACTGGAAGTCTTACCGCTACTGAAAGTCTTGTACCAATATTGAAAGTCTTACCAATATTGAAAGTGTTACCACTATTGAAAATCTTGCCACTACTGAAAGTCTTACCGCTACTGAAAGTCTTACCGCTACTGAAAGTCTTACCGCTACTGGAAGTCTTACCACTACTGAAAATCTTACCGCTACTGAAAGTCTTACCACTACTGAAAATCTTACCGCTACTGAAAGTCTTACCACTACTGGAAGTCTTACCGCTACTGAAAGTCTTGTACCAATATTGAAAGTCTTACCAATATTGAAAGTGTTACCACTATTGAAAATCTTGCCACTACTGAAAGTCTTACCGCTACTGAAAGTCTTACCGCTACTGAAAGTCTTACCGCTACTGGAAGTCTTACCACTACTGGAAGTCTTACCGCTACTGAAAGTCTTGTACCAATATTGAAAGTCTTACCAATATTGAAAGTCTTACCACTACTGACAATCTTACCGCTAAATAGTTTTGGGGATTTTCTCCAGAAATTAGCATTTTGGCCCAAACTTGACCTCACAGATGAATTTATCAAGTCTTTGTCATTCTAAATATGTATACTTTTATATACTTTATACTACTGAAAGTCTTACCAATATTGAAAGTCTTACCGCTACTGAAAGTCTTACCGCTAGTCTTATCACTACTGAACGTCTTACCAATATTGAACGTCTTACCAATATTGAAAGTCTTACCGCTACTGAAAGCCTTACCGCTACTGAAATTCTTACCGCTACTGAAATTCTTACCGCTACTGACAGTCTTACCGCTACTGAAAGTCTTACCAATATTGAAAGTCTTACCACTACTGACAATCTTACCGCTACTGAAAGTCTTACCGCTACTGAAAGTCTTACCGCTACTGAAAGTCTTCCCAATATTGAAAGTGTTACCACTATTGAAAATCTTGCCACTACTGAAAGTCTTACCGCTACTGAAAGTCTTACCGCTACTGAAAGTCTTACCGCTACTGGAAGTCTTACCACTACTGGTAGTCTTACCGCTACTGAAAGTCTTACCAATATTGAAAGTCTTACCACTACTGACAATCTTACCGCTACTGAAAGTCTTCCCAATATTGAAAGTATTACCACTACTGACAATCTTACCATTACTGAAAGTCTTACCGCTACTGAAAGTCTTACCACTTCTGAAAATCTTACTGCTACTGATAGTCTTACCGCTACTGAATGTCTTACCAATATTGAAAATCTTACCAATATTAAAAATCTTACCGCTACTGAAAGTCTTACCGCTACTGAAAGTCTTACCAATATTGAAAGTCTTACCAATATTGAAAGTCTTACCACTACTGACAATCTTACCGCTACTGAAAGTCTTCCCAATATTGAAAGTATTACCACTACTGACAATCTTACCATTACTGAAATTCTTACCACTACTGAAAGTCTTACCAGTACTGAAAATCTTACCACTACTGGAA
Organism: Amphiura filiformis; assembly: GCF_039555335.1. NCBI lineage: Eukaryota > Metazoa > Echinodermata > Ophiuroidea > Amphilepidida > Amphiuridae > Amphiura > Amphiura filiformis. Next base: position 44,451,511 of record NC_092636.1, on the reverse strand, counting down.
GTCTTACCGCTACTGAAAGTCTTACCACTATTAAAATCTTACCAATATTGAAAGTCTTGCTACTATTGGAAGCTGGAAGTCCAAAACTTTTCACATTTCATCTGCCTCATTCCATAGTGGCTTAAGGGGTCGGATAGCAACGTTTGCACAGTATTTTTAGTGGGGCATGGGAGCACATCATTACAGACATATCGAATTGCATTCTGAATACGAGGAATGTTGATCAAAATCAAAATTCAGTTTTCAATCTCATTATATAAGCCAGTCTTAGAGCTTTATTTTGCTGAAAACCCCATCATAATTAGACTTACGGAACCAGAGATATGGCCACTTTAGTGTTTCTCAGAACAATAAAATACAAAGGAAGTTCAGTACTGTTATTGATTATATCTCAAAATCAATATTCCCGACATCCGACTCATTTTGCTTGATCGCATCACATATGTCTTAATGATGTTCTCTTTCATTTTGCTAAGTTTAAGCAGCCAAAATTAATTAATTAAATTTGGTGTATGATTACAAAGTGAAATTTTGTGTTTTCCACAGCGGTGTATCCATTTTACGCCACTTTTTATACATACATTTATTTTATATAGTAAACAAACTATGTGTTTTCAATACTGACGTACATATTGGTTTTAATTTACCAGTAATAATGTCTTTATTTCTTTTGAAAGTTATATTAGGTTAAAATCTATTTATTTTACTACAGAAATTTCACACCAAGTACAAAATATAATAAATGTCTGATTTACATAACTTGATTTTATATTGGCATTTCTTCAAACCTGATTTTCTTGAAAAGTTGTTAATTTGCGGTGCCCCATCTTAAGCCACTATGGACTGAAGCTGACTATTTGTGTTGGTGTGTGTTTACTCTTTATCTTGATCTACTTAAATGAATATAATTATTATGTTGTGCAGGAAGTATTATCTACCATAAGGCAAAAAGAAAAAAGTTGTATTGCCCTTTTCCGACCAACCGAAATATCTGAAGTCACTTTTATTTTTCCATATATGAAATTTCATATTTTTGTCATGAACTTTGCAAAATATTTGTCCGTCCTGTTTGTAATTGCAGTCTGATATATTTCAAAAATGAGCCTGACAAACCATATAAATCACCGTTTACTGTGGTATTCGGTGGAAAACTTGCATTTTCTAATGTAGTCTGTGGCAAAATATTTTGAAAAATCAATAAAAAAATTGTCCGACTGACCCTGGTTTTGGAGCTATAAGGGCAATAAGACTTATTTTTTGTTGGCCTAACCTTCATACAAGCAGTTATTCCTAAAATTATTTTATGCACAGGTTTCAAAAAATATACCCTGCACATTTAGTTCTGACCTGTGTTTACCATCCAATGGGCTATTCCATTTAAACTTCACACTACCCCTGTGGAAGATTTAGCTTAAGTCTTCCACAGAGGGAGTATAACTTTTCAATAGAATATTGAAATTGGGTAACTTTCATTTGAAATACTCACTCCAGTTGTGAAAGATAGGTGTAAAGTCATAATACAGGGGGGGGGGTATGGATTCAAAATGATTGACCATGACCAATTACATTTGAAAAACATACTCCCCCTGTGGCAGATATTTCCAAAATCTTCCACAGGGGTAGTGTGGATTTCAACTTGACTAGCCCAATCTTACCATTGGGTTGACTTCTTCATCATCCAAGAAATCAAAGTATCGGTGTCCACCTGTGAAGTCCTCCTCTTCTTCCTTGTCAATGGCTGACGTAGACTCACTTGACGTCAAACTGTTTTGCTGTGGTTCGGCGATGTCGCTCGTGGAGCTGAAGATAACCTGTAAAGCAAAGAAAAATATTTGGCAAATGCTTTTATTAAATGCATTACGGAATATAATCATGCAAAATTATGAGTGATATTGTCAAAACTGTTCACCATATTCAATTTAATTGCAGTGACAGTAAAGACATATTTTTCACCTATTGAACAATAAGTTATAATCACTTCTTTTGTAGGTATGGCCAACAAATCATGTCAGTACTCAATGAAGTTACAAACTTTTCAGACATTTTTGAGTTTAGAATCCTAAACACATGCACACAAATTTAGCAAACTACATGACGAATGAGGAATGTATAGTCTGGTTCTTAACTAATAAGTGTCCATACTGTGACGGTGAGATATGGTGACTTGACCTCTAATCCTAATTCCTGCTATATCAGTATTCCTGGAGGCAATGTGATATCCACATGTCAATTCATGACAATGTTGGAAGTTTATCTATCAACTGAGTGTAGATTATGGATCACTATGAAAACTTTTAAATCTGACTTTTGAATTCTTGATGAATCTCTTCAATAATATGCAGGGTCGGATCCAGGAATTTTTGATAAAGGGGCGCCTTTTGGTCGACGACGAAAAAAATGTGTTAAAGGGGGTTACCCCCTCGAAAACTCGACGGTTTTGGCCCATTGTTTGCTGTTCATGGTCAAATTTGTTCTTTTTCTTTTAATTTCTTACAATTTTTGTATTTTTAAGTTACCGGCGCCCTTTGCTAGTCAAAAAATAGAGGGGGCGCGCGCCGGCTGCGCCCTCCCCCCCCCTAAATCCGCCCCTGATATGTTGTACCCTACTGGGAAACTGCCAAAGGAGCAATTATCAATAATTTGGCAATTAGTGGTTTACTTTTTAGATACAAATATCAAATTATACCTCTTCAGGAACTCATAATCACTAGTATTCAAGGAATTGTACCCTTCTACTTCATTTCTGATAGTGAGAGAGGACTACCACTTTGATTTTCATAATATAAGATAAACTCATATGTCCAGATAACTCACCGATGGGCTCCTCTCAAATCCAACTTCCTTCTGTCCCAATCCCTTTAGTACATTGCATAGTCTTTCCCTAGTCCGTCTCTGTGACAACTGCGGTTTTCTCCAGGCTGACGGTACCACATTCTGATTGGCTGCTGCAACCCCGCTAGCCCCCGTCATATTGGTGATATCTGTTGGTTCTGTACTGAGACTGCTATCATCGCTGCTTAATGTACTAGTTGCTGATTCATCACTGAATGATGTTGTTATGGTCACCATAGAGGGGAACTTTCTACGGATTACTGGAGTCTGTTGAGTATATATTAAGTAAGGATAAGTCAGTATGCATCTTTAGTCGCCCGTGCAAATGGAAAAGGAAGATACTGACATCAGGGCCTAGATTTCGTCTTGGTTTGCGAGAATCAAAATCCATCATAGTCACTGTACTTATTGTATGATACAATGAGAGAAGTTGATTCTCACAACTGAATCTTACTAAAATCATTACGAGAATCGATTCTGTGATTCTCGTCGAAATCTAGGCCCTGGACATTCAAATTTCAAATACAGTCAGAGGCAAGAGCTAAAAAATGTTTCAAGCCTCCCCGAAAAAAAAATGTTTGTCTCTCAAACAAGTTGCAAAAAATAACTATGTATCATTTCTTGTTTTTTTGCCATTATATGGCTATTTTATTTATAACTAAAAAAATAGCATGTAAACCAGCATGTGCCAGGGCTATGTGCCAGGATATAGCTTTCACATACTTATGTACAAAGGTTTGAGAGACAAAATTTGAGGGGTCTGAATCCTAGAAGTAAAGCAAAGACGTTTACACCAATTTGATGAATGCAATATGAACAGCTATAAAGACTGAAAACACTCCTCTATACCTTGTTTGACAAGTAGAAGAATTGCGATATGATAAAGCAAATTGAAATCAGGTTATTTCAACTTTCCCATATCGTTACTGAGAAAAATTATAATAATTTCTGTTAAATTTGTAAATATTATGTATGACATGGCTAAGTACCCCCCCCCCAAAATCAAGGTAAAAAATCAATGACACTCATACAAATTTGAAGGCTACATGTAAGTCAGCCTGCAATTTAATGCAAAGTTTTGCTTGATGAGGCAGAATTGCTCATTTGAAGTTCTGTAAAAACTACAACTTTACAAGCGAAGAAAAAAGAGGGGGGGGGGGAAGAAACGGAACACTAAATATCAAAATAAAGTGACGGATCATTCATATTGTTATGTTTATTCAAAAAGTTTTATGAATCTCAACTCAAAATATACATGTGATTAAGAATAGTCAATGCTATACAAATATATTTTCCTTATCCCACAAAATTTGTTTCAAAAACACGAAACTTCATAATTTGGTTTATTGATGATCCGCCACTCCTTAAAATAAGAAAAAGGAAAATTCATGAAATGTGTAATTTAGACTATGACTATATGAGCACAACACAAATAATGGTGGAAATTAGTATAATTCATACGTAAATAGTAGCTTGGTGTTAAAACTAAAAAACAATTTGTTTACTCCTGTAATATGGTAAACATTACAGTTTCTGCCAAAGAAGAACAGCAGATGTGTACATTTAGAAAGCGTGCACAGCGTCACACACAAGTGAGGTTCTGAATGGCCGATTCAATTGTCTGGCAATTATAACATCAGACACGGTAATCTGAATGACAGATTACACATCAAAACGTTGGTCGGCGCTAACAAAGCTCCACGTATGTCGCTCATTAACAGAGCGCTTGCGTCAATCTGAACAAGGGACTGCTGTTCTTCTCTGAAACCGAGTGTAATATGTTACACAACTAATCCAACCAGACCAAAGGCAGCAAGTTTGAAAATGAGGTATTATATGTGATGCGATCAAGCAAAATCAGTCGGAACTCGGAAATATTGATTTTGAGATATAGCGAATAAAGGAAATATTTCCTTTGTTTCCTCTTGTTTTGGAAACGCTTTAATTGCTCATATTTTTGGAACTGGTTGTTCAATTTCAATGGGGTTTTCTGCAAAATCCAGCTTTGTAAATGTGTTTTACTATCCTGTAAGAAACTGAAAATTTATTATTGCGAGTTCGACTGATTTTGCTTGATCGCATCACATATATCATCAGCAGCAGTATTCACTCTAAGCTTGTACGTCACAATTTTGGCACAGTGGAAAGCAGATATGATGCATGTAATTGAAAATAGATGCATTGCCCTGCCAAAATGGACCATAGAGCATGCACTGACGTCACTCTCTAGAGGAAGCCAAAATGAACTATATATATAAGCAGAGCACAAAGCATTGTCTGTTTTGTCAAAATGTTGTACAGTAAAACAAAACCATTGTTCTTTTGCCCATCTATCTTATCATGTGGCCTTTTAAGAGTTGACATTTTTGCAACTGCTCAGAAGTCCAAAAAAGTATGAATAATTATGTAATCCAAAAATGTATATAGCTTGTTTTAACATTTGTATTGAATTACAAGAAGTAACCACATTCTCCTGTCATGGGCAATTAATCAGTGATTAATGGTTCATTTTAATCATGTTGACAAAGCAAAACAAAGTAAGATCTTTATTACAAAACACAAGATTCAATGTTTTGACAAAACCACCACCTTTTTATTTAAAATATATAAAAATAGTGTATGTGTATAATATGTGTTTATTTGATTGTATGTGCATTGTATTGGTTAACCATGGGGACGGTGTTGTATGAGGGTGTTTGTGTGTATAGGGGTGGGTGTGTAGGGGTGCATTTGTGAACACACAGATGCACAGACACCTATGTGCTTGTCATCAGCAACTAACTAATCTTCAAACTAACACTCAACACAATGTGTATCTACTTTAAAAACTCACATTTGACATAGAGCCGGGTTCAACCACCTTTAAGTCAATCAGTCAGGGAAAGTTGTAAGAAAACAAAATGCAATGTGTTGCAGTTATTAAAAACATCATACATTCAAAAACAAAACAAAAATTATGACAAGTTTTAAGGATGTCAAATGGGTGCATTTATGATCATTGTACAAAATTCAATTAATATAGCATGTTTTTTACTATATAAAAGTCCATTTTCTCTAAAATATTGAAAAAAGACTACCCAACATTTGTCAAAATCAGGCACCAAATAGGTCAGAATGGACAAACACCTTTGCCCAATTTTATCTAATACTAGGGATGCCCACTGTCAATACAGTTTCCACTAGAACGATTTTTCATTTACTGTGTGCGTGCACTCACACACGTATTGTCTATGGAGAAACTGATCGATACAAGAAATCCCAGGCCTGTTAAATGGCGTACATACTTGTTTTGATCCAAATATAGGCCTATCATCAGGGTGTTTCAAGAAATTCCTGATTCCACCGGAAAACATTAACCAAACTTTTTCCTGTTTGGTCAGTAAATAGAGAGGACCTTCCTTCATGAAGAGATCAACTTTTTTAATGAAAAATTTAATGAGATGAGAACTACAACAGGTTGAAGTGACACCATTCCGTGTATCAGGTGTTCAAACTCAATTATCTCCGAATATGGAGTGAATCAGACAAGCAAACTTACATACTCATAAAATTTAACTATTTTTGAAGACAAAATGTGTAGGATGTTAAGAAATTTAAGAATGTTTAAGCCTACCGAGGCCCATCTCAAATCATGCACTTCCCCATGCACTTCTCACTACCATGTCTATTTCATATACTATCCATCATGGCTTCTATGCACACACAGTGTATTGCTCAATGTAGTAAAGATAACCTTTGAGTTGGAGCAAATTTCTCAAAATTGGTAGTGATTAATGTTACCAAACTTACGCCATGATGAAATATAATAATTTTTGAAGATAAAATGTGCTGACCTTAAAAGATTGAACAATGTTTAAGACTACCGCTTTTCATTTGAAATAATGCACTTATTGTTCATCTCCTCTATGGAGATATTTTCCATGGCGGCCATCTATGATCATGCTTGAGGTTTCACCAAACAAACCATGGGTTTTGAGGTCTTATATTTTTTGTTGTATGTCAACAAAATCGATTAAATTTTCAGGATGATCTTATTTTCATGTTGTTATAAGCAAATATAATGTTCCAGATAAGCTAGTTAATAAATACATTAAGAAAAAGTACCTTAAAGTTGCACTTTCTGTTAGTATTCCTTTTTGGACTTTAACTTTTTAACATGTTCTAGCAGCCCTATATAAAACCGTGACACTCGAAAGGCCATATCTCTGGAATGAAACGTCCGATTAAGATTATTTAAACGCCAAAATGTTTCTTTCATCAATTCCCATCCAATAAGTTAGGTCTGAATCAATTTAAAAGTACTTTTTAGTGGACATGCCTACTAATACTAAATTGATAAATTTTCAGTTATTGATCTATTTGTACGTACAGTTTATTTGAGAGTGGACCTGCCAGAAATTTAGAACTGAAGTTGAACACTTTCCCTTATCAAGAACTTCACCACTAATATAATGATCTTGCAAAACCTGACATGTAATTTTAACAAATCATTTGACATCCATTAAAACATTGAAAAAAAAGTTATTCATGATGGCAACTTAAAAGAATATGGTAAAATAATAAATCAAATAAACACGTTAAGTATGGATTGGAAAATTACACCTTGTGCCTCATCTGTGGCTGTTAAAATAAGTTAAAAATTAAAAATTAAAAATTAAATTGGAAAACACACACCAATGGATTGTTCAAATTTCACCGTAACTTTTCAAATCTACTAAAGTTATGCTGGATTCAGGATTTTGTTGAGTATTACACTTAAATGTGTCTTGAAAATTTGGGTTCATTTGTAAAATTTGAATAAGGGCTATTTCATTATAAATGACACGTTCACAAAAATGGCTTTTATCATATCTGGTTGATATAATTAGGGTGATAATGCAGTGTTATTAACTTAATTCTAAGTATGCCACAAACTACAAGCTACATGAGCATTTTACAGAATTCTGTCTATTTTTGTATAAAAAATTGCCAAAAGGTACATTTTAACCCAATTTTGGAGTCCCATTTCATTTTGCCCATGTATTCTGAATTAATTCTTTGAAAAATTAGGTACATTCTCTGGCAATGTGCTTGTTGCAATGAAAATATGATATGTGTGGAACATCATGCAAGTTGAATGGTGAAAATTGGTGCAAAAATGTTAAAATTCTGTAGATTCTTGCAAAATTGGCATTTTGCGTTAAATAAAAAAATGAGTGTCCTCTCCAATTCATGCCTCCATTTTTGTTAACATTAAAGAGGAAATATAAACCCTTACCCTACCTGTATAATCTGTGTTATATTACCAATTGATGGGACAGGGCACTGATTGAGGAATTCATTTATTTTACATACAGTAGACCACTTGTTCTTGATACCACAGTTCGCGTTAAAATTTGTCCTCTCCAGAACTGAAGTTAATTACTAATTGTTGAAATAAGAAGGATTATATCATAGAATGTGAAATTTGTAGAGGAAGAGTGGTCTTCCTTCTACCAAGGTGGCACATGATTTGGTATTTGTTGCATTTTGCAAGCCTGTATCCACGATTCTGTTTGCAATTTAACAAATGTCCTCTCCAGCACAATTATGTCATTTCCATGAATTGGTAAACAAACTAAAAAATAAAAATTTCAAAGAGCCAAACCCACAAGAAATTTTTGCATTTTATTGCAAATTATGCTTACAAACCACTTTAGTGTTCAAATTATTGTCCAGTTGTTGAGAACACATATGATATTATTCTGCATTGAACTTCGGTTAGCTAACAATTGCAATATTCCTAATTTAACCAGAATATTAACCCTGTTTGTAGTGGATTTTAAATGCTGGGGATCTTTTATGCAATAATATTGATGCAATAATATTGATGCAGCTATTTCTAAAGTTAAAGTATGCTTTATTATGTGTTAAAAAATGTGTCCTATCCAGAACAAATGACACAGGAGGGGTCTTTTATTTTAGGTTTTCCATGACTAGTACAACAGATTGACGCAGAATACTCACTTATGCATCAGTGTAGCTATTGGGCAGGACAAAATTACTATTTCATGAATTTTTCATGTGAAGATAAAGTTTATCCTTAAAATATGTAGTAATTTTGCACCATTTATCTGGATTAGTATCAATTTACTAATTGTTTTATATTGAAACTGGCATATTTAAGACACTGAAGTGTAAAGGAACATACAACAATTATTACAGACTAAATATGAATAAGTATGAACCCAATGTTGGTTACATATACTCTTTCAAAGTTGTGTATTAAATTGTTTAAAAAAATGTCCCCTCCAGACGGCAGCTATGTTTTACACAGCAAAAATTCAATTTAATTTTTTAATGGTTCCTGAGGGTTTGACGCTCTAATATTTTGAGAATTATTGACACACCATCTGAACTTTGAAATGATAATGAATTTGCATGAAATAAATGAGTTTGAATTTTGACCCCTTTTGGGACTCAATGTTGTCATTTATAATGAAATAGCCCATAATCTTTCTTGTGATCACAAGTATAGTGTGCCTACATCATCAACATTTGCTAACTGGGTGGGGTTTTACTACTCTTTTGCCAATTATCAGCAGATAGTGTGAGTACCATGTTGTACGCTTATCATAGGATTCCAATTTGAAATATGACTCCAATTTGAAAACATGCTTAAACTTCCAAATAAGATATCACCAACCAGGGTTAAGGATTAGGGTCTGTATTGAGGTAAGGACTGGGTATGGGTTTACAGATGCCATCAGATCCTTCAGAGTTATTTGCATAAGTTCCCTTACGCAATAAATCAATTCATCATGAAATTGTCACGAGTAGCAAGGCATACCTTTAAATCAAAATAATACATAATTAATAATATATGCACAGAACTAATAAAACTGTAAAATTGTTTTCTCAAGTATTACAATCCATAATGTTGTTTATTTTGTTTCTTTGGGCTTTGATAAAGCAAGCATGATTCACCTCATGCATAAGATAAAGCTGATGGGAACATATTTGTTGGACAAAAATATTGAACAGGGAAGGGAATGTGTTGCATATTTCATAAATAAATAAATAAATGTAGATATGACTGCACATCTTTGGTAACTTTCATGCATGTCTGAGCAAGCTGTCAAATTATACAGACTAGCCTAGAACCAATTTAGCCAAAATTGAAAGTGGCACATTAAACTAAAAATTATATATCACAAATAAAAACTGATATATGGAAAAACAATTCGACAGATTTACAGGGTTAATCTTCATTAGACTAATATTCAATCAAACCTTCATGGAAATTCAATCAAGCCTTTGACTTGTTCTGAAATGCCAACAAAATAGTTTTCCCGGATTTGCCTTCTTTCTGTTTTCACAAATTTGGCACAGATGGATAAGGATTTGGACAAGAATAGCAATGTCTAGAATTTGGTATACAATAGTTCATATTGTCTTAAAGGCATCATTCAATTTTTTACAACAAAAAGCAATTTGAAGTAAAATAATATATATTTTTTTAATGACACAAAGACAAGAAAAGGTTGAATAAAATGTAACCTACCCTTGAGAGGTCAAAGGTGAACTCCATGGTTCTGCCAGGTAATTCCTTGCGGATTTCCATGTCTAGTAATGGTACTTTCTTGCCGTTACCTTCTTCTGGTATCGTGGGTGGTTTGACGATGGACGACGACTTGGACACGGCCACCTTGAGAATGTTGAGTGATTCCTGCCAATGGCAACTCTATAAAAAGATCAATTATTTCAATGTAATGAACAATAAGGAAGTGTTGCTACAATGACTTTTGCCAGAGAGATGCTGGGTGTAGAATGGGTCCTTCACTGGCTGCTCTTCTCATTAATTTACGCCAGGGATGGGTAGTATTTTCACTCCATCAGGCTAAATATAATTTTTATCAAATTTTGGTGTTTTAGGTGTTTTTGACATTATTGTTTTTGCAATGTTGGATTCTGCCTGGCTCAATCAATCAAGAAATCAATTGATTGATTGATCGATATATCAATCAATCGATCGATTAATAGATCAATCAATCAACCAATAAAATAACCAACTCACCTGTACATATTTGGCAATGACTCTCAGCAAGTTGTCGTTCACTTGTTGCATTGGTGCTGCCATTAAGTCTATGTTGTGCAGTAGATTGTACACTATCTGCAACACAGAGGCTTGGTTGGACATCGGACCTTTTTCTAATACCTGCAGCAAACAATCAAGATTAACAAAATATAAACTGATATTGGACTCTGTAACTTTTCACATTTGCTTATTTTTTATGTTTCTTTTAGAAAATGCTAGAGTGAACAATAGCCCATGAGGAGTGACACAGGTCAAGAACTTATATAGGCACCTAGGCACCTAAAGACAACTGCATGGGCCAATCAGTGGTTCACAGCAGCTTAGAAACAACAAGAGTGAAGGGGTTCAGTAAAGCATCAGACACAAGAAATAAGATGCTTATGTACTCTGCAATCGAAGGATGGTGCGTCATTGTCAGATATGTCTCTGACTACTCCATCTGGTAGGCTATGCCAAACGTGAACTGCAGTGTGGATGAAGGTTCTGCCAGGTCCTTATAAAGTTACTCTTTTCAGAGCCTTGGTTTAGCAGTGACATAGCTTGCGACACCATCACTGCATCTTCACTCAGGCGGACAGAGAGAGAGATGGAGAGAGTGAGGAAATTTGTTCGATATGTTTATATAAGCTTGATAATATTAGTAATGATTATGTACCAACAATATTACAATCATAATTATTATTATTTCAAATAAAATTACAAATTAAAGCCATACTATAACATTTGCTGAGGAGAACGCCCTCAAAATGTTTTTTAATTCTGGTTTTTAACCCCAAATAAGGGATGTTAACCCATATAATGGGTTATTCCAGTTGAAATCCGTACACCCCTATGGAAGACATGACCTTAATCTTCCACACAGGGAGTGTGAATTACAAATGGGGTTACCTGAATGGGTACCTCCGTTTGAAATCTACACCCCCTGTGTAGGAGATTAAGGACAAGTCTTCCACAGGGGGTATATGGATTTCAACTCGCATAGCCCAATTTCTCTTACCTCAATTAAGAATGTCATCATAGCAATACTGAATTGTGAGTAGGCATTGTGTAGGTATTTACACACCACACTGGTCCATGCTTTACTGTCCCTGTTGTAGGTCCTCTCCCGGTACATCCCTAACACTGTATGTAATGGCGCCATCTTCTGGTATTTCTGTTCCTGGCAAACCTAGTGTGTCAAACAAGATGCAAACAATTATGTTATCAATCAAATTTTTTTTAATTGTACCCAATTGCAAAGGAAGTAAATTTTGATTCATGTCATAAAATGAGGTGACTCTTTCTTTAATTTATACCACAGTAAAGTGTCACATCTAGAACTATTAAAGCTCTTCTGATGCCTTAGTGTAGAGGGAACAGATGTATGATATTGTACATTATTCTTATCCAGTTGATGTACATGTGTCTTGTCAAGAATCTACAAAATTTTATTGGTTTTCAGGTATCCATTATCACACGGTAGTGGACATTCTCATAATACAGTGCTGCTACTCAATGGCAGCACGCTTGGTGATCCTCAATGTTTGCATTTTGAAGCTGCACCCAGTGAAACATGCACTACTGTCACTGACTACACTTGAGTAAAAGCTACTCACAAGCCTTATAGGTCAACAATAAACTGAGTCTGCAATTTTTATAAAATATCTACAGGTCATGGGAAGAAATTCATAAGTGACATTTTGGATTAAATTTAGTTATTAATTTATGATAGATAACATAGGTACATGTAAATGCACATATTTGCAATTTTTACAAGTCTTGAAAGTAATAAACACACATGCATCCCCACACAAATCAGATAAAATTTTCTTGTACTTAACCCTTGATAAATTATAATTTTGACTCACATATGTGATGTGATCAAGCAAAATGAGTTGAACATCAGGAATATTGATTTTTAGATAAGGCCAATCATAGTATTCAACTTCCTTTGCATTTTATTGTTCTGAGCAACACTAAAATAGCCATATCTCTGGAACCATATTACTAATTAATTAAAGCGCTGAGAATAGTTCATGGTAATGAAATTGAAAACTCAATTTTGATTTTGATCGACACCAGACTCATTTAGCTTGATCGCATCACATACGGTTAGCCGATCCCACGATTGGCATCGGGGCAACAAGATCTTGTGTTCATATGTTACCTTTCCTATATTGGTAGCAATCTCACAAGCAAATCTGTCTGGTGCTTCAAAATGTTGAATGAGATATGGTAGTAATGCCACAATGTTGAGTGGGAAGCCGCCAGCTTGTGTTGGGTCCACTACACGTAGATGCGTGTATGTGGTTAACCTGGCTACTAGGAGCTGAGTCAGTTCTGTGGTTAGTGATGATGTGAAACCCTGAAATAGGTAAAAGATTAATGAATGTTAAAATTATATTTTCTTGAAATTACAGAGGTAAAAGAGAGTGTCAATTTCCAATGAATGACAATTCTCACAATTCACAATACGATGCTCTGTCAGCAATTGCTCCAATTTTTGACCACCAGGGTCGACATCGCCATTGTAGCCACAATTGGATTTTCATTATATCATGCGAGTGTGATAAAAATAATGTTGAAAAGAGGATTCCATGTGATCAATATAGATAGAATGGGTTATCCCACTTAAAATCCACACTACCCCTATGGAAGAATTTGTAAATATCTTCAACAAGGTGAGTATGAATTTCAAATGGAATGAGCAGATCCATTTGAAACACCCTCCCTGTGTGGAAGATTCAGGTTGAATCTTTCAGAGGGTGTATGGAATTCAAATGGAGCTGCTAGTGTGTTCATTCCATTTGAAATTCATACTCCCCCTGCGGAAGATATTTCCAAAATCTTCCAAAGGGGTAATTGTGTTGCTGTTTTAGTTTGCATTCATGTGTAACATATTTTATATTGGCATAGAGACATATAAACACAAAATGACAATGTTCCTGTGTTATATTTGTATTATGCAGGCTTTAGATGTTGATTTGCTCCCATGGTGCACTATGTCATTTTGGCCTCTCCGTAGCAACTGCTGGAGGTGCATCGTATTGTGAATCAACAGAATTCTATTGGTACTGTCATCCAGCCGAGTCATCTAACAGAGCATAAACCTAGTATTTTGATACAAACTCAGTATTACTAGTGAAACATGTTCAGAGGCTAAAAAACACTGCAAAAAGAAGCATTACAGATGGGAAAAACCTGTTCAAAATCCATTTTAGCTTTTAAATATTTTCAATAGATATCTGATAAACATTCCTCTTGTGAGGTTTACACATCAAACATTTACCAGAACACAATGTAGTACATACCTTGAGTAGTAACCCTTGAAGACCTGGGAAATTTTCCCATTGAAGTTGAGCACACACAGCTTCCAGTTTGTTTTTAATCTCACACTGATCCAAAGGCAGACACTTCAGCAACTGTTACATATAATAAAAAAAAGCGCAGTGATTAATAGTGCGCTACGCACAGGCACAATGTCTAGAAATTGATCCACAGCCCACTTTACAATGAAAAGGGATAACAATATGGAACCCCTCCCAAGTTAAAAAATGTCTGCTTTGGAAATTATGAGCAGGTTCTGTTTTTTACTTTGGGAACATTCCTAGCAGATTGGGCCAGCTAATTCCAGTTGAAATGTTTTGAGCATGTGTTCATGAGTAACAATAAAACAGCTTCAGTTTCATAACCATTGCCTGATACAACAGGTATGTGGTGGCTCTGAAAAGAGTTGTGTGTAATAGGCTGCCCTTTTGAATCGTGTGGCTTTGAAAAGTCACTCAACAAATACTAGCATTTGTAAACTAACAAAGTGGCTGGCTCTTAAAAGTCATAAAAAGTATTATCACACACATACAGATATTAAGTATAAGCAACTAATTGGGCTATTTCAGTTGAACACAACCTTAATCTCCCACACAGGGGGTGTAGATTTCAAATGAAGTCACCCCCAGGTAACCCAATTTGAAATTCACACTCCCTGTGTGGAAGATCATGTCTTCGATTAGGGGTGTATGGATTTCAACTAGAACAGCCCATATTCCTCACCTTGTCCAAACACCTCAATGCCATAAGAAACTCATACTCATAGTCTGACTCCAATAATGACACAAACACCCAGAATAATTGAGCCAACAGGTTCAGTTTATCATCCAGGGTGCTCTCGCTCATCTTCAACGACTGTGCGCTAGCTCGGTTCCGATGGTATCGTGATTTGTCTATCTCGCTCGTTGTGGCGCTACGCCCTCTGTGATCCGTGTAAGCTCTCAATTCTTACAGGGTTAAACAAGAACATTGTGTAAGTTTGATAACGATTATTAAACATACCATGATTTTTACAAGAAATGACAGATTATCATATTTCTCTGTCTACCCTCCTTCACTACTATCTCCCTGTCTGTCTTTCTCCATTTCTGAATTTCTGATATCTGTATTACAGTCAATAAAATCAGTATTAACAGGGATGGATGAACTCCACTTTGATAAAAAATGCCTGAATAAGCCTGAAAAACAGTGTGAAAATTACCCCAATGGCTCCAAAATGGGCTGAAAATAAAAGAAATTGTGCAAATCTGGACTACAAAGAAAGTCTGAATTCAGGCACAAGCCTGAAAATTTACATCCCTGATAAACTTTCAAAATAGCAATGGACACAGAGGATAGCAATTTACACTATACAGAGTGGGATATTTATATGCTTTGAAATATTTTGTTCAAAAAATCTACGAAGATCGCTTTAATGAAATAATCAAGTCTTAACCCCATGAGAACTACCTGCCGATTGCCCAAAAAGAAGTTTTCATTATCAATTGGACCAATCAGCAACATTGTAAGAATAATTTCACCACACAAAAAAATTGGGTGAATTTTTTGCAAACCTCCATTCTGATTAGTGACTAAAATGAAGATATCATGTAATTGACCAATCAGAGGCAATGTTAGATCGGCAGGTAGTGCTCAGGGGGTTAAACAATAAATATTCACTATATTTTGAATGTGTGTATAATGTTGCATTTGAAAGAGGAGGATTTTTCAGTAGAGCAAGGGGTTGAGTTTTGAAATTAACAGGCATTCTACACACTTCTGGATAGCTTATACACAAAAGACATTGTTACACACTTACAAAGGCAATTATGTAATGAAATTTGTACTTAATAAAGAAAATCTTAGTTCTTTGAATGAAAAATGTTCTGTAGGCCGACGGTGTAGAGCCTTAGACTGCTCAGCCATCTCACCCTCATTATAATCGTTATATTGGAACATACGATAAGTGCAACAATCTTATGCAAGTGTGCTACATAAATGAAATCTGTGGTTTTCTAAAAACCTTGTCTTTAGTCATTCAATTGGTCTCACTCACATTGAGTTGACAAAATCCCAACTGTAAAACACAATTTTGTCGTAAGAACTCAATCTGAAAGCTTTTCTTACGGTGTGTAATTGTGAGTAATTGCCTTTGTTTTAGTGTGCATTTTATACCAGATACAAATCAATACCTTACAATGGGCCATTTAATTTGAAATCCATACATTTCTTATAGAAGACATGGCCTTAACCTCCCACACAGGGGGTGTAGATTTCAAATGGAGTCCCCCATTCAGGTAAGCACATTTGAATTTCACACTCCCTGTGTGAGAGATTAAGGTTGTGTCTTCCATAGGGGGTGTATGGATTTCAATTGCAATACACCCAATTACAGAAAAGATCAGGAAAGCTTGAAAATAATTGGGAGAAACATGAATATAACAAAAATAAAATATAACCATTCTTGAAAAGATATAATGATATTGTGCAATCAACATAGGAGGCAATGGGTTAACAAAATAAAACTTATGATGTGCTGAGATGAAGAAAAACAGAACCAAAATCAAAATAGAGGAGGAAGATGTTGCATCATTAGATAAAGATGGGCATTTGGCTGTTCCAGTTGAAATATGTACACCCCCTATGGAAGACATGACCTTAACCTTCCACACAGGGGGTATAGATTTCAAATGGAGTCACCCATTCAGATAACTCAATTTGAAATTCACACTCCCTGTGTGGATGATTAAGGGCAAGTCTTCTATAGGGGTGTTTGGAATTTAATTGGAATAGCCCATTTTGTGTCATATAAGGGATGAAAATTATTTCTGCAAATGATTTCTCTCAGTAATACGGAACAAGCTGATTTGGTAAAAATTGTCAGTTTTGGATTCTAAAACAATGTATTTGCACTTTGACATAAGAACTGACATTCATAAACACACAATGTGAATAACTACTGAAATAATTTGTAATTTTGGATTTGCTGAAAATGTAAATAGCAAGTGTGTGCCATGCTAAACATGGTCAGCATGACACATTGTGATTGGTGAATTCATACAACACTTACACACCAATCACAAACTGTATTACTCAGCGTGTACTACAAAGGTGCATAATTTTTTTTAGAATTTAGTCTTTGCATGAATTATAAGCTATTGGGGAGTGATTTTGGGTATGAAGTTGGCAAATAAGTAAGAATACAATACAATGACTATATCAATGTCATTAACCACATAGGCCCTTGTGATTTATATATCAGCTGCTTAATATGGCAGTAGTTTTGTGCATTTTTTCAATATATATTATTGCAATGGAGTGTCACATGGAGAGAAACAGATGGATAGGGTAGGATATGGGAGTATTATAATGGGTCAGGGAAGTTACACAAAGACCTTGAAAACATCACATGTGCGTAAAGACACTGTAAACTTGTGCTTTAACTCAGTATTTTGAAAGAGATTTAAGGGTGCATAACGTATTTGCATCAAAATCACAAAAGGAACCAAATTATCTCATAAAACTGCTGGTTTAATGAACTGATTGTCAACAGCCGACTGCTGATTAAGGTTGCTGAGATCCAAAACTGAGATCACATTAAACCAATCAGTCAATTGTATGATTTGACATAGGTAACTGTCAAAATAGGAAAGAACATTATTGGTAGAAGAAATAACTGGTTTTTATTTTATTACCCGAAGGTCTCAGCTTCAAATTCTGCATGGTCAGTGAATTTTTTTCACTGGCTGTCATTCTGTCATTTTATGTATGTGGAGACTTGTGCTAAAAAACCTTTCTCATATTTTATTACTGTTTTTATTTCATCATTTCAATCATTAGAGATCACTCAGACCAAGATATAATCAGGCTGATTTAAACAATCATATGATTAGAGGTCAGCAACTACCAAATAAGGGTTGACCAGCAAACTACTGTACTGATTGATGTATTGGCAGTCTTTGTGTAACCAGGTTGGCTTGGGTGACTTATCATAGCACTGGTGTGAGGAGTCTTTGTGGAATCAGATTGGCTTGGGTGGGTAGCATTTTTGTATCATTGCACACATCTTATGACTAATGATTGTTAGTAATGAATTGGTTAGTACTTGTACCTGATTGATTGTTAGTAGCAGAAGAAGTGGCGCCTTCCAAGATCTTTGCTGCGGAAACAGTGTGCCGTTTTGCACCCTCATACGTACCACTAGGGGACAAATTATAATACAGATTACTTGTACTGCGGCGGAATTCGCGACGGGATGAACCGGTCCGAGGGCGCTCTCTTACGTCTGTGAAGACTATGTCAGCTGTGGCGTTATCAATGGCCGATTCAATGTAAGGAGAATTTCTGTTACATAACCCTGGAATGAAATATGTAATTTAGCATGGTTTTATTGTTAATGTGTTGGTTGGAACTTAAAATGTAAAGTTGCTTGTTACTCTACCAGATTCCTATTGCTGCCAACCTTAAAGGCACAATGTTGCCCAGCTTTTCTAGAGCACAGGTGCAGTACCAATTGAATACCAGCCTTTGTACTGTATATGTGATTCTGACGTGTGTACTATAGAGTATGCACTATGCACATAGGTACTCTAGAGTACCAAGTAGCGGGCAGCATTAGGAATCTGTCAGTGTATGTAGCAAGCACACCAATGGTCATCATTATAATCTAAAATTGAATACAAGGGATATGTGGAGTTCACCTTTTCATACCATCAAAGCATGCTCATATTAATTGGAGAACCAACTCAAACAATAAGCCCAATCGGCATTGTAACTTCCGGTTTTTGAGAGCAGTCTTGGGACCCTTTGACCTCTGACATATCGCGGCAATTGCTGTAATTATTATTAATTTATTTATTATTGTAATAATGTTATCATTAAAAACATTTAGATAATTAATTTATAAAATAAACATGTTTTTTTTTTGGTTTGTTTTCATTCTTGTAAAACATTTAAAATTATATTTTGTATGCACAAAAACCAATTTTTCTGAATCTTCCCTGATAGCAGAGGGCAAAAAAGTATCCCAACTCTGCAAAAACTGTCCCACAGTGCATTGCAAACTTCCAATGCCGATTTGGCTTATTCTAGCTAAAAAATGTTTCTTCTCTAATTAATTATATAAAAGCAATCAATATAATGTGTCCATAATACTTGTTACAAGCAAAGCTGCTTGCAATACGTGTCACTGACTGCTCAGTTAGTGATAGTGCTCCATAGTTCAAATCCTGGTCATGGATAACATTATAAACTCACAGGAAATGATAATAATGTGACTGATAACTGACCTGGTTTTCCTCTCCTTGATCAGCGACAGTTTCTACAAGTCTGGCTAGAATGTTGGATAACATACATGATGTCAATGGTGGCTTCAGGCCACATAATATCTGAAATACACAACACATGTTTACCATCAAACAGTTACAGCAATTATATTTGAAAGTATTTTTAAAGGTATTATAATGGAAAGAAGAAATTAAACACTTAAAGTTTGTGATCCTAGCATCCTCTTTTTATTACATTTTTCAGTAGATATCCAAGAAAAAAGCTTATTCCCAAAATGTCAGTTGATTCTGATTTTGCGTTTGCGAGTTATGCATGATTATGTATTACACTGCTCCATAGACAATGTGTTGTAATTTCGTTCTGGTATACCAGAACGAAATTCAAATCTCACGATATCTTTGCTCAACGAATTAATCTGCAAGAAATTTTTTGTACATAAACATTATGTAGCCAGAGGTTTCCAGTGATATAAAAATCTCAACTTTTTTGGAGAAAAGTGGGGGGATGATGCTGTGGATCACGAAATGCCCTTTTAAGAGAATAAGGAACAAAACTAAAAGACAAATTTTTACGCAAAAATTACACAAATCTACAGTGTCTAATTTTACCTGGAATGATCTGCCTGCATAATGCCGTGATGGACATGACAACGCAAGTTGAAGCGCCACCTGTGCCCATCTCTGCTCCAGGTGCGCTCTCTGTGTGCTCCCTTGGAATATGCGAACTACATGACGAAGGAATGTTTCCATTTGCTCTGCACTTTTGACAGTGAAGACTCTAGGTGTGATTTCTTCACAGCACCAAAGAGGCCGGCATTTCCTAGAGGTGAGATAAAAAAAATGAAATAAAATTGAAAAGATGGACTCAGCCATGTTAGCATGTTTGTATGGAAAGGAAAAATAGTGAAAATGTTGGATTGTTCCCCTGCACATGCAATTAATGACATGAAAACCAGTCTGCCCAAATCATATGTAAAGATTTGTGAAATGGTTAAGCTTTCAGTAATGCTAATTATTCTTTTTTGGCCTTTGATAGGAAGTGACAGAGGTTACCTATTTTGTCCCTCATTCATACTTATCTAAAAGAGTGGATGTCTAATTACTCATGCAAAAGGTTAATTGGCAACTACATATACAATGTTCCTTCTTTTGGTTAAATTTAAATTTGATTTGTTTTATAGATTATCACTACAATAAACATTTAGGTTACAAATAGTACATAAATATTAAGCAGAATTTGCTCACTCTTTTACAATTTCCAAAGTCAAAACGGGGTTCAAAAATGCATATAAAAGGTTTAAGTGGTGCAAAATATTACTTCAGTAATGCTTTTAAAATCTAGTTTCATGTTAAATTACTAGTACCTTGTCACCAGGAATTCAATCAGTGCCTTAGCAGCCTCGTCTTCTTGTGTTAGATGCTCCACATTAATCTGCACCATTCCACTCAGTCCCGCTGGTATGGACGGTAGCTGTGCTACCTGAGCTTGACACTGATATAGTGGAGCTACCAAGTGTTGCTGAGCTGCCCATCATTGAGATATCTGTTGTATCAGATGAGACATCAGCTGGGTGGGTGCTTGTATTGGGTACACCACCTGAAAGAATAATCGTATCAAGCGATATGAGTTTTCAAGTAATGGCAATCAATGCCAACAATACAGGCTTCTTAAAGTTCCTCCTAATTCCAACTGATATTGTCATCATCACCATTTTGAACAGATGAACTGATATAATCCAATATGGGTTGAATTTACATATTGTGTGTAATAAAACTGATTTTTGCTCTTATAAAAGGGATTTTGTGAATTGTTAAGTAAAAAAACAGAGGTATTGCAGTATTTTAATTCTTTAGAGTCTGTAAAATAAGTTAAAGTTGTCAGGTTTTACACTATCAATGAAATTTAGAGAAAAGAGAGAAAAACTTCCAAACCTAACATACTCCTCAACAAGTTATTGAGTAACTGTCAAAGACTGGCGATTACATAATACTATTATATTATTTAAAAACATGCATTTGTTAAAGGCATATTCAGTGATGTGCTCATCTGGAGGATAGTAAAAATCATCAAAATTCAGATTTTGACACATTTGTTAATGCCATACAGGTGCTTACATAGCCTGCTAGTGGTTAAGCCAAAAGCGATGCATTAAAGACAATTAGACATTTTACATGAATCGGTAATTTCTCTACTTAAGTAGAGAAATTAGGTACATGTATTTGATTGGCGCTTCAACGTTGTCAATACTGCTATTTTCCATGTTTTTTGCAAAAATTTTCATTAAAAAAAACACCTAATAACAATCTTAATGACTTATCCATCGCTTTTAGGCAATTTATACAATTTTAATTTTTGTCCACTTTTTGCAGGGATCACTGAATAAACCTTTAGGTCCGTATGCACAAAAGAGTTAGACCTGGTCTAAGTGGAATTTAGTTCCATCAGGAATGGTCCTTTACTCTTATTTCCTTCCTAGAGTAGTTAGCAAATTCTAATGATTTAAATGTAAAGTTCAAAAATAATACAAAATAATTTAAGCAAGTGTAAAAGAAAATGTTCTTTCTCCTGGGACTAAATTCCACTTAGACCAGGTCTAACTTTAGACCGGTCTAACTGGTATGTGCATAGAGACCTTGAATTCAACATTACTTACCAGTAAAATTATAATCCTTTGTTGGTAGGTGCGGATCCGTCAACGCATTGATATCACTAATAGCATGATATGACA
Organism: Amphiura filiformis; assembly: GCF_039555335.1. Taxonomy (NCBI): domain Eukaryota; kingdom Metazoa; phylum Echinodermata; class Ophiuroidea; order Amphilepidida; family Amphiuridae; genus Amphiura; species Amphiura filiformis. Next base: position 44,429,324 of record NC_092636.1, on the reverse strand, counting down.
GCATTGTCTGAGCCACCTGTACAAAATCATTGTGTGGTGCCAGCACAATAAGCAGGTTCAGCAATAGACGTTTACAATGTTCATGCACCATTGGCCAGGTATGGTCTAGCCCTAGGAATAACACATGCAGGATGTGTGGTAGATGGACGGACCAATCAATGTCTAGCTTCTCTCCTACTAGATCTGTCATTAGTACCGTGGCAAGATTGCACCTGGAGTAAAACAATAAAATGACTAAATTAGTAAATGTGACCATCCACCATAAACTGCTCGTAAAGTCAGCAAATTGTATCCGAGTTACAGTGCAAAATGTGTAATAAAGGTTGTATTTATACCTCAAATTGGTGCTACATGTGTCTCATTTTGCAAGTGCCAGTCAAGCACCTTTTAAGCAATCGTTAATCCTATTGTTGAATCGGATAATAAGCTTCTACCTATGGCTATAGAATTCTTAAATAGCTTTAGTTTCTTAAATAGCTCTAGTCACGCAACAACGTCTGGTACCAGCAATCCACCAGTGCTGAAGAAGTGAGCTTGGATGAGCCACGAAAATTACATTAATTCAATTGCTTGTGTGAATTGGTCAAAATTTACACTATAGCCAAAATAACAAATTCTCGATCATGAGAGGATGTACCTTCTGCGTCAGCGTATTTTTCATAGAATAACACGGTCGCGCGACCTGCATGACCGATCCTTGACCTTGCCTAGCAACGACCGTGTGATTGGTCAATTCACAAAAGCTGTGTTTGCGCCGTAAGCGCCGGTCTTTGCGTAGTACGCTCGACGCAAATATCTGTGCATACCGGTACCCAAGTTGGCTCTCATGATCAAGAATTTATTATTTCGGCTATAATATTATTAGCTCTAGTCTTTGTTTGCATTGGCTAAATTCTGTTCAAGTGGTAATTACAAATCATTGCATTTTGTCTAGGTATTTTTTATTCAACAATTAACAATGAGAGGACATTCCTAAACCACATTGACGTGGGGATAATTTGAAGCGACCGCCAATTATGACTGTTTGATACTATTAGCAGCAATGTGGATAAAGAGACATATATGTAGCACCAAAATAAAGTACCCTTTTGCTGAATGAGCGAAGTTTAACAAATCATAACTCCGCTTCTGGATATCATTTGAAGTCAGATGATCAGATATCATTTTAGAGCTTATGATATATACTTTCTAAACACGAAATAAAATGATATCATTAAACTGGGGGTCGACTTTACGAGCGTTTTGTGGTGGATGGACTGGACGGTCACAAATGTGTGGATATTAACCCTGCAATACTTGCGACTGTTTGTGAATGAAATGAGCAGCGTGCTATTCCAGTTGAAATCCATACACCCCCTATGGAAGACATGACCCTTAATCTTCAACACTGAAATAGCCCATTTTCTTGACTGTCACTACACTGGAAGAACTTGGTACAAAATTTAATCATGGGCAATGTTCACTTTTTTTCTGCAAATAACAAAATTCCATTTAAAGTTTTGCACATTTGTATGTGTAAGAAATTAACAAAACATTAACAAAAATCACATGAACTAATGTAAGCTGGCTGAATTTATACAGTTTGCAGTCTTAATAAAGTGCCTCGCTGTGATTTCTGCAAACCCCAGAAGTTGTCGAGCAAAGGTAGCAACCATAACCAATATGACTTTGCACTATAAACAAAAAATTGACCACATCATCCTCCACACAGGCATGGTTTATATTATTATATCTGTTGCATAGGATGAGAAAACCTCAACCATACTAACTAACAGCAGAGTTGTGATACTTACTTATGTAACACACCAGCTGGTGGTACTTCATTATCATTGATGAAATCACACAGTGGTGCACAGTATGGGTCATCTGGTAATGGCAGGGATACAACTACTCCTAAACCAAGAACCTGCACACAAGAGAATGGCAAATCAGAGATATGCATGATTATGTGTATTACACTGCTCCATAAGCCACATTTCGTTCTGTTAACCAGAAAGTAAATATAAATTTGACAATATTTTTGGTAAAAAAATTAATCTGCAAGAAATAAACATTATGTAGCCTGAGGTTTGGTATTTTTGAGAAAAGTAGGGTGTGGTGATGCTGTGGATCACAAAATACCCATTTAATACTAATATGCTCATATTATTTCACTCCTGTTGTATTCAGTATCTACAATCAAGGGCAAAAATTGCACGTTTTTGTTTGTTTTTAATGTGTACCGTGTCACAACCCTGTATCCGAGTTATGTAAGTCTGTCAAGTATATGAAGCACACCTTTATGCCACACTTCCTCACCCACATCAATCAATGTTGACAGTTGAAGGTGTGCCTAAATAATTTTCTTGGATAGTTGTGCGAATTTGTAAATAACATGCCCTTATAACATTATATACCTCCACATTGGAAAGATCTATGAATCTATAAAGTTGCATGGCAAATAGTGCGAGAGTGTGTTACAATCCAATGTTTAAGTTGCTTAAAAGGAAATAAATAATTTAGAAATAAAATTACTCCTCTATTAGATTCGGCTTTGCTCAACATTGGGCTTTGCTCAAATGACCTTCACACATTGAAAGTGTGCCAACATTATTTTCCTCAATTGTAGGTCCATCTTACCTGCTGTCTCCAATGAAGGAACAAGTCTTTCTCTATTTCCTCCACCTTCTCCTCTGCAACTTCTTTCTCACTTTCTTCCGGTTCCTGCTCTGGTTCCTCTTTGATGACAGATGCAGGTGTTACCCTGGGTTTCTCCACACTACCACCTGTTGTTGTGGAGCCACTACTGTGAGATGTGCTACTCGTCAGAGTGGCTATGCTGCTGTTACTACTATGGTGTGGGCCAGAACCTTCTGACCGAGTCAATGTACTGCAATGGCGAAGAACATTATCAATTTGTTATAACATTTTAAAAATGAGATGGGCTACTTTTGAGATGCTGTTGTTATTACTTGGAGAATAAATGAGAGGAATTTTTGTTGTTACTATCTTCTATCGCATGATAGAGGATACACAGAAACAGGTCCAATATTTTGAGAAGTTGATGTTGGTGCGGTTAGAAGTAAGCAAGCACTTGAGTAGTGGATAACAGCTGGTATCCACTTCACTTTATTCTCATTCTTAGTCTGATAAATATTATTTGAATATAATTTTAATAATTATAAACTATTTTATTTAGTAACCATCATGAAAACTCCCCTTATTCTAGAATCAATGAAACATGTTTATAACTTCACGTCTTCACTAAGCTTGCGTTTGTGTATTACGCATTATGCATAAATCTACAACGCACTACATATGTGTACATCTACAAGCGTGTCCTACGCTATCAAAACTTGTAATGATGTAGGGTGTCTACGGCCTGATAGAGAGCAATATCTGGACATGTAAAAGTTGCAGGCCTTTTCATAAAAAGAAGGGGATCACCCCGGGCCTGTTGTCTGTCATACTCAGCATTGAGGTCAACTTGCGCTGCCCTTAGGGGCTTGGCAGCATATCGACCCGCGACGCGCTTTGAGGGATCTTGAGTATCCAGAAAACGTGGATAAATGCTGTCTTATTAATTTTATTTTATTATTAGATGACACCTGATATCATACGACTGTCCAATCAGGTTTTGTGTTTCCAAACTAGCTGGACCACACACACTGAACAAGAATATGGTGTGTACACCAATTCCAATATTTATACCTACTTTTGGACTTGGGAAATCAAATCGAGCTTAGTGAAATCAAGTATGGGAAATCCTATATGTATAAAAATTTGACTTTGTCATCTTGGGGGAAGGATAATATTTAAAATAGTTCTTTGCACTCTTTGAACAAGTTCATTTGGAATGTTAGATCCAACTGTTCATATAATTCTTTTTGTGCAATTGCAAGAAAAATGAAGATGTTAAACTCACATTTTTAGTGACTTTTCGCCACTACACTAACGGCGACAGGAACCTCAGTATAAGGCATGATGAGTTGGTCAAAGATATTATTGAGTGAATAGGCCCCCTCATCCTTATTCAGAGAGTCTTTTTCTTTTCGACGTATGTCTTTGACCAACTCATCACGTCCTCTATGGCGGTTCCTGTCACCTATAAAAGGAAAAAGTCAGATGTGATGGGTTGCCAGTGTGATGAAACCACTAGTGCAGTGGTGAAACGTCACTATGTAAACATTAGTCTACTGTACATTGCTTACCTGCTAGATTTCTCACTGGATTTATCCCTTTCCTTCCATACTTCCTCTTTCCCATCACTGTGACTACTAAAAAGAGACAGCTTCCCATCACTCTGACTACTAGTCAGGGACAGTTTCCCTATCAGCAAAGATTTCTCTTGAACTTGAGTTCCTTTCTCATGTGAGCTACCACCATCTCCAGATCCTTTCTCTGATGAAGCTTTATCAGCAATACCCTTTTCAGAAATCCCAGAACCTGCCTTTTCACTGGCATTATCGTCCCTTTCTTTCTTTTTGTCCGCTTTATCAATAAGCGATGCCATGCTGCCCATTTCTGCACCGGAGACCTCAGAGGTTTTACTGTGATCGAAGAGCTGGAAATATGGCGGCTCGTCTATTCGCTCAACATTGGAATTAACAGGGTCTATAGAGAGCATTTCTTTCATCAGTTCATCGATGAGCTTCTGGGGTTTGGCTCTACCGAGGTAAGCCATGACTCGTTTAACGTAAGGTAGAAGGTCTGGGTTGGTCATGACGCCGGCTAGCATCATGAGATAGTTGAGGATTCCTCGCAGGTTGCCTGGCCAGCAGGTGCACAGTGTTGCCCACAGTTGCCCCAATTCATGGGAATGATCATCGCCATACTGAAAGAGGTCAACAAACATCAATGCAATAAATATTACCTTCCTGGCAAAATTTGGATCTACACATAAATAACATTGTCCCTACCTCATGATTTAAAGGGGGCAGTGTGATTTTTCATATTCTGTTTTCTATCTTACATTGAGGCCTATCAATAAACAATGTTTCCAAATTTTTGAGTTTGGGAGCACGGTGGCCGAGCGGAACAGGCTAGGACTCATAATCGGAAGGTTCTTGGTTCGAGCCCGGCGCGCCATCGTGTTGTGCCCTTGAGTAAGGCACTTTATCTCGATTACTCCTCTCCACCCAGGTGTGAAATGGGGAGCTGTTATGAATACTGTCCATTGGCGCCGCCCAAAAATATGAGCATGCCTTGGGCATTGTATGGCAGCTGACATATTCTAATGACGGTACATGTTCACATGTGAAAGGCGCTGTATAAATACCAACATTTTTTTTTTTTTTTTAGTTGTAAATTGGTCCAGAAGTTCTGATATGAGAAGCACAAACATGTATAATAATGCCCTATAGTATAGCACATACCTGCGGTTGTGGTTACCACAATTCACCATGTTTTTCTTCACACCATCTAAACTGAACATATCCCAGTCATTAAATTTTACTCGGGTAATGATAAAAAAAATGAGCTTCCTTCCAAAATCTCTATTTTAATGAAGAAATATGGGGATAAAGCTGTTGATTGGGTCATACCCGTAAGTTATTATGCATGAATGAAAACTGTGATCTTGGGGAAAAAACACTCAAAACCATGTTTTTGTACCATTTTCTGTGAATTTGATTCAAGAATAGGCTGAAAAACACTGAAAACAATAACAAAAAATGCTGAAATCAGCTAAAACATTGAAAATTTTCATGCCTGATTATGAAAAAGAAAAGAATTAATGAAGTTCCTACCTCAGCAGTAATAAAGAATAGATTATTGAGCACTATGTCTGTAGCAGCCTTAGATCCCCATCCCAGTCTCTTTAATGGACTGCCATAATCATGGTCCTCCATCTCTATTGGTTCCTTTTCTTTGTTGCCTTCAGTCTGTGTCACATCTCCCCCTGTCTCACCGTGACCCTGGGTTAACTCTATGTTGTACAACCAGGGCTGTACACATTCTAGCATGATTTTTCTGTGAATGAGTGGGGCGGATTCAAACCTCTCTGTGATTTCTGCAATACATCAAAATTAGAAAATACACACAATAATTAGCTCTCTCCATGCGGGTATTGCCTGCAGATAACAAGTTTCAATATTTTTGTTAAATTCAAAAATTTCAAGAATTTCACACCTTCATGAACATATTTGGAATCAACATGAAAAATGCATTAGAATGAGTACAAACAAGCCCAGTATTGGTCTAGAGGCTCTTGAGATAGCTCTTGATATTTTGGGAAAATATCTCAAAACTGGGACTTTTTATGTTATGACCAGCACGCAGAGTAATGTCAATCACACTCATATCTGTCAATAAAGGCCGGATAAGTGAATTATATGGCACACTGATGCTTCAAGTGGTTAAGTGCACCTCTTACCTATGTCTCTTATCATAATTATTCTACTGGGCAGATAGATCGACGTTCATACCCCCCCCCCCCCTGTATCTTACACAGAGGTAGTGTGGATCTTAAATGGAATAGCTTCTTGACACACCCACATACCTAAGAATACAGGCATCGTCTGCTCTGGATGTAACCTTGCCAATTCATGTGATAATGTAGTGTGGGATTTGCCATAGGTAGCTTTCAGTACGCCTTCCGCTGAATAAGAGAAGAAGCGCTTGTCCATCACTTGTAGTAGTCGTAGGGCCATGTTGCGTATAGTGCTACATGGATCAGCCGTCTTGAATAGGATCACACACAGGGTTTGGATTGGGTCACATGGATAATCCTCACTGTGAAAAATATGAATATATGTTACAAACTGATTCAAAAGTAACACATACAAAATGTTTTGTTTTTAGGGTTTTTTTCCCAGACTGTCAGGTAGCAACATTTATTCATCATAAAACAGCACAACATATTTTCTTTTTCAATGGACAAAATGTTAGCGTACATATGGGTTAGATCCATAATAATAAATTAATTAATTTCAGATTGATATAGCGCCTTTTTCCAGGTCTTGAAGTATTCAAAGCGCTGTAATCCATGAAATTGCGAAACAGGTACCCTGTGAGCAAAATAGCACTCCTACTATAGGAACTTGATTTCATTATATATAATCACTACTGCTGCTATTTTTAATTCCAGGACAGAAGTGTACATGCCGAGTGTTATGTCAAATGCATGTGCGTACTTCGCAACTGGCTGCCTAATAACAACATTGCATAGCGCAATTGGTTTGTTTTGAGTCATGCACAGTTTACAACACCAAATGCATGTGGAATGCTTGTCAGCTGGAAAAAAATTGGAAAAGCAAACAAATATGGATGGCCATTCAGGTCACAAATAAAGAAACAAACTCTTACGTGTTATTCAGCACTGTAGCCATAGCCTGGAAGTATCCATTGGCTACTGGTTGTGGTCCTGTATAACACCGTGCAGTACCCCACTGTAACACCATAGGAAGCTGAGGGTTGTTCTCTAGTAGAAGCATGAAGGTCTCTTTACCTAGTTGATGCACCTAAATAGTTGTTGTACAAAGAAATTAAAACCAGATGAGTATGTACATGATGCAATCAAGCTACTACTGTAAAACTAAATATTTTCATGCTATAGCTATATTTATTTTTGCGCTTTTTGCATTCCAAGCTGCTGCCATGGAAATAACAATGAGTGAATATATTCCTTTTGTGTATGGGTCAATGTAAGGAAACTTAGAATTGTGAATTTAAAAACAAGGGAAACAGTTCAAAATGGACAAAGCGCAAAAAAAATTAATCATACAGAAATTTTCACTTTCAGTAACAGTCATTTATTTCTCAAATTACTCTCAGATGATAAATAAATCAAGAGAATGCAAATTGGTAACCCTGAAAATCGATCTGGTCCTTGACCATGTGGCAGAGTGCTTGCGTGAAGTATTGAACATTTATATGTGGTCATCTGTTTGACAGGCTATGCCATGGATTTAACAGGCTATCAACCCCCTCTTAAAATACAAAGTTGCCCTTTCTATGCTGAAATATCATCACCCAATTATGTAAAATAAAATTATGGCCCCATTTCCTGAATTCCAGAAATTTCCCTAAGTGATATGGGACAATATTTTTATATTGTTAGTATATGCGAGTCCTGTGGCTGCTACAAAAACCACAAGATGAATTTTTTTGGTTAAATTTTTGTGTTAAGATAGATTTGTGATTAAAATATACTACTGTATAATAAAATGACATAAACACTTTAAAAAAAATAGCAAACTTACCCTTTCATCATTGCAGTTGAGTAGATTGTCTAACCATGAATACAAATAGCCTTCTTGTGTGAATGCATTAGGGTCAAACACCTCACCACATACTAGCAAAGCACCCATAGCCTGCAATATAATCATTTCATGCATATCTAAGATCAAATCCTTGGTGATTATGGTGTGTTATATGTGTAACTTACAATGATGCCACTTTGTCAATGAGTAACATACCATATACAGGGGGTGTCGATTTAAAAAAACAACTTTCTGGTCCTTCATGGGGGAGGCCATTTTGACAACCTCATGACCTGAACCTCGTTCAATCAGAACATTTTATTTTCATTTTAAACTTGTTCATCATGTTACACATTCTATACAAAATTTTATTTTGATTTGATTTAAAAAGATATTTCAAAATGTTTAGAAGTGATTTTAATAAAATATTATGAGACAGAAATGAAACATTCATTGAAAGTTTGTGAAAAAATTGTGGGCATGGCAGGTCACTATTTTCTATGCAACAAATGTATCAAGAAAAATAGATACCAATCGCGAATCAAAAGTCCTCGCAAAATTCACGAAATTAAATACCTCACAAAATTAAGTGGTTTTACAGTACCTTTGTGGTAAATTCTATCTTAAAGTACACAGAGGTAGGTCATGCATCTTAAGCATAATCTTAACTACTGGCTTACCTGCAAGGCTTCCATTTCTAAGTCTGATATGGATTCATCTTTGTATGTGGAACTTCTATCCACAGCCCCATGTGTGACTCGATTGCATCTACACCATGAACCACACAAGAAGAACACACTGTATCGTACATCCCGGGGAAGGAGATTGGTACGGTTCTCAGCTGAGAAGAAATGAAATAGCAATGTTAGGATGGAAGTGTTTTATATGGCACAATGAAATGCAGAAGCAATCTCTAGTAAAGTAAGCTCAATCGATAAAGTGTTCGACTATCATTGGTGCAAGAGGTTGTGGGTTTGAACCCTGTTGGAGGTTTAGTACGCTCTCGTGAGTTAGCTTGAAATTCCCCTGGACATTGTCTTGTTGTAACCCGTACAAAACTCAGGGGAGCTGATCCTGTTTGCGAAAGTTATTTGTGGAACGTCTAGGTATGGGCTCTTAAAGCTGTAAAGTCCCAGAGTTTTTGTTAAACTGTTGATGGAATAAAGTGAGGCAGTAGTGGTCAGCAACAACATGTCAAGATGTTGTGCCTGTGTGTAGAGCACTATAAATCGCTGCATTTTTTTATCTCAAAAACTAACCAACAAGTTACGATGGATTCAGATACCACAGATTTTGTTTTGTTTTTTATTTTACTCAACAACACGCATCGTATTAAGAGCCTGCATATGTATATCCAACCAGACCTGATCTGAACAGCTGATTACTTCGAATTCCAAAACTCACTTTCGGGCACTCTATTTGCTTATTTTATATTTGCACATGATTAAATTATAATGTGTGTAGCAAGGAACATGTGTGCATATTAGTCACCTATTCAGGGTTGGCAGGGGCCTAAGATGACTTTGCAGTAAAAGCTTGAAAAAGTGTGTGAATTTTGGTTATAAGGCCTCAAAACGGGCTGAAAATAAATAAAAAGTGCAGGAATTTGGAGTAACAAAAAGAGGGATATCAGGAAAACTGGCCCTATAATTGATGCATGCAACAATTAAATCTGAATTTACTCTTGCATTAAAGTTAAGGTGCTGGGGTCAACAGTATTTACACCATTCTGTATTAATTTACAATATTTCACTGGTTGAACAGTGTCTACATTATGTTCCCCAATAAATCCATTATGCTACAATAATAATTGTGACACCATCTGGTCCATGGGGCCAATAACTGCAAATTTGAAATTAAGATAAAGCCAAAAAATATGGAGTAAAAAAAACCCCAATAAAATACATAAAAAATAGATGTCACAAAAGTACAGAACTTTATAACCAAGTATGCTTGACCTTTTCAGTATATGATAGTGTTTTCAGTATATGATAGTCTTATGTTTGTAAAAGGTAATAATTATATGGTAACTCAATTTGCAAAAATGCCTCCTTAGGCATCCATGGAGCAGATTGTGTCACAATTGACCAATTTAACATTGACTTACGTGATATACTTCTAATCAATCTATGAATAAATCCCGCATAATGCAGTCTTATCTCCTGTAGTGTGGGTGAGTCTTTGTCTCCTTCACTCTCTAAGAACAGCCTCATGCCTTCTATATAATCCACAAATATACTGTGTAGTACCTGACCATCCTTGCTTTGACTGCCACTGTAACTGAGGTGGATAAAGACAAATATGAATTTGTGTCAAGTCGTCACATTCATCGCATAGTGATGTATAATGATTTTTGGTCATTTTGCAATTTTTGGTATGTATGTTTCAAATATCATTCTCTTCAATTATGCCAAGTCCCAAAGCTGAAAATTAAGTAATTAATAAGTAATTAAATAATTAAACTGGTGTATAGTAAGAAAATTGTAAGAAAAGTTGAAATTGGAACATCACATTGTGGCATATCGTATAGCCATGTGATGCACTTTTCCGTAAATATAGGAAAAAGTCTATCATATAGTGGTATATGGTATATCGTCACTCTCATAACCAAAGTGCCTAAGTCATTATTACATGTTTCTCATTTGCAATTTTGATTTTCTGAGTAATAAACCCATAATTAATAAAATTTCTAGCCGCATTCTTCATTAACTTGTGGAATTCATCTCTTTTGATGTTTCCACAAGTTAATGAAGAATGCGGCTGGAAATGTTATTATTATATTAATTATGGGTTTATTACTCAGAAAATCAAAATTGCAAAAACATGTGAAGTCCATTTGCCCTAACTGTGAAGGTTTTTTGGAGTTGACAATTCCCAATATTGATAAAAATTAAACCACACTACTGCGCACTCTTAGAGCGAATGAACTTTAATAATGAATTAGGCACTTTGGTTATGAGGGTGACGATATGATACACCACTATGTGATGCACTTTACAGTGTTCCTCACAATATGTCACTATGTGCTGAACCCGACATAATATCAACATATATGACAGTACTTTGCATGGTTAACTCAAAAAATATGCTACAAGTGTCCTTAAAAAGTATGCCATAATTCATCATCTTCCAAAAAAAGAATAATAACTCATTCCCCATGCTGTTGTAAAAATGCCTCTAGCACAACATTTATCTGTGACTGTCAACATTGTGTGCTTTACATCACTGTATTGACCTTTAGAACCATATGATATTGATAGGTTTAAAAAATCAGTTTACTTACCTTTCTTTGAAAACTTGATGCTCTGCTATAAGCTCAAACACACGGATCAGATGAACTCTCAAGAAATCTCTTCTTCTCTTTCTTCTCATATTCTATGATAAACAATATTAATATCAAATGTGAAAATAATACTAAGTAGTAAAAATAATGATCAGAGGATATAGTTTTTTATTAACTTTATTGTAATTACAGGCACCATTTCTTTTTTCTCTTTGTTTTCACTTGTTTCCATTCCATTTGATTCACCTTTCAAGTGAATGAATGTGAGGCATCTAAATACACCCGCTGTAGAGAACTCCTGTGAAGCTGCTAAAGAACAGCAAAAATTTTTCTCCATGTGATCTAGTGTGACAGGGTATTTATAATAGTGATACGGTCTTCTAAAAACAGCTAAAATGTTAAAACAATTGTTATTTTCAATTTAATTTCATTGGTTTTTGCCCATGTTATGTGACACAATAGAGCACACCTGTGTGCGTATTCAACTGTGTGGCTGCGTATATCATCTGTGCTGAGCGTACTATTGGTATATACGTGAAGTGTTCTTGCAATATTTTGTGTCCACTTGTGAAAGACCCAATGGATAAGCCAATTTCGTGCACAAGAGTAACTGGTTAAACTTGACAAAAATGGTCATTGACATACATCACATGCAAGCATGATTTTATAGGTGATCTGATGAGTATAAATGTATTGTTTTGAAACACAGCCGTGTCTCTATAGCGTGATTTAACACTAGTAATATAGCATTTCTGCATGGAACAACTTTGTGTGCTGCCTCATTGCTTCACTTAAAATAGAGACATGGCTGGGTCTCAAAATAATACTTTTATTCTCTTGCTCACCTCTTGTTTCCGCTCCACAGCATCCTTCATAAATGATATCTGCAGCTCATCAATTAAATCTCTGTTGGAAATAAAAATAAACAAGAGCACCACTGGTGCTGTAGCTCATTTGTTATGGGTTATGGTCAGGAATACCATGCGTAGCTATGTATAGCCATGCATAGATATGTATAGCCATGCATAGCTATGTATAGCCATGCATAGTTATGTATAGCCATGCATAGCTATGTATAGTCATGCATAGTATAGCCATGCATAGTTATGTATAGCCATGCATAGCTATGTATATTTAATGTCTTGGATGCACCATCGGATAGATGAGTGCCACTGATGTAAAAGCAATTTCCAAATAAAAACTTGAAACTTAAAAACTACAACACTTTCATGGTAAATGGCATGCATAGCTATGTATAGCCATGCATAGTTATGTATAGTCATGCATAGCTATGTATAGCCATGCATAGCTATGTATAGCCATGCATAGCTATGTATAGCCATGCATAGCTATGTATAGCCATGCATAGCTATGTATAGCCATGCATAGCTATGTATAGCCATGCATAGCTATGTATAGCCATGCATAGCTATGTATAGCCATGCATAGCTATGTATAGCATAGCTATGTATAGCCATGGATAGCTATGTATGGCCATGTATAGCCATGCATAGCTATGTATAGCCATATGTAACCATGTCATAACCATGTATAGCCATGTATAACTATGTATACAGGGCTACCAACTTTGAAAAAACACATTTCAGTATTCTCAAACCTCAAAATCACCATAGTGCTGTGATCAAGCACAAATCAGCATTTTGAAAATATACTTGCGGTTCTCAAGATATTTATTTATTCAAGGCATTTATTTATTTGTACCTTTTGCTTGTCGAGTATCCTTTGATTTTATTTTGTTTAATACAGTTTTGTTTGTATATAATGTCTTGGATTAACGAAGTTAAAGCCCCATTCATTTTGAAAATATACTTGCGGTTCTCAAGATATTTATTTATTCAAGGCATTTATTTATTTGTACCTTTTGCTTGTCGAGTATCCTTTGATTTTATTTTGTTTAATACAGTTTTGTTTGTATATTTAATGTCTTGGATGCACCATCGGATAGATGAGTGCCACTGATGTAAAAGCAATTTCCAAATAAAAACTTTAAACTTTAAAACTACAACACTTTCATGGTAAATGAAATAAATAAATAAATAAAATTTTGCACACACATCTAATTTTCCTGACTTCATATTTCAAACAAGTGCTCCCTTCAATCTTCAGAAGAGGGAAAGGGCACTAGCCTAGTGTTTACCCCCAGCACTTCCCTGTTCAGACTTTCTGTTTGTCTGTTTTGTAATGTCAGAGAGGGGTTGTCATGGTCCCATATACTGATATACTAGGCCAGTGCCAGTCAAAAGGACATTTCACCTTGATTAAATGTTTACATAACTAATTGGGTCAAGATGTGTGATATAAAGTGTAAATGAGTGAGATGTTTGTTCATAGACAGGGTTGCCAACCAACAATTTGGTAGCCCAATTAGTTCAGATTTGGGAGAATTTGAGACACTATTTGCTCATGGCTCGTGCACAGAAGTAAGGGCCTATAGACAGCACAAGCCCAATTGGTGCTAAAAGCAACACTGAAAAGCAGACATTGTAGCCGCACTGAAACAGTAAAGTTCAACAATCTCTTTTACAAATTCGCACGATCAAGGAGTTTGTACAGTGTTTGTAATATGAAAAGCACCACAAACAGTCTACATAGGAGACTATTCCATGAAATTAGGTAAAACTTTTCGAAGAAAATGCTCCAAAAATGATACTTTCCGTCCGAATTTTTTAGCTAAATAAGTAACAATCATGAACCATCATGCAAAGATCGCCGCCTCAAATTACCAGATCCATTGCTCAAATGATGTAGCAAGAGAAAGAAAAAAACATACAGAAATATGGACTATGCCTATAGTGCATTGCGTTTACGCAATGAGCTAATAAAAATATGATTCAAAGTTTATAAAGATAAACCATATACTTTGATCACTGGCAAAATTTCATCACTTTAATTTGTTCATGTATGCATAAGCGCAGCAAGTGCAGAAAACTAGTTTCATTTACAGGGCCTCATTAATCTTTGGTCTGTTCATTTACAATTTGACTTATAATTTAATTTCTTTGTCTCTCTTCCTCTCTTATTTATCTGTCTCTTTGTCTCTTTCACTCATTATCATTTTCAGCTAGTACAGCAAAATATAATCAAGAACGATATGTCACATTTGTCGTAATTTAAACTGAATTTTTCTATTGGCACATTTACCTGAATGCAAATGTATTAGTCCATCCGAGTCCATTGACAACTGCTTCTCTAGTGTCGGTATTATCACATCTGATAAGAGGTACCAATAACTTGAAGAGTGTGGCAGCAGACACACCTGATGATAACGTCTGTGGTCTTATCTCTTGTCTCTCCTGCGACGGTGAATAGCTTTCATTCCCACTGCAATGACATAATTAAAAGGCAAATGAGTTGATATTGCTGATATTGATTTAGAATTATTGGCTAAGAAAGTATACAAATTTAAAAATAACAACTGAAATAGCAACAGGTGCTTGCAATTTTTACATCTAGTGTTTAAAATACAGACAGCGAAAGAATTAAGGTACCGTACCAGTTTACGTTCATCCCTGTAAATACAAACATAGATACATATGTCAAAATTAAAACCAGCAGCCAATAACTGTACCTGTTAGCTCTGATTTAAGACCTCATTTGTTGAAATCGGTTGGGAATGAAGGAAACAGTGATTGAAAACCCAAGGAGGTAACAAAATCAATAGTTGCATTTTAAACTTCTAATCAATGGAAAGCACAGCACTAGTCCTCTTGTTTGAGAACGCTTTGTGTACAAATCAGTAGGGCATCCAATGGAGCAAACTGCTACTTTGAATTTGCATCTTCCTTGGGACTTTGGATCATTATGTCTTATTTTTTTACCAATTTCAACAATGAGGTTTTGAATCAGAGCTAAAAATGCATATGACATACTGTCTTTGTTGTGGATATACAGGGTTGAAATTAACTGGTTACCTAATTCTTTTTGCATGGTTAAGGTCCATTGGAAGCACCTGTTTACTCACCTGATTGGTTCTGGTGACAGACATCTACGGGGAGTCTGATATCCAGAGCTAGGTGGTGCACAGCTACAAGCAAACACCAAATAATTCCTCCATAATGCAATGTTGTCATCCATTGGATTCAGGGTCTTCTTAGATCGTATGGAAGTCCTGCCTTCTGATGGTGCACTGTAAAAAATGAATATATTGACCAATAAGCATAAGTCTCCTGGCACATATCATACCAATATATTACAGCTTATAATCACATTCTAATAAGCAAAGTATTTGACTAATTGATATTCAAAACAGAACTATAAAGTTATGTATCGCAAAATAAGATTTATTAATTGATGATGATGCCAATTTAAATTTATTTATTCAAAGAGTCACTGGTACTTTTTGGAATTTAATCAAATACTGGAACTTAATTTTTGCAACTTTGCAATGTTGCGTCTGTAACCACCAGACTTCATCAGGCAACTGACCCACTGGACTGGTCACCAGACGCAACATCCCAAAAGTTCCAGTATTTGATTAAAGTCCAAAATCTCTCTTGAAAACTACTGGATGACTAAGAACATTCACTCATTAGTCACTGGTACTGTTTTTCAAAAGGTGAATTCCTTTCAATAGAGATGCACAAAAGTGCAAAGTTGCATAATTACCCTAGTACTAAACCACTAAACTTCATATACTCCACACTAAAAGTATCCATACACTTTACAACACTTACAGATACATTTTGTGTGCAGTATACTCATTTTCAATGGGGCAAAGGTGAGGGGACAATGTTCACTACTTTCTTATGTCATATATATTCAAGTTCACACCAGCCCTGACGTGCCACTTGTGGGGGATGCAATGACAAAAAGTTGTGGAAGGCCAAAGTTCCTGGATACTACCCAAATTCAACAAGTACGCAATCAACAGTAATAAAATGAAATGAACTAAAATTACACATTATACTTACTTTGGATCTATGTGACTGTACAGCTGCATCAATCTTGTATGCACCACAGGCCATGCCTGATTGACAGCTGAGGGGCAGTAATGTGGGAGACAATTACTATCAAAGAACCTGGCAAGACATGTAATCCATGGGTCAAAACCACCCATGCCTCTAGACGCAAGGGATTTACTACTTAAGCTATCGCTTGGTGTAGATTCATAGGTGCTACCGGACCATTGGTTGATGGAGCGCTCTAGCACCCAGTGTAAATCAATGTGAGTGGTTGCTGTGATGGTGGCCTGGAATAAAGAAAATTTTTCTTTTATTACAATTACAATTGATAAACAGCCATTATGTTTTTGTGAGCCTTCAAGACAATGAAAAATTTATTAGCTATTTTACTTTCTTCTAATCAATTTCAAGACCACATTAAATATGCTGTGACCCCATGTGCATTCCCTGGCTGGCCAGAATGTTGTACTGTTACTTATTTTGTCTCTTTTATAAATAAAATAACTGGCCAACAGAATAACTCTAAATGTACCTTTTCAGCAGGTGGAAGTTGATTCACAAAGCTTTCTACCACATAAGGACACACCCTGTCAATCACATCGATTACTGCATCATCATCAACCTGAAATGTGGAGAAAAATTAAGGCAAAATGAAATCCAAGTCATCACAAAATAATGTAACATTCAAGAGTCTCATACATTACAGACTGAGAAAATCAATATTAAAACTCTTTTGAACTTTAGGAAAGAAATCAAAAGTTTGATGACTTCCCATACTAGTATATAAACAAAAATTTGGAGGTTGGCCCCCTCCCTCCCTGAAACGTAAGTGTGAAATGTTGAAAATTCCAACCAACTCCTTTTCTGTTTCATGCCTTAGTGGAAGTAAAGAATGAATGAATGAATGAATGAATGAATGAATGAATGAATGAATGAATGAATGAAGGAAGGAAGGAAGGAAGGAAGGAAGGAAGGAAGGAAGGAAGGAAGAAAAGCAGGCAGGCAGGCAGGAAGGAAAGAAGGATGGAAAGGAAAGGAAAGGAAATTAAAGAAAGAAAGAAAGAAAAAAGGAAGGAAGGAAGGAAGGAAGGAAGGAAGGCAGAAGATGAAGAAAAAAAGTTGTTTTTGCCGGTGCGATTTTGAACCACCGACGCCTCATCACCGACCACACGACCGGCGATAACCAACCATGAGTGTTAACACTGCCCACGCAGTAATTTTCTTGCATATATATTACTGCACAATCAGATCACATGGGATGTTGTGCATTGCAGTTGCTTTGTGCTGTTGTATTTTGTTGGGTTGTGGAGACTTACCCTTGAGTAGCCTAATATACCAAAGAGGGCTCTGACTTCCTTGAGAAGGAAATAGCTAAACCGTCTAATGAGAGGTCTACAGCTGCACAGGAACACCAAGGCAAAGCCTTCTGTCATGTTTAAGATGGTAGCAAATGGGTTCCTCTCATATGGGGGCTTCACTTGTTCCTAGATGGAAAAAAAAAGAAAAGAAAAAATGTTGAAAAGGTTAAGCATGTAAAATATCTACCTTCTGATTTCCTTGATTGCACAAAATCAAAATATATTTCAACAGTATGTCAGAATCATACCTCGCCTAAAAGCTACATCACTGTGCACTACAGCCTCTCCTTTTTAAATCAAATACTACTTCAATGAAATATAGCTTTCTCTATGAAGAAACATCATGGACCTCTATAAATTTGACCCAAACCTGGCCATTACAAATGCCAAGCCAAATAGGTTTACAACTCAACTACTGCAGATAAGTATTCAATACATCATTAGAAGTTACTTATAAACTCTTTCATTGAAGTTATTACATTGATAGGTATGGTAACCAGCACAGGCAGCTTCAGGCCCTTTAACACTATTTAATTGAGCACTCTTAAAATAAGCAGTCAGTCAAAGATAGGGAGAAGTTTCATCGACTACAGTGTATTCAATGCCCTGGCTTGCATATCAATACTTGTAATCTGAGTTTTCTGGATTTCAGACCAGACAGGCTTTGGTAGGATTCACACAAGTGTTCCACCACCTGCTTCTTTCAGAGTTGAACTCAGAATAGCATTTTTTTTACCAAACAAACTGAGCAATATTGAAGCAAATGTAAAACTTCATGTCAAACAACAAATGTTGATTAGATTGAGGTTACTAATTTGCAGGCAGTGATATAGGCTTACTTTATCTTCTTTGCTTTGTACAGTAGTTTTCCATTGTGTCAAGAGCTGCAGCAACATCTTCAGAGCACTCTCCAGGATGAGTGGAAATGTATCGGAAACCTCTTTCAAGATGAAATTGATGAAACAACTGAGGACATCCTCTCTCCAATCAGGAAGATCAACAATCACATTTTGCAAGGCTGTAAAGGCTAGTCTGTTAAAAACAAAGTATATTATATAGGTGCATACATTATGTTCAAATCATTGCAAAAATGTTATAACGATGTTTGGGTTTTGGTCAAATCGTATATAAAGATAATGAAAACATTTTAAAAACATTTATATATGAATAAAATATACTACAAAAATGCTGTCTGTCTCTTACCCTCTGAGCTCATCATCTCTGTGTACAGTCAATCTGGATAGAAGCTCCAGTAGTTCTTTTCTGCTCATGCCATCTGGAATTACTCTGGGTATAGCTGCCACACTGGTGCGAAACAATTCTATCTTGGGTTTACGTTCAGTCCTGTAATAAGCAATTGTTATTAAATATGGTCATATTAAATGCTGCCACAATGGATTCTAAAAACAAATGCGGACATACACATTGACACACAGCTATTCACCCTTTAACATTGACTGTTAGCATGCGCTTTAAGGGTACATGCTCTTGGGTCATGACCTTGACATAGGGAAATTTAAAAAAAATATTTTTGACAAGAAGACATACATACCCTTCATATAAAATAACATGAACCCTGAAAAAAAGTGCCAATATGTAATTTCCCCCTATTTTGTCTCCCGTTGCTAATGAAAACAAACTCCGATTGTATTGCGTGAGGTCCATTTATTAAAAGCTCCATGGTATGCACCAATTACTCTCTTAGTTTCGAGTCCAGACTGCATATTGTAAGGACGAACGACGTGTGTTTAGAACGACGTAAACCACAGCATAAACCGATTGTGAAGGAGACTAAGGTAGACTGACAATATTATTTATAAGGTTTCCTGCAGTAGAACGGACCCGCCGCATATCGCGAATCCATTGTTTTTTTTATACCGCAGGCCGCCGACCCAATTAGTTGCTATCAGCTAATCTGTTTGATCACGAGAGTGTGAGACTGATCAATAAACACCATCGCATCAACTCAATACGAAGCCTTCGCGGTAAGCTGCAAGCACAAATCTATTTACATACCTAGTTGGCAGCAAGGAAGAACAAACATTGTCACTTGTGTTATCACTGATTTGAAACTCATGTCCACTTAATATCTTAAATCATGATTATATTGTGAAGTTGATAATTTACATATAACTGTATGATGTTGTCATGTTGTGGAGTTGATAATTAACATATAATTGTATTTATGTTTAGTATGCTAGCGATTGATCACAAGGTGTACTGTGCTCAGTGTCCGGGTAGCTCCGGTACGGGTATCGGTGTTCCGAGCTTTTATACTTATATACTAGTAATAGCCAAGTAAAAAGTGAACTCATGGCATGTCGTGATAAATATTTAGTTATTGCTATCAATCACCATCCTATGGTTGTGGATATTACCATCTATTTTGGTGAAACTATGCAATTTATGATACCTTTGCGATAAACTTTAATTGAATTGAATATTAATTTTATGACATCCCAGCGATTTCTTCTGAAACAAAACGGAAAACTGAACAACATCAATTCAAAACACACATAGCGATCAAAATAATTAAAAAATCATGATAGGCCTATAATTATTAGTTATTTTCTTTGGACCTCGCCTCTTGGGGGAAAAAGAAAAAAATTCTTGGCTCTAATTTACTGTTTGTTGTTATGTGGTTCAATATTAAAGTTTTGCGTGTACCCGGCATCGAGACCAGGGACTCGTGGAAGCATCGACAGCACAGTCCAGTGATACAGATGGAGGTCGCGCAACCCGCCAGCTGATGAGCTGTACATAGCGTAGCGAGCCTAGAGAGCAGCCTGATGCTAGCGGGCCAGGTAGCCAAACTCTTCAGTCGTGATATATTTTCGCCGTGTTGAATCTCCACTCGCTGCACTCTAGTAATGCTAAAATTAAATACAAATGAAAGCAGTTTCTTAAAAGGTCCTATTGATGATTCGATCCTTGAAGGTTGAACAATAATTTGAATTCGATCGACACATCGTATCGTGTAGGTCTACCCGCTTTAAAAATCAACAAGAAGTTCAACTTGAAACATCAAGGGATCAAGTTGAAGGTAAATTTATTTTGGTATTATAGACATACGTCTTCATGTGCAAGATATAGGTCTAAATTATCACAAGACTTGTGATAATTTAGGCCTATAGGCACATTTCTTACCTGCAATTATATTGCTTGTAGGCCTATTGCTTTTTTCATTTCAAGACATAATTTTTATCACGTTTCAGCAGTGTTTTTCGTATTTTTGCCACATGTCCCAACTACATTTTTTTAGTCGTCCGATGACAGCATTTTTTCTTGTCAGATACTTGTCATGCTTGTTCTCCATCTCATCATGACAACACATGCACACCGATGGTATAGGGTCATTAATTTATTTTTTCCATAGACCCTAGAGTGAATGTTGCATTGTATTTCCATTTTAAATACGTAGTCATCGTTTTATCTTTGGTATATCGATCCTATGTCCAAAAAGCGTCACATATGGATAGAGTCTATGAGTATGATGGACCATGCATGGGCGCTCACGGATCAGTGATGGTATCCCTTGCGCGATCCATGGATATTGCCCTGCACTGCTGCTCGCCTGCCCGATGCCTACTTAGACTGCTGCCCTCAGTCGTCAACCGTCTGGATTGACGACTGAGAAAACTACGTGGAAAAAAAGTGACGGATTTTGCAACAGGATTCCTGTGGCATAGAGCATGCGCAGTTGTGTCCAAATTGACCTTTTGACCGAGTTTGTTGTTTTAGAAGTTCAGAGCGCGATCTTGTCACAGCGGCGCGGTACAGCGACGCTGTACACGGGCGCCGCTAGTCAAGTCGCCACGGGCGCACAACCAAAGTCGCATTGAATAGTTTTCAGAAGTCCGTCATGATATTGGCTGTAAGATAATCAGTCGTCACTACGAAGCATACACAGTACATGCGAAGTGTAGACGGCTGATTGGAATTAGTCTAATGCCTACTATGAGCCGAAACATCATCCATCTTGTTGCTAACCTCACACGAAGCCTATCGGATATCAGTGAAAATCAGGGTGAAGGAGGCAGCGTTGTTTCGCCTTTGTGCTGATATAATTTTTCCAAAAAGTTCGGATCTCTAATATTCTGGCTGACTACACTAGAAAATTCAATTCAATGAACACAGCCTTGACATAGAATGATAGATCCCGCCAGCGCTCAGCAGCGGTGGGCCCGCCAGGAATCCCAATTCACTATCATTCAGGTACATCATCGGATATTAACATCCATCGCAAAAATGGCTTGAAATTTTGAAATGTACCCCGGGAACCAGTACAGCAGGCCTCACTTGACATGCTTGCAATACATGTACAATTTAGTACCATGGCAACAGCTGGAATAGTGCCAACAAGCCCATACCATTGGTACATGTACTATGTACCATGCATCGAGTTGTAACCATGGTAACGCCGGGCGGTGGTCTTTGTGGTCAATGTCTGGTATATCATGGGTATATGGTACACAACCCGGGACGTACAACCAATCACAGTGTGGGAAACGAGTTCATATCACTACATGTATTATCAGGGGCTGTGCCAGACCTGGGCATGGGCTGTGCAAATAGTTATGAGCCGGGGGGGGGGGGGAAGAGAATGTTTCGGATTCACTTTACTTCCAAGAAAATATTTTTTCCAATCCCATTAGCAATCTATTCCACCATAGGCGCACACCGTCATCATCCCCATATCTTCGTGTTAAAAATTGCCGTGGTAGTACGATAAATCCTCACGTTTTTCAACAACTACGCATGGTGATTTTGAGCTATTTTGTTCGAGATAGGCCGTATGCGACTCAGGCTATGCATACAATTTGAGATTTTGAGAGCCGCCACACTGTTTCTATTCTATGTTTTACGATTTTCGCATGATCAGTATATGGCTGGCCGTAACCGCCTAACGTGGAGCTGCTACGCAGTAGCTTACTTTTTCGCTTCATGGAGCTAAATTGACCAATCATGTTAGATCTTTTCATTACGCGGAGCCAGTTGATGCATCATCGCTCCAGAGAGAGAAAACTCTTGCCAAAATTAATGTTTACTATGTGGATTTTAAATGAATCGAATGTAAATAAACCACAAACAGTTGTACAGGATCAATACCATTGTTTGATTAGTGTATAGTCAATGTTACCTTGCATGCATGTGCCATGTGTGTGGCGTGTTTGTTTGTTTGTCTACTGTGTCAGGCCAGGATCACTGACACCCACGGTACTGATACTGTCATACTATCACGGTGATCATATTGTTGAATGTTGTTGACTTTAAAATAATCATGATGCAGTCATGTCTACAGTAGAATTAACCACGACCTTTGAAGGACTTAAACCCCATTAAAAGCTATTAAACCAAGATAACACTCAATGAAAACAGCTCAACTATGTTACATCAGATCTTCTCTGGTTAAATACACACTGCACTTGTGTCTGTTTTACCTGTGCAATGAACAATGAGCTGGTATTATAGTTTCAGTTGGGTGAATGATTATAAAGCTTAACGCAAGGTAACAATACTGTCTGGGCTTTTGTTTACGAAATGAGACAATAGTCTGCTTATTGTTAACCAGCGTTCTTGAAAATGAGAAGCATAATGGTTTGCAGACTTAACACGGTTTAGAAATAATTTGTTCATATTTTTTGGTGTTATCTGTCGTTTACATATCCTTCCTAAAACACAAAAGTACCAATATTTCCAAACACCTAAATTAGCTAAAAATTTAGGAAATGTTACAAAACTATATTTTCTAGAATTTCAGAGAATACTTTAAATATTGACTGGTTATTTTTTACACAGTGACGTCATATAGGCAATGGCATAATACTTCTAACATACACTAGGTCACGCGTCAATGGTGGCGCACTGAGTATTGTGTATAGGAAAACGGGCAGTACCGTAACTACAGTATGTATGGCCTACTACTAGTATATAAAGTAAATCCGAACTGGTTTGTTGAAGGTCGAATTCCGCAGGCCACGCCGCGCAAGATGTACAAATCAGCCTGAATTGTGTGCATGGTTTACCACCACTCTGCCTAGCTATATAGTTGTGTACAATACTGTATGAGTTTCTTGTGAGTGCATGTCCATCTTAATAATAAGTCGGTTCGTACTTTTCATAAATTACTTTTTGAATCATAACTATCGTGACCGAGGATATCTTGCAACTACGTGAAGCTCGTCTGGCAAATTCTTAATGACTAAATTCGCTTCACGTAATGAGTAAGTCGTATTTGATTGGTCAGTTTTACCTCCGAGTAATGAAAAACTCTAACATGATTGGTCAATTTGGCTCCACGGAACAAAAAGTCAGCTACGCGTAGCAGCTCCACGTTGTGGCGGTTGCGGCCTACCATATCAGTATCCCATATGATATTTCTATTGTAAGAAAATTTTATTTGTTGTCACGTAAATCACAGGTTTCGTTTAAATGTACTAACTGGAAATTAAATGTACTAATTAGTGAGGACCGGTATTTTGCTGTGGATATGTTTAACTGCAATCTGAAAAAAAAAAATTTGAAATCCTGGGTAAAAATTTTGATAATATTCAACTCTTTGAGAAAATTATTTTATAAAGGAATGCTGGTAAAGCCAGGTGCAATACAATGTACATTATTGACACACTATCACGCTCTTTATCTTCGTCAATAATAGAATAATCGATTTCAATAGAATTGAATGCATGAGTTTGTAGTTGACTACTGAGCGACCTAAGCGATCGATTGCTAGCCAATCAGATAGAACTCCTTTTCTTGCGTTCAGTGAAATACCACTCGCCTGTCGCTCACTCCCACTCGCCCGTCGCTCACCAACGGAGTATTAAATTTATATTTATCGTATAGGACGTCGACGGTGTGAGGCGAGATCCCGGGGCTAAACATTAAAATTGGACTTTTATTGCTAGTTATGACTTTAGGATTAGGATTTAACTATGTTTCATTTGGCAATCATTTTCCATCAAATTTTCACCGCACGTTTAGGGGCTGGCATTTTCTTCGGAAGGGGGCGCGGCGGAGGTTCCAAATTTACAAAAAGTCGGCGCCAATAAAATTGCGACACCCTATTTCGACAACAAATATTTTATGACCGCCAACCACCCCCCCCCCCCACCACCACCACCACCGATACACCTTATCCCCTAAACAGGCTTAAAACACACAATATGTGGTCATTTTGTGACTCCCTACATTTTGGTCATCAAAAATATATATTATAAATGACCCCCTTATTTTCCTTTCCAAATATTTACCCACCCCTTCCGAAGAAAATGCCAGCCCCCTTATATACCAATATCTGTTTCCCCTCCCTCTCGCCGTTCCCCCTCCCATAATTCCCAACCGTCACTGCGGATAAAACATTTTGATATGAATTTTAAAAGTCAATATCAAAATTATGTTTGTAAACACGCACACCTGTTTGGTCGCCGTTCCGTCTGGTTACTATGGTTACATGCACATGGTCCCCAACCGCTCGCCAATATGATAGGTTTATCAACGGGTCAAGTATGATAGGTTTATCAACGGGTCAAGCATGCACTCTGATTGGGGATTTTCCTGTGTTATCGCGGTTTTTCATGTTTTTTGCCAACAAAAAAATAATCTATTGGGAGATAGGAGTCGCCCTTACTGCGGGGGGTGGGGGGGGGGGGGCGGCAATCCAACTTTGGAGGTGACGCGTATGTAGGGCTGTTATGACCCCCTTTTTCAACATCGCTGTCACTCAAAGACCCCATATTTTTTTACGAACACATGCTCTGTCACCCGATGACCCCCTATTTTTAATCTGTCACCCAAAGACCCTTTAATACAAGTTCAATTTGAACAGCAACTTTCATTTATCACTGATTTTGTTACTTATTTTGAAAAAACAAAGAAAAACTAGGAATTCGATTTTCGAGGTTTCTGTGGAGCTGTTTCGGTTCTCACCCAAAGATTCCACTTAAAAAAAAGCCATGTTCTCACCCAGTGACCCCATATTTTTACATTTTGCTCTCACCGAATGTCAAAAATCATGCTCTCACCCAATGACCCCATATTTTTTACATTTTCCTCTCACCGAATGGCCCTTAGTGCGAAAGTGCCAGCCCTATCAGTGTCGTACCGTTGCCGCCCAAAGGTTGACCCAATTTTTTCTCGGTCGTTTGAAAAGTGAAGAGCAAAAAAAAAAAAAAAAGTTTTTTGGCGCTTACCCCCTTACATCTACCTTTTTTCCCATTTTTTTCCGCTTTTTTTTTTTTTTTTATTTACTAATTCCTTTTTGCCGCCCTTCGCTTTTGCCGCCTTCTTCTTCGCCGCCCTTCATTTTGGCCGCACCTGCTTTTACCCGGGGCTGGCGCCACCAAAGCCCCCCAAAATACGCGCCTGCCTATCCATTTCAAATTGAAGTGCCCCCGGTCCGTGATTGTTACGTTTTCATTTTTGAATATCGACATGTTACTTCACATCTTTCATTTTGTACCGAAAAAAGTTTTTAATTTTATTCCCCAAACGTTACCTCTGATCGATTAACTTATTATACCAACATACAAGGATGCGATATAGTTTTAGATCTAGCTTGAAGGAACCAGTTAACGGTTCGAAAAAGGAAAGTCCCATCATTGGCAGGTACTATGCATCGAGTTGTAACCATGGTAACGCCGGGCGGCGGTCTTTGTGGTCAATGTGTACAGCCGTCCGGGACAACCGGTTAACCGTGTGGGAAACGAGTTCACATCAGGGGCTGTGCAGTAATTATGAGCCCGGGGGAAGAACTTTTTGGCCAGCCGGAAGGAGGGGAAACCGGGGGGGGGCAATTTTTGGCAAGCTGGGGAGGGGGAAGTTGGCACACATTCATAATGCTCTAAAAAAAGTTGGGTTTTTTTGCAAATTGGCATGTTTGGAGGAGGAGAAGGCAAATATTTGTTGGCAGGCTCGGGGTGGGAGTTTTGGCACCCCATTTAAAAACTTTTACCCCCCCCTCCCCCGGCTCAAAATTATTGCACAGATTGTTATTGGGGTATCTGATATTAATGGCGGGGTGGGGTGGGTGAGGCAGTCACGTTGTCACAGTTTCTCAACAATATTGCTGGCTAATAATATGTAATAATAATGTCTAGTTCATTTGTCTACTACACAGTGGCGTAGCAAGGTTTTCGGGGTCACTCCCATTGCGGCCTGTAGGCCTACACAAGCCATTTTTCGGCCATTTCCCTATGGGATTTTTTACAATTTCAGATCGATTTGGGAACGTACCCCCCACCCCCCCTATGACGCTACGCCACTGCTCAAGAATCTAACAAGTGCGGGGGGAGGTTGGTGGTGTGCTGAGGACAACTTTCCTCTGCAAGTTTATATACCAATATCTCCCCTCCTCCCTCCCCTCTCTCTCTCTCTCTCTCTTTAACCTTAACATTAACTGCAGATTATCTGAGGTAATTGACGTGGCAAACCCAATGCAGATTATTATAATCTTGGCAAAAGTAATGTGTGAAGTGACAAATCTGATTATATGTAATTGACATGGCAAACCCAATGCAGATTATTATAATCTTATTGATTTTACCTGGCAAAAGTAATGTGTGAAGTGACAAATCTGATGTAATTGACGTGGCAAACCCAATGCAGATTATTATAATCTTGGCAAAAGTAATGTGTGAAATGACAAATCTGATTATATGTAATTGACATGGCAAACCCAATGCAGATTATTATAATCTTATTGATTTTACCTGGCAAAAGTAATGTGTGAAGTGACAAATCTGATGTAATTGACGTGGCAAACCCAATGCAGATTATTATAATCTTGGCAAAAGTAATGTGTGAAATGACAAATCTGATTATATGTAATTGACGTGGCAAACCCAATGCAGATTATTATAATCTTATTGATTTTACCTGGCAAAAGTAATGTGTGAAGTGGAAATCTATTAGTGGGCAATTAGGGTAGAGTAGGCCTAGACACAGTTCCGATCAACCGAGTTCAATTCACACACTTTGCCAGTGGTAAACAGAATTAACAGATTAGACCATAAGTTAATAGATGTTAATATACGGCGGCGATTCAATCAGGGCTGTCAACTTTTGGGTGTCCAGAGTCCCGATGTGCATTTACAAGAATAGGCTACAACATCTATCGGATCATGACATATGAAATGGATAATATTTTGAGTCTCTTGAAAGTTTTTTTTTTCATGGCCTTCTCAATATTTGGCCTCCTTGGAGTGGAGATGCAAGTACCTCGGGCTATATTTCCCGGGGCTATATTAATACCAAAGTGCTTTTTTTATTTTTTTATTTGTACTAATATAGGCTGATACCATTTTATGGTTCAGCAAAAAAGAAATACCACCAAGATTCATTCAACTAATTATAATGAACACCTGTTTGGGGAGTTTCAAAACATGCAATGTGGGTGGAAAGTACCCTATAAACCTGACTCCATAATAATCCAACCAATTAGATCACAGTATTAACATGTTGACGACAGCTTCATTCATAAAACGATAATTGGGTATTTCTCTGAAAAGGTGTACTATTTGAAGATAGGCAAATATGAATTTGAAAATGATTATAAAAATGTTTCCTTTACATATCTGTAAGGATGTAAGTCTCTAGTGCATGAAAACAATATTTGGCGCAATCTTTAGGGCCCTCTATATTATAGAGGGCGTAATCTGCAGGTTGTGCCAGGTGAGCATCATCTCCGTCACATTTAGGCCAAAAAGGAAATAAGGACAAAAAAATTGTTAAAACTCTTAATTATGAGTTTTATGGATAACTTGTAAGTTGCTTGATTCATGTTTGCTTTTTTCATTAAAAAAAAAAATATGATTTTGTACTTTCGTCATTTAGTTGGGACAATGAGAGGCAGGCTGTGCGGAAAATGTCATGTCTGTTAGTATTTTTTTATACAAACTTAAGTATATTCATAATTTTGCTTGAAATAACTAAATAAATTTCTATTGACATAGTAAACACATACAATATCAATTACATTTCCAAATAGTAAATTCCATGTTGTCTGGGTCAAAGGTCAAATAAAGGTCAACAACAATTGTGATGGAGATGACAATGCTGTGATGGAGATGATAGTGATGTGACGGAGATGATATTTCTACACAAATTCCTATAGAGAATCATCTCCGTCACAGACATTTGATTTCAGTAATGTTTTCACACTACTTGAAAATTAAATTCATACAGATGAGAAGGTCTAGAATTGGTAAACATTTTCTGATAAACTAAACTGGACTTCGCTGTATCTCAAGATCCGTGATGTGATGGAGATGATGGTGATGTGACGGAGATGATATTTCTACACGAATTCCTATAGAGAATCATCTCCGCCACGGCAAATTGTGACGCCTAACTGATGTAGCGGAGATGATGGTTCAGACATTGCTTACGATTAATAGCAGGGTTAATCTTACCCACGTGTTACATATCACCACAACAGCTTGTGGGACATATTCAACCATCATTATTTTCCGGAAAATTTCAACAATAAGACTTATATCAAATTGATCAGAAACGTTTGGAGATGATGTTGAATAAAGGTACGACGTGTATACTTGAAGATACCCTCAAAATTGGCAGGAAAAGAGTGCCAATGTGCACCTATTCGGGTTGATGTTTTTCGTCGTCTGTAAAGGCAGCGTACAGGGTCAAATTATTGACCTCTGATATTTGGTCTTCACCTCCAGTCGTTTTGATGCCAATGTGACGGCAATGATGCAAAACCAAGGGACAGCAATTTTTGACACAAATTTTGAATTATTCCATAATATTGACTTTAGAAGTGGTTTTAAGCATTTAAACCTTCTTAGACATGATATTACCCCAGTCAGTGGTAATTTTCACTTCCCACACTTGCTCACAAAAATACTACAAAATCACTAAAATTCGGTGCGTGACATCGGGACATGGGGTTTTCAGGGGGGTCGTCAGATATTGAAGAATTTTTTGACACCAAGAAATTAATTTTTCCCTACTTGGATGTTCTTAACTATTTTTATACATACAAAAGTCCATGACTAAGCCAAAAAAGAAAAAAAAAATCCGCTTTTAAAACTTTTATGAGCGCCGAAAGTCGCGGGACTTAAAAGTTACTCTTTTCAGAGAATCACCCAATTAGATAAGTCTTTCCTACGTTGTGATTGGTTGTAAGTACGGCAGCAGTACTGCACAAAGGTTCACCGCCACGTGTTTCAACCACTTTGTTTACAAACTCCCGATGAATACAATGCTATGTTGACACCGCCCCATCAACTGTTACCATGGTAATTGGTTTTAGGGATGCACCATTAAGACGGGCGGGGGGAGGAGTAGTGCCTGGCTAATGTATTTTTTTTTCTTTTGAATATTCATGTTTTTGTTTGTTTTTGTATCTGCAGTTAGGGGACACCCCAGTTGACTTGCCGGGGTTACAGGCTTGAAGTTTTGAAGGATAAAATTACGTACTACATACTACTATCCCACTAGGCCTAGGCCTATATAAACAAACCACCAACTCACACACTCACACACGCAAAAAAAAGATAAAACAAAACAAAACACTTGACCAGCCTATTAAACCAGGACTTATTCAGGGGGGGGCATTGCAACTTTCAATGGGGGGATTCGACAAAAATCGAATATCAATTCACCAGCATCCCACGTGCACAGGATCTAAAGGGGCAATACTTCTCAAGCCAAAGGGGGGGCGTAAGCAATATTTGGCCAGCCGATGGGGGGGAACAATTTTGGCATGTGCAGGGGGGGGCAAAGATTTTTTGGCGGGCCGAGGGGGAGGAGGCAGGTGATTTTTGGCAAACCGATAGGGGGCAAGCGCTTTTTGGCGTGCCGTTCAGAAAATTCTGAGGGGGCTCATAATTATTGCACAGCCCTGTGGGCTTACATTTTGTTTTTCTTCAAATATAGTCCAGCCCCTCACCCGGGAAATATAGTGGTGCTTCCCATAGTGTATAACGTCTAGTACATGGGCCTATGCATAAATTATGCTATGCCATTTTGTACCTCTCTTGGTATACAGTGGCATTTTCTCACGGTAAAGTTGTAAACAATCACAGCGACTCATGATTTCTACAACTGATGGGGACTATACATGACCTTCCGATTGATGATGGAGCAATCATTGCTTAATTATTTGTCTCATCAGATTCAACAACTAATTCAAGTGGTACTGTGTAGGCTCACGAAAGAAAATTAAAAGCCAACAAAGTTCTGGAATTTTGGTGTACGCAATATTGAAAATAAGAACTGTTTGGCCCAGTACTGTGGAAAAGACATTTTTGTTTTCCTGATCGTCAAGTTTGAGCAAATGGATATCACTTTATAGATGTTTACGTGGATGATCATAAACTTGACTTGGGGACCATGGTCACATGCATTTCTCCAGGTATTTTCACTCGGGTATTTATCCCGGTATTTATGACTTGAGCCAGAAATAATTTATCCTCATCTTCTCTGCTTGAGCATATTAAAGTTCCCGGAAATGTTTTTATATGCAAATACTGGGTCCAAGGGTCGTCTTTTGCATGGAAGGGGCGGGGTTAATTGGTCGATCAAGTCATGTAATGCAGCTTAATGGGGAATTCCAATGTCATGGTATTTTATAGCTCAATCACAGGTATAAGAAATTCACGCAAAAAGCGTTTGTTGCCGCAGTAAATCGTTATAATTGATTTGGATTTTACTTGCAATATTGAACGATAATTTTTGATTCAAAAGGGCGAATGACAACGCGGTCAGAGGGGCACGGCAACCTGTACCGCCGAAAGTTAACTTAATTTTGGGGCATCTCGGCAACAATTGATGCCGCCGATTAATTTGAGGCCTGCCGTCAACATATTATGATAATCATTTTTTTATTAAAGTTCAGACGAATAATTTTGTTTGAACAACCAACTTTGGAAGCCTCCAGTAAAATCAAGGAATAAACAAGTCAGAATGTAATATGCGCCTGGGAGCATCATGCATGTACCCGTAAGGTCGGCCGCCGTGAAATGTTCATCAGTCTGATGATTTAAAAAAACTAAAACTTTAATCGACCCGGCCGCAAATTTACTCACCACTGGCGACGGACGGGTGTAAAATTTCATGCCTGCTAGGGACTTAAAACGTGATATTGTGCATTTTGGGGTAGCAAAACCTGAGACGAAAAAAAAAGATATAGACATAGGCCTAGGTACAAACTTCATGATATTAATTGTTGTGCAGTGCAACTGTAAATTATAACCATGATAACAATCATATTGAGCTCTCACTCTCCTGATTGTATCTGTATGTCCTACCCGTAAAAAAACCGACGTGCAGCGGTATAATATTATTAATACAATCGGTAAATATAAGAATGAAACACAATATTCGGACCCATCCTATAAACCACGAAACAGGGCTCCACTGATACCACGCCGACGCGATCATCGGGAAAGTTCTAAAGCAAAAATCGCTAGATACCGTCAACAATAGCTGGTTACTGTAACAGTAAACAGTTATATTCATCCATTTATCACACATTCACATCTCCCTAGAATATTTTATCAGTTATATTGACCCATGATTTAAGCCAGAGTAAACACTGCCAATTGTTTATTCAATGTACACGGTGCAGAGGTCCGTCAGACTGCAGCGTGCATCGCGACTGGTGCCACTACTATTATTGACCATTGATGTTATCGGAACACCTACGAGGTGCTAATTGCCACTATCAGACATGTGAAAAAATGGGACGAGGTACGCCCCACTTTATGGGATCCCGCTGAAAGCCTTAACGAGACTGGGTAGGACGTATAAATAATATTGTCAGTCTACCTAACTCTCAAGTTGAAGCATTTCCGATTAGAACGTCAGTCCGGCAAACTCGTCAAATTGGGCATATAATATCAAAACGGGATGTACGAACAGGAATCGGGATATCGCTGTGCTTGAAACCGTGCGCCCAGCTAGCAGGGCCCGCGCCCGGTAACTTGCAGTAGTGTTTTGTTTTGCACTACAGCCCGGGCATGCAAGAAGTGCTGTGAAAACATATTTATATGGAAGATATGGGCCTATATTAGATTTACTGAAACCCGGGGCTCACAAAAATGATTATACAAATGATCAACCAAATATTGTTGAATGTCTATTGATCATTATTCAATGACAATGGACATGCCTATTGCCTCCGGAAAGGGGGGGAGGGTAATCGTCAGGCCCGTACGCAGGATTTTTTTTTTTGGGGGGTGCTGATTTTGAAAAAGTGGACTTTTTTCCAAAGGGGGGGCGATTTTGTAAAAGTGGACTTTTCTCCCAAAATTTGGACCTTTTTGACCAAAAACCGTAAATAACCTACGCCGCAAATTCTTAAATTTTGGGACTTTTTGTATACTTTTGCAAATTTGGGGAGGTGCGGTCGCACCCCCGCACCCCCCTGCGTACGGGCCTGCATACGGGGATTGCGCTTTTGCAAACAATCCTTACAGACATGGGTCCCTATTTTTGCTGAAAATCCTTATGGGTCCGTTAAACCCCGTGCACCGTGAATCTCGATCTTTTCGGGAAAAATGGGTCTAGGCCTATAGGAAAGAAAACTTTAGACATGGGTCTATATTTTTGAGAAAATCCTTAGAAATGGGTAGGCCTCTCCCTACCTGTCCACGGCCAAATGGCATTGGGTAGGCCTCACGGGTTTCAAGTCTGGAGCCTCCACCCGCCTAAAAATATCAACTTGTTCCCCCCGCATGCCTAGGGCCGGCTTTTAGGTGTCACTGCCTAAACCATAATTATACGCCTAACGACCATACCCGTCATACGCGTGAGGCTCACGGGGGAGGGGCTTTGGGGTGGCAAAAAGAAGGGCAGCAGGCGGCAAAGGATAGCGCAGTGGTGTAAATTTCTTTTTGACATTTGGGGGATGGGGTTGGAAGTTTTTTTTTTGAAGTAGGCCTATAGGGTGAATCCAGCACCTTTTGGCAACAGCATTATAAGCAAAAAAATACTAGAAGATAACTTGTGACATAGGCCTACTAGATGCAAAAGTGGAATAAATTCGTGTTGAGCGTGCAAAAATTTGCACTTTGGGGGCTAACTAAAATGGCCAATGAGGTTAATTTGGTCAGAAACCCCTGGCAGAAACCCACATAGGCCTACAGGCGTCAACATTGGGAGGGTGATTGTATGGAACATCTACCCTGGCAAAATATTAGTGGGATTTATCCTCCATCCCAGCAGGATCTACGCCTACAAAAGGGATCCGAAAATCTAAACTTCGAAAATAGTCCAATAGGCCTTCTGATTGAAATACAAAATAACAAAAACACAAAATACCGGTAACTTCCCATGACAATCTGTCGGTTCACAAATTTTGTATTAGATCGAACACAAAGGTTTTTACTGCTTTTGGAAGGAGGGTGGTCCGAAATTTTAAAAAAGTCGGTGACAATGAATTTCTGACCCCCTTTTTTCGGCAACAAAAAATTATGACCCCTCCGCTGATTGGCCTACACCTTAGGGGCTGTGCAATAATTATGACCCCTGGGGGAGGGTAAAATTGGCGGGGCAAGAAAAATTTGGCGAGCCGAAAGGGGGGAAGCAATCCCCCCAAGCGATTTTTTGGCACGCATTCACGGGCGCCTTTTAATAAAACACTCTAAAATGGCTTGGAAAAATGCAGGAACGGAAACGCTTAAATTTTCCTGCTCGGAGCGCTGAGGGGGCAAAGAATTTTTGGCGGGCCGACGGGGGGGGGGGAAGGGATTTTTTGCCAGTCCTTTGGAAGTTTTACCCCCCGGGGGTAAATTGCACAGCCCCTTAGGCCTACCCCATAAACAGGCTAAAATTGTATTGAAATCATTAAAATCAGTCTTTTTGAATGAAATAACCACACTATGTAGCTGTCATCTTGTGACTTCCTGCAGTTTGGGCATCGAAAATGTTATGAACCCCCATATTTTTTATCCTTAAAATTTTTGAACACTTCTGTATATTTGGTACCCCCCTTCCGAAGAAAATGATAGCGCCCCGCCAGGCCTAATCATTATTTTGTTCTTGAGCAAAGATTGATGAATCATATGATTTACAAATGCATCGTTATATAGGCCTATTTTGTACTTTTGTTCTCAAAATTACAAAAAAAAAGTAAGGCAATTATCGTAGTAGGCTGACGATATCCATTCTTGTTCTAAAATTGTTAATTTTGCCCTTGGTTTGTTCTGACTAGAAATATGAAACACTGGCCCTGTTCTGACCACATTCTAACATTCATAAACATCGTTGGTCAATCATGTTCCAAACGGGATATACAACCGCGGCAGTCTTTTCAGAGTGTGTACATCTCGATTTGCCGGATTGACCCATGACCTCATGAAACGTAAACACATGGTCCGGCGTGAAATATAAATTTCTCCGTGTCTTCTTGCCAGGAAAATCAGGAATTTAACCAGTCATTTGATTGTGAGTAGCAAAGTACACAAGCAACCGGGCCTTGTCGTGGCTTATGAGGGTGAATTTCGTTTGACACTTAAATAAGTAACATAGAATTGAAACAAATGTTACGCGATTGACCGTATCTCTGAATCGTAAAAGCTTAAAAGTGTTGACCATACCGCCTAAAAAAATTGATATTTCAAATTGGCTGATCGTAATCCCCAAATTTGAGTATGCACATGTAGCTAAGATATGCACCATATCTTGCAAAGTAAATTTTTTGAAAATAATTAAACAAGCTATGAAAGCTAGACTCATTAAGAAATTTTTGAAAAAATACAAATTTCAGTCGTAAATTTAGGTTTTCTACAACTTGTAATTTTATTTCTGAAGTAGAGATACCAAAACTGAATAGCAAGAATGTTACTATGGGATGTTTTATAGATGACTACAATTTGGTTTAGAAATCGGAATGAGGAAAATTGATGAAGTGACTGGTCAAAAAAAAAAACAGCGAGTGCTATAATCAATGACCCAGTTCATTCACTCCCAGTCCCAATCAGAGTCTGAAAATTAAAATAGCAATGGAAAAATAATAATATATAAACCTTTACCTTTAAGATGAGGTATAACTTTTATTTTTCCGATGATTATTTCTGGGCCAAATTTGATACTTAATGTGGCAAAATCATCCCATTTTTTTGCTCAAAACCTCAAAAGAGGCAGTAACCTTAATGCTCTTTTTGATTTAGTTATACCATCCAGCAACTGTGGATGTCCATGGTTACAGTATGTCCACTGTTATGCAGCTTTTCTCACCTGTGTGTCCCTGATTGACAGTGTCCATTATAAATGCACTCCCCCATATACATCCCACACAGAATCAGACTTACGTCATAAGGTCATCAAGCTCTTTGTTGACACACTGGGCATTGGTCATCAAGAGGAGCAGATTATATTATCAAGTGCCTTCCTTGTACTACGATTGTAGGACAGAACCCTAAAATTGCTCGCACACACACCCCCTCCATCCACACCCATATGCACTCCTTATGTACCCCACATACACTTACGTCATAAGGTCATCAAGCTCTTTGTTGACACACTGGGCATTGGTCATCAAGAGGAGCAGATTATATTATCAAGTGCCTTCCTTGTACTACGATTGTAGGACAGAACACTAAAATTGCTCGCACACACACCCCCTCCATCCACACCCATATGCACTCCTTATATACCCCACATACACTTACGTCATGAGGTCATCAAGCTCTTTGTTGACACACTGGGCATTGGTCATCAAGAGATTCCTGCCTACAGCCTGGTCCAAGGAGCGGATTATGTTATCAAGTGCCTTCCTTGTACCAGGATAGTAGGGCAGAACACCAATACTCTTGGCAGCATCTTCAGTCAGTTGCTTATTGAGGAAAGTCTTTGCGTACTCGTAGGGTGTTCCCTGAAGGCATGATACGGGCTGTGGTAGGCATGGGTGGTACACCATCTTTCTGCTCTAGGCTATCTGCGATTACTAAGAAAGCTCTCAGGCCTATGTTCATTCTCTGTTTAAAACACAAACGAAAATAGGTGAATTAGAGCTATTTACCATTGGAGAGACAGATGATTATGAACCTTTCAAGCCTATGTCTATTATCTGTTCAAAACAAAACTAAATTTCAGTGCTGGTTGGCAAGCCCTCATATTCCCAGAGTGCTGGTTGGTCAGCCTGAGTGCTGGTTACTACTACCAATGACAACCAGTGTTGGAATTAAGCATTTTTATGCGTAGGAAAATTTGCTTTCATTACTTTTCTCTTGGTACATTCACATACTTCAGTGTGTACGTCTCTGGCATAAAAATGCTACTCAACTCAAAAATAGTGTAGCATTTTAAAATAAAAAAATAAAATAAATTTTGGATTTATAAAGCGCCTTTCTCCAGATCTTAGAGGACTCAAAGCACTGTAATTTCGCTAC
Organism: Amphiura filiformis; assembly: GCF_039555335.1. Taxonomy (NCBI): domain Eukaryota; kingdom Metazoa; phylum Echinodermata; class Ophiuroidea; order Amphilepidida; family Amphiuridae; genus Amphiura; species Amphiura filiformis. The sequence goes on along the minus strand of NC_092636.1, from coordinate 44,392,223 downwards.
AATGGTGAATCATCACAATCAGATCGCATCAACTAGGCTGCTGCCGAATGGCGCACACCTATCCGCATTTAGATTGTAACATCCACCAATTATCTGTGCAGCTCCCCAAATTCCATTGGGTGAAGGAAGTTTTTGATAACCAAACAACTAATCACCGATTTTTGCGATACAGGAGGAAACCGGAGATCCCTGAGAAAACTGCGAGAGCGAGCATGAAATTCGGGATAAACCAAGTGCACATGAGTCCTTGGGCCGAGCGGGCTTGAACCCGGGACCTCAGTGGTGCAAGGCGAGGGAACTACCGCTGCGCCAACTCGCTACACGATACCAGCTATTTCCAATGCTGATGACAACACTATTTTTAATATAAATACTAATTTTGAGTCCAATGATTTTGGACACATGACAATACCTTGTAATCTGTCTCCTTTTGCAAATGTCTCATATGAAACTATGCCAACTCTGGGGGATTCTACGTGAGGGCTGATAAAAGTACTGTGCCTGCAATACCAAACAGTGTTCCCGAATGATTTTAAATATTATTGGGGCATTTGGGCCACTATATCTGTTTTCTTTTCTTTTTTGTTATTTTTTTTATGTCAAGTTTATCTGGGCATTACCAGCTGAAATCTAGGCGATAACGCTGATGAAACTTTGGCCAGGCACAAGTGACCTGGTGAAGAGGGTTGCCATAGATAGCTGGTCGGGGACTTTTGCACGGCAGGCACCCTGATTGGAACCGACTGTAACAAGGTCTTTTATCATGGGTCATCTGCTCCGCCTTTACCAGATGAGCCAGGGTAGATACATTATGATTTACAATAGATATAAATTATCATCATTCAAGAATCATATAAAAATACAACGCTTAAGATAAAAACACAGTAATTTATCCTTTTTCAATTTGTTACCATTAACAATTCAAACTATAAGCTTACCTCAGGACAGATCATCTTCTGTTTAGAATGCACTCCCAACAGATCAAATATGACATCCTTCATGGCAAACTCCAGCTTCTCTTGAGCAATAAACTGGATGATCTTCACAAAGATGTTCAGAGGGGTGTCCCTAGGCACCACATACTTGGAATTGCTTGGAAACAGACTCTTGATGATGCTTTGTAGTCTGATACCTGTGGTGGTATTGCTCTCACACTTGATACGGATTACGTACACCCACAGGAGACGGTATAGAGACTCCAGGGCTACACGAGACATCTTAGGATCTCGATGCTGATTGGTATAAAAGTAGAATATCAAATGGTTTAAACAATGTTTGAGCAATGAGAAATGTTTCAAATTTGTTGATGTAAGTTACCAGGCACAACCAAAACACCATTTGCTAGATATTCCCAAATGGACTATTCCAGTTGAAATCTCTGCATGCTCCTGATGATTTGCAAGTTTTGAAAATGCATCAAATTTCATTTATTGGAATAAATCTTTGTCAATTTGGCTTTTGGTAGCAAATGTGGTATCAAATTGGAGTTAAGTTTATCAAATTGGAGTTAAGTTTATGCACACAACTGTATCAAATTGTCATAACATGACCAGGGTTATAGTTATGACGGACGGGTCATTGGAGTGAGAACTTTCTTTACGTGTTGTGTTTACTTTATGAAGCAACGTTGAACACAAAGTAGCATTGCAGCGACAACCAGTGAATCCGTTTCTAGCAAAGATTCTTATAAACACACTTGCATGATCAAAATGAATCTGTAAAAAATTTTAAAGGCTACAAAAATAATTGCAAAATTTTCAACATTAATTCTTGTACCCCAAGACCTTACCTTAAGATGTGTGAGACACGACCCAAGGAAATTGTGCCAGTTGGAGAGAAAGAATGGCTTCTGGCTGACACACAGTAAACAGGTGACAAGTGGAAAGGCTGCCAATGCATGCTTCTTTTTGCCACATTGGTCCAGGGTGGTCTGGTACAGTTTATCTACAAAGTTCTTCAGTACAGGAATGTTCACTTCATTTTTCACACACTGAAATAATATTAACAAAAATAGAAATTTTGTTATGTTGTTGTTTAGTATTTCGTTGTATAAAGGGACATGTATGACCAACTATTGATAGATTTAGTTTGGTAGAATATATAAGCTGTGATTTTTTTAAAATGGGCCCAGGGTCTTAGCTAGGATCTGACAAGTGCCCATCATTTTCACCAAAACTGCCTGTCCAAAATTTAAACCAGACATCTGCATTTTCTGGGGGATCAATCAGTGCAAATAGCTATTGCTATAGCCATTATTTATTAGTCTGGTCTTGTTTTGAGTTCACAGAACTTGAACAAGCATTATTTGTAGATCTACAATCCCGAAATATGTCTTGAAACATTAAAGCGCCTTTAGGGAAAATAAGTCCCCCACTCCCCGTGCAATGTTGAAAGCGTGCAAATGTGTTCAGCGTGTCTCCAAAGTGTCGCAACATTGAATGATGGGGGGTGGGGAAGGGAAAAGTGTTAATTGATGGCCCTGCTTTCTTCTAATTCCAAATATTGAACATTTTTATCCACATTAAAAATACACTTTTGATTTCATTCAAGATGCCTAAAGCGTTTCAAGGACATTTTTCGGGGATTGTAGCATCTGTCAAATGTATCAATCTTGCCCATCCCAGTAGCAAACTGCCCAAATGAAAATGAAGAGCAGACAGGTGGCTAGCTAAGGCCCTGCCTGACCCAGCTGCTGAATTTGACTAGCAACTGTTTCTTCATCAACAAAATAGTACACCATGTGTTAAATATAGGGATGTTGTGGAACTTTCTACTTGACCATTTTGTTGGCAAAATGAACATCATAATCAGCAGTTGGAATACTATTTATGGGTATTTTCCCAAACAATATATGATTACAGCATAAATAGAATACCCATAATGTAATGTTGCTTCGCTTTTATATGCTAATGATCTGCTTATAACCCAATAAATGGTGTCTTAAATTTGATAGGGTGTGCAGACAACCACATGTTACTCTGATCGGAACTGGCTATGAGATCTTTGTCATCCACTGCATCTGCCCCACAATTCAAGAATAATTATGGAGAGAGGTTACAGAGCGGATAGTTTTGTATTTTTGCTTCACCGGGAATTGAACCGAAACCTCTTGAACAAGAGTCAAAGGCCATGAACCACTGGGCCACACTGCTCTCAAGCTAATCAGTAACAAGGCTAATTACATCTTTATTATCAGAAGAAGTGGGACTTTCCTGATTTGAAAACTATCTCTACATCCAGTTCTCTAGAGACTTTATCATATACATTTTACTAAATTGTTAAATTTACTCACTGCAGCAACAGGCACAAGAATTTCAACTAGCAACCCAGCCAAGGCATGCTTGATGTCTTTATCCTTGACCTCCAGATAATAATTGGCACATTCATGTAGCAACTGAAACGACGCCTCAAAATCCTCCACGGGAAACATCTTGACTCTGTAAAACTTCATGCCCATGATCAGACTGATGATAGCTTGAGTTGTCTGAACGTTTTGAGGCTCCGATCGTAGTTCTTTGAGTTCAGTGAGGAATCTTTTACGGACTGACATAAAGCGTGTGTGTGCCAACACACCAAGGACTTCTGCGTAGAGATCGGCGACGATGTGAAAGTTCTCTGTGTTTGGACCTGCTTGTAATCTGTGCAAGAATAACAAGATTGAACATTCCAGTGAAGGTAAAAGATGGGATACCATTTCATTGTGCTCAAATAATTGCAAAAATATCAACCCTTATACAAATTTGCACAAAATATAATTGTGATTTCCACCTAATGAAAACCAAATTACTAACTTTAACTTGCAAAGCCCACATTCCCACCTAAAAAGGCACCCAATGCACCGAACAAAATATGAACAGAGAAGATGAGCAGTCAAAGCAAACAGAAAAAACCCAAGTCCACTCACATAGAGAGGCACAGGAGGATATATTAAAAGAAATTCATCCATCATGCAGCTCCATGTGAATGGATGGAGTCAAACTCAAATAAGGAAAAAAAAAAACATGTTTGTTTCCTGTAGCAGGTCAAAAAAGTCAAATGCAAAATGCATTTTTTTATTTTTTATTTTTTTTATTGTCCATGTCTTCAAACGAAAAACAACCAAACCATTTTTGGTGCAAATTGGAATGGAATTTTACAGTGGGTCTCTCCAACACACACAAAAATCATATTTCTTCATATTCAAGAATATTTATGGCCCCATTTCAACCTGCAGTAGTTTTTCACTATGCCTGTTTGTTGTGTAATGTGTAAATGTTTACTCCAGTAGTGATTTAAATTATTTTTTGTGTTTTTTCAAATTCTCACAATAAGCCGTCAAAAACGAAATTCGCGCGCTACAGGAAACAAACTTGTTTTTTCTTTGGCCTAAAACATAACACTTTAAACCATAAAATCTGTGAAGTGAATAGTTTCAAGTATTCTTTAAAAATATGACGTGTGGGGTTATTGTTATCAGGGTGTTTGTCAGTGTAAAAAAAATACAGCAATATGTGCAAATATGTAGAAATATTAATATAATGCAAATGATTGTGATCTTAGTGAATGAACACATTTTCAAGGTCATTATGTCAAATTATGATGTAAGGTTTACATCAGGAACTTCCAATCTTTTTGTGGGATGTAACTGCATTTCATCAAAGTCAGGACTACTACTACTAAAAAGATAATGACTTCAAAATTGCATCTCGTGGCAATAGAGCACACAGTACAGCATTGGGCTTTTCCAGTTGAAATCCACACTATCCCTGTGGAAGATTTTGGAAATATCTTCTACAGGGGGAGTATGTTTTTCAAATGTAATAATTGGTCAGAGTTATTCATTTTGAAACCCATACTCCCCCTGTATTGTAGCTTTACCTATATCTTCCACAACTGGAGCGAGTATTTCAAATAGAAGTTACCCAATTGTGTTTTCCATTTAAAATTGACACTCCCTCTGTGGCAGACTTTAGCTCAATCTTCCACAGGGGGAGTGTGGATTTTTTATGGAATAGCCCATTACACTGCAAATTCAACGAATAGATATTTTCATCAGCAGCTGAACGAAACTATTTGGAAATTAGTTTGGAAATAAGCACACCACAACCAATCGCATACTGGTAACCGTGTATTTCATACGTGCCCTGTCATGTACTGCCTTGCTCTTACTTGACAGTGCTTATTTAGAGAATAAAGGTATTGTTTTTAGCCGCTGGAGTGCATCTATCGTCTCATATAACACAGGCGACATCATTATTTTAAGTAAAACAACGAGGGGAAGCCCGTGTTATATGAGCCGATAGATGCACAACAGTCGACAGCGGCTAAAAACAATACCTTTATTCTCATTCTTAAAGACTTCAATTCAAATAGAAATCTCATAAGTATTGCCAATTTTACTCAAATTATACATTTTACAAGGAATTACCTAGGGCTTAAAATCTATCAGTCCTGTTGTTGCTTTGCGCCTCCGATTGGTTCAAATAGCGAGAAGCGCGTGATCGCGTTGACAGCGACAGCGCTGACCGTGTGATATCGTGTCATATCACACGGTAAGAGCCAATAAGATTGCAGGAACATTCTCAAGTGTTTAAGAATGAAATATATGTATTCAAGTCATCCAAAATTGATGGGTTGATTAAGTTTTGGTGGTCGTGCATGATTGGTGTTGGTCATAGAAGTCCTCCTGAAAAAGTCCACTACCGTATTTACTCTATTAGTCACCCTTCTATTAAATGTCCCAACCAGTTTTTTTCAACCAAGGTGTTCAAAAAATGCTGAAATTTCCATGCCATCTTGTGTAGTAAGCTTACTACTGTGCACACAATTGGTAATGGCGTCGGTAGAAGGCGAAAGTCTCATCGTAAATTCGGAAATCAGTAATCCTAAATTGTCATTTCTGCTTGAGTTTTAAGCTTACCTAATGATCATAACGGAAATTATTATTCTAAAAATGACCTCTAAATACCCCCTTTTGGAAAATGCAGCACCCTGGAGTGTTTTAATAGAGTAAAAACGTATGTTGAACAAAACTTGAGCACTCACCAGGCCTTAAAAACAAAAATGGTGTTCTGTTTACTCTTGTTATGACAACCTTTTAGCATCAAATTGGCTATTTCAGTTGAAATCCACACGCCCCCTATGGAAGACATGCAGACCTTAATCTCCCACAAAAGGGGTGTAGATTTCAAATGGAGCCACCCAGGGAAGATTAAGGCCATGTGTTCCATAGGGGTGTATGGGTTTCAACTGGAATAGCCCAATTATGTCACATATCAGTAGATAATGAGTAAATTACTGAATTAATTACAGGTTGTAACAATTGCCATTAATTATGCCCAATGACACACTATTTCATTTAAATATTTCTGTTGCAACATACACATAATTGGATAAAGTATTTGCTGGTGTTTTTTAATCACCTTTTTGTCATTTTGCCACTTTCCAAGTTAAAATTATCATTATTGTATATGTGATCCAGTCCTGCACTCAGGACTTAAGTCATATTTTAACAAAATTGAGTTACTGTTAGGTTTATATGAACTGATTTGGTCGTGAATTTACAACATTTTTACAAGTTCATAGTCTAACTATCACTAACCCTAACCTATCTCTGGCTTTCTCTCAGTTACATAGTTCTATTGCAATCTAAACATTCATGATCCTTAAATTGACTGTTTTCTACCTCAAGCACACATAATGTTATCTATACATAATTGCCTCATATGAGGAAGTGATCCAATTCTGACATTCACCATAAATAGCGGTGTTCCGTAGACAACCATATAAATGCTTGAAATAAATAATAAATTAAATAAATGAAATTAAGTGATCCCTTATCATTTAAATTTTCACTTGCTTAAGTGCTTAAGTTGAATAAAAGAAATAAACCCCATTTTCTTTTCTTTTTTCATTTTTGACACCCTATAAAAGCACATAACTTCAGCACAATGTCCAATGCTGAAAAAAGCCAAAGATGCTCCCTTGCTTTTTTAAACAAGCATGATCTCTCTTCTCTCTGTGTCATGTGGCGCTGTGTAGTGCTGCTGTGGTCTTCACAAAAGTATGCTATCTCACTCAATCTGATGCCTAGTGCGTTGCACCTTGCATTCCTTGGTTAGAAACCAAGCTTTACTTCGTTAGTCAAAGATGTTGGTGGACGTCCCCTTGATACTAACCTTAAAACACAAGTCCCCCAGACATCAGTACTTACGCAATGTCTGAATGTCACACTCGCATGCTAAATTGTCAAAGTAATGCTTGAGAATTATGACAACTTCAACCATAGCTAAGCCCATAACCATGTCCCAAAACTAAAACATGCATAAGGGTGTTCAACAATTATAGTATTAAGAAATATGTTGTGAGTGACATTAAACAATAATGTTAAAGCATCTGCAAGAGGGTGGTAATAAAATATATGTGTGCAGATGGAAAGCACGTCAATGGTGGCTGATATATAAAGGTGTGCTCATGCCAAAGTGTGTCCTCCAGATTTGTAACGAGTCATATCATGGTCGAGTTGAGTCATTTCTAGCAAAATATCGAGATGAGTCAAGTCAAAAGACTCGAGTCACTATTCAATCTTTATGTCATTTCATGGTCAAGTGGAATCGTTTCTAGCAAAATATCAAGTTGAGTCAAGAGTCATTTTACAGTCTTTATGAGGAAAATTCGAAAATCCGAGTTGAGTCGTTTCATTTATGAAAAGTCGAGTCTAGAGTCACGACTCGTTACAAATCTGGTGTCTTCTCAATTTCATTTCAGAATAAGAATAATCATAGACTACCCTTTGCATCTATCACCAATCTACTATGACCATAAGCTGAAAAATGCCCCCAAACAAACAAAATCTTAACTAATTTTAGACTCTTTTTAGTGATAGGGTTGGTCAGTTAACTCAGCCATTCTGATGCTTTGTCACTTGGCATCAATTGACAATTTCTTACAACTAACTTTCTTCTTAACTCTGATCAAACTAGTTCATATCTCTGATGCTGACACCTCAAGTTGAAACAATTTAGGCTTCTTTTCTACCCCAGATTATTTCTTCCTTTTCTTTCCCGGAAAAAAGTAAAATCTGTCTATCATTGTTTAGAAGTCCTGCCTATGACATACATTGTAGTTGGGCTATGGTTTTGATGGAATGTCATAAACAATGATGCAAATGATATGCTTGAATAGATAGGTCATGCGTGTTGACCTGGTAAAATGGTACAACAGATGGAATCGATTTAGCATTTCATTTGCATAGTTGTGCTATTTACCAAAGCCCATAGTGGTAAATTACCATTCAATGCTTAACTGTGTTCAACTCGAAGCATACTACAGTTAATTATATCTACCAGTTTGTACCACACCAGAAACTGAATCTTTAATAAAAATAAAAAAATTTCCAAACCAACCAATAAAGCACGCAAGACCTCTATACAAATGGACTATAAAGTTGCCATATACCTGTGGAAGATCTAAGAAAAGTCTTGCACAGAAGGAGTGTAGTTTTCAAATAGAATTGGCTAGGGTTAATTATTTTGAAAACTATACTCCCCCCCAGTATATGGCTATACCTAATTGCCTATTTCTTCCACAACTGGAGTGAGTATTACAAATGGAAGTTTCCCCATTGTCTATTCTATTTGAAACCAGTAGACCCTCTGTGGAAGATTTCAGCTCAATCTTCCACAGGGGAGTGTGCATTTCAAAATGGAATAGCTGAATTTGCTACATACATGTATGTATGAGTTGGACTATTCCAGTTGAAATCCATATACCCCTTATGGAAGTCATGACCTTAAATCTCCCACACAAGGAATTTCAAATAGAGTCACCCATTTGGTTAACCCCATTATAAATTCATATTCTCTGTTTGGAAGATGACGCTCATGCCTTCCACAGGGGTGCATGGTTTTCAAAAGTAATAGCCTATAATATGATCAATTTCAACCTGAAATGAAATGAAATGTTAGCATAGCATTCCAGATTAGTGTTGGTTACATAATTGCTGAAGCGAAAGTGAGTTCAACATATCAAAGGGATATTCATTTTACCTTGCCGTTGGGTATGATACAAAATCATCAAAGTTGGGCACAAAGGTATACCTAAATGTGATGAGATAACAAATAATGGTAGGTGATCACAGACGCTTTAGGTTTGTGCTAAAGCAAGGGTTCACTTTCAGAATCTCATTGGCTGCTCCCGTTGAAATCCATATACCCTCTATGGAAGATATGACCTTAATCTCTCACACAGGGGGCGTAGATTTCAAATACAGTCAACCAAACAGGTAGCCCCCGTAGAAATTCACACTCCCTGTGTTGGGATATTAAGTTCATGTCTTCCATACGGGGTGAATGGTTTTCAACTGGAATAGCCCATTTGCTGTATTTTAATCTAAAATGTACACAAGTTTTGCATGCGAAGGAGCAAATTTTAACTGCAAACTTGGTGGAAACTGATTATCTGACCCTTTGAACCCTTGCAAAGCTACCTTTTACATGCTTACAAAATACACCTTTAACTGAACTTTTAAGAAGATAAAATGGAATGTAAAACTATAAATACCAGCTTTCCATCATTGCTACAACATCACTATCATAATCACAGACAACTTCACCTTAGATATGGTCATTATCATCATCACACTTTTAACAACAACCACTATATCACTTGTACATAAATTCTAGATAGCTCGTTGGTTGATTATCATTCAATATTCTTACCATCAACCTACACTTTTGATAGTTTTTACCATCCCATACCCTTATGCCGCACAATGAACCTTCGTGCGTTAGCCAGACGTAGCATGTGTGTCGTGCATGTGCAGGATAAACAAAGTTTCCTAGCGCAACTTGTGTGTGCCCTCTTACTCAAATATTTTGTCAAAGTTACAGAATTTATGTACGAGTGATATAAAACAAAAATATTTACCCACTCGTGAAATGGAACAATCCATCTTTCATCTTGCGATTCTATTTACCAATACACTGAGTGACCAGGGACTGCCTTTCAAGAACATCGAGAGCAATAGCTCATCTACAGCTCCTCTTCAGTTGCATTTGCAAGAGTGATTTATAGCTCCTCTTGATGACTCATTAAATTCTTTATGCTTTAATGGCCACAGGTGCAAACAGCTCTTCTAAAGCTCTTCTTGAAGAGACCAGAAGACATTCTATAGCCCTTAAGCTCATTATCAAAAGACAGTCCCTAAAATGTAGTGTTGTGTTAATTTGACAATTTTTTTTCTAATTTACATACAAATGCCACATTACTACCAAGACACTTACCCCTCTCTGTGTTTGAAGTGTTTAAATGCCAGTGTTTCTATATGATTAATGAGTGAATCTGGTACTGGGTGTACAGGCAGTTGTTTGAGTACCTCGATCAGAACCAGGCAGAACAAGAAGTCAACGGCAAGCTGAGTGAAAGAAACATTCGATTATTGTAAATTTTTTGTTTTCTTTCAAGTAAAATTAATTTCCAGGGACATGCTGCAAGTCGTCACTGCTGAACACATGAAATTTTGTGTAATTATTATGACTTTCAACAGAGATAAGGAAAGTTGGGATAAGACTCCTAGTCAAATAATATATACAGGTATGTAAGCCGCCATTACCCTGCCATTGCATATCCTGGAACACTACCGCGATTTGTACCGGCTATATCGCGTCCGTGCTCCACGTTTAAGTAATGGAAATTACCCGTAAAATTGCGGCTTGCTGCATCCACGGTTACACTTTTTCAAGCCTGCAACAGTGCTTTTTTTTTAAATGTTGAACAGCTGTTTTTAATACTGGTACTTTTAATAATATTTTTAGCACATTTAATTTATTAAATACATTAAATCGACCAACAATCCCACTATCCCGACCAATATTTATACAAGAAAAATACTGTTTCAATCATGAAAATTAACCTTAATTTCGCGTCTGCACGCAAGACTTGGCAATAGTCTATTCAGATATCGTTGTCAAGCTCGAAGTAATTGACCCACGATGATTGACAGTCAAACGAGTACTGTTACGCGTAGTCATGGTGCTGGGCATGTTCAGGGGTGCTGGCAACCGTCGTGTACCAGGATGCTGGCGTGGAACAAAAACAACAGCGGGAATCGCTGGTTAAATCGAGCTGGGATGGAAAAGAACATGGGGGATCAGCGAAATTTACTGCCAGGGACCTGCTTTCAAATCTTTGTCACCATTTTACGGGAAGATTGTTATAGGCTTCAATTTAGTATCATATTTAAACAAAATTGAATTTTTAAAAACAGTACTTACATCCCTCCTCTCAGATACATAGTCCTTTTCCCTGCAGCAAAACAAAACAAAGCAAAGTAAAAACCTAAATCACACATGCAATTCAAACCAATACAATAGGCAATTTTATTTGAAAACCACCCTTCCTTGAGAAAATTCTCGAATTAAAATAAAGTACAGTTTTAACCTTTCCTGGTCAAATCTTTGTTATCAAAAAATAGTTGTTAAAATGTGATTTTGGATTTCTAAGAAAATATCCCAAATTTGGGCCACATTGTGCAAAATTCACCTGGATATCAAGATGTTCCCATTTTCAGCTGGAATACCATAAAATGTGCAAAAAAATCTCCCTAGGTTGACCATATAATTCAACTGGAATTGAGATAGCAGAATCATCTTCAACTTAACTCCCTGGACACTACTGGTCATCTAACAGCATTTCTGATTGGTTGATAACTTGAAATGTTCATTTCAATTGCCAATTATGACTACAGTCAGTCTACTCTGAAGTACAAAGTACCGACGCGAACGCACACATTGTGCAGACTTTGAAGGCACGCACACCTGCAGCACTGCGCACTGTTTACGCACTGTATACACACGCATTATCACTTTGCACTTCAGAGTGGACAAACTGTAGGCTTTGAACTATTTATGGTCAAACTTGCATTTGCAGATGATCTTATTAATTCCCTCCTTGATTGATTCAAAATTGGACACAATATTCATTTTGACCAATTAGCAGGTAGTTCTCATGGGGTTAATAGGGGATGTGGAATAACCCAATTATTTTGGTTCATAGAATTAAGCAAAATAGAAACAAGAAGCCTATCAAGAAAAGGAAGTTAATGAGAATGCACAACAGAGTGACAAAAAAAGAACAAAAATATGTAATAGCTATTTGGAAGTATTTACATCACAGGATGTGTACATGGGATATTCCTACATAAAAAATGTCAGTCCAACATAAATATATAACTTTTCCATGTTAGTTTCATCTTTTTACACAAATCATTTGGATGAAGGATTGATACATTAATACCCATGATAGCATATACATTGTATCATAGAAATCAAAGTTTACCCAGTTAAAACTAGATTCACTTCAATTAGAAGCTCCAATCACGCCATGCTCAATGGATCATAACAAACACCCACACACAGAATCATCAAGCTTTGTTATCCATATCACAAGAAAGCAATTAAGGGGGTACTACACCCTGCCCAATTTTGTGCCTATTTTTGCATTTTTCTCAAAAATGTATATTATAGGGGCAAGGACTACAACTACTGCACTGGAAATTTTATTTCAGCAGACAACGGTTGTGGAGTTACAGTCAAAAATGAGGGAAAACCAATATTTGATCAATAAATCAATAACTACTTGCCTTGAGTTGCTGCATTATCAGTGCAATAGTTGTAGTCATTGCCCCTATAAGTGCGGTTTTTAATAGCTTGTCTATTCAAAAGCGTTTTTGTCACCATGGGGTCTCCCTGTTGGTTTTGTTTTGGCTGGGTTTTTCTCGATGTTCGGGGGGAGTAAGGCAGGTTGTATTAATTGCCCCAGCTCAAGCCATATCAGTAATGTCACCCTTGTGAGATAGTAACTGCGGCGGGGCTATTCCCCTTCTTGATTGGCTGCCTTACGACCTTGCCAGGCTCGGACCAATCAGATCTCTTGTTGGTGAGCGTCTGGTACTTCACGGTTTTTCCCTTTCCTTCTCATTCACTTTTTCGGCTGGAGCGGTCAGGTTCGTTTGAAAATCCCGCCCAACCCACCCAGTTTTGTAGCTGGGGAAGGGTTTGGTGGGTCGTGTCCCAGACCAGTGGTGTTGGGGGGTAGCTGGCCAGGTCTGTGCGCAGTCCCCGTTCCGGATGTGGGGGTGGGCTGGCAAGATATTCTTGCAGCCGTGTGCTCAGCCAGGTATGGCATGTTTTTCAGGGGGATCAGGGTCTGGACCGTTTCATTTTTGGTAGTTTCAATGGTCGTGTCCGGAAAATATTTGGAGGTGTGTTGCCCCAAGTGGGATCCACCATCCAAATCATCAAATAATATGTCCAGAATCCGTTCCCACCTTTTTGTTCCCTATCAATGGGTAATCTCTGTAGATAGTCCTACTTGTTCGTGCATCAGTGTGGTGCTCTGACCGTTTCAGCTAATTCCGCAAAAAATAAATGTTAATTGGGTGGTATCGTAAATTGGCTGTGTGATGAGTTATTTTTCTCTCTGTGCATGTAGCCTAAGACCCTCTGAGGACAATATACACATCTTACTAGTCAATAATGTGCTATAATTTTTGAGAAAAATGCAAAATAGGCACAAAATTGGCCAGGGGTGTAGTACCCCTTAAGCTTTTACACATCAGTTTCAGTTTCAATATGATACAAAATAGTGAGAAATGTAATTAATTATAAAATTATTAACTTCATAAACAATCCTACCCTTTTGTTTTGTTGGTGCCCTTCTGTCCTTTGCTTCCTTCTTCCTCATTTTGAAGAGCATACCAGTCAAATAAAGTCCTTAACAGAGATGGCAAACAGTGTTCTGCTACAGCACTTAGAGAGCTCAGGAGCTGGAGATGTATAAACAAAATGAATCAACACTAATACTACCTCGTAAGCAAGGGAAAAAACCTTTGTTTATAAATTTCAATTTGTAAACTGTCTTGATTAAGTTGTGATGCAATATTTAATTTTGGTCTTCCATAGCTTTAAGGCATTCACTACACTTATATTTGCATTGCTAAACATAGAATACACAAATACCTGTATGTGACATGATAACACAAAATACAGAACATGTCACCAAAAGTTGTTTATGAGTTATTAGCAGATTCTTTACTCCTTAAATACCCAATGTTTTGTTTAAACTACTGTATAAGTAGTCATTTTTGTGTGAGTTTTAAAAGGAGCTTGGTTCCCACCAAAATTCACCCTGGCTAAGCATGGGCAAAAATAATGTAAAATACCCAATAAAGTCCTTTTTTTGGAAGCTCAAACACTAAACATGTAGTTTCTCTATAAAAATGCTATAAGTATAGACGAATCCAATTTCATGCATTCCTACACCTCAATGGCAGCCAGAGCTGGGTCCCCGTCGGCTCCATCTCACCTAAAATGTGAAATGACGTGGTCGTGGAGGGTATTTTAAACTGCATTCTATCACCCGTGTTACACGTAGAGAAAATGATGATGACAGTTTACAACACAAAAGAATCTAACATCGAATTTTAAGCGACTTTAATCCACCCAATTGGGCAGTCACTACACCAGTTAGGTGCTGCGGGGACCCAATAATGGCTGACCAAATCCTGACCATGACTTGGCTCGTTGGATTTGTCTATAATATTAAAAACAGGGAAAATATGACACAACATCCAATGGGGGAGTAACACAAAACATAAAAACCTGACGTTTCGAAAAGACAAAACTTTTCTTTTTCAAGGGATAAAATAAGAATAAGAGACCTGCTCTCAATATAGTGGAGACTAGCTATAAGTATAATGTCTCAAAAACGCTGTACGTATAATGTCTCACCGTTAAATGATGCAACCAGGAATTTTTTTTTGGTCTTTGCCCTGAAATTTTAATTTCCCCCATTGTCGCTGGCGGTGCCCTTGGGTCTCATAAAAAGATATGGCATGCACCTTTATGATTACCTACCTGATCAAACTGAGAGTCTTCACCACGCTGGAGGTATTTTGCCAGTGGACTTTCCTATAAAAATATTTAAAAAATAAAACACAAAAAGAATTACAGAGTTGAATTTTGATATCCTAAGAAGAAATCAAACCTTGGGGCTTTTGACACCATAATTTCACAAGTTCACTTCAAGGCATTCAGTGATCCCAGCGCAAGTGTGAAAAAATTAAAATTGCTTATAAAAGTGAAGGATAAGTCATTCAAATTGTCATTTGGTGTTTTGAAAGGACAAATTTGGCAAAAAACGACGAAAACAGCAGTACTGATGAAGTTGAAGCCCCATTCAAATACATGTAGTTAATTTAGATATTGTCAGTATCTAAATTACAGATTCGTGTAAAATGTTTTATTTTGTCATAAATACACGCTTTCGGCTGAACCACTCGAGGCTATGTTAGCACATATATGACAATGACAAAGGTACCAAAATTTGAATTTTGATGATTTTTATGATCGTCCGGATGAGCAAATCACTGAATAAGCCAAGGAACTAAAAACTGCAATGTATTTCTTTTATATTTTAAATATATTGATCTTATAGGAAATGAATAAGGAAGCCAATAATCTCCATATGTATACCATACATCTTGCGGTTATTGAGTTAAGGCCAATAATATATCAAAACAAAAGTGTTGGGTGTTTCCTCCTGCCGAGAAAAATCATGCACATGGGGCTCATGCTCCCTCTGACCTGCCTTAATCAAACAATCATGCATAAAATAAATAAATATCGAATGGTCAGTAACACAAAGACGAACTCCAATTTTTGCGAAAATGAGATTTTGATACCAAAATTTTCAGATACGTGAGTAACTCCATTTAGCACCCCACTGAAATCAATGGCCAGTGAAACATAGACTTTTACATAAATCAATGTGGACCATTATCTTTAAACTCATTTTTCTCAGAATGGTCAAAATGGAGTTGCGTCTTTGTGTCACTGACCCCTCAATATGATGCTTAAAAAATACAGACAACAACATCAACACACAACAATGCCTACATGTACCAATGGCTCTGCCATAATCTTTTCAATCTTCCTCTCGGCAAGGATGGTGAACTCGGCAAACAGACTCTGCAACACATACTGTCCAGGTTTGACATTGGTGTCAATAGCGATAGTAGAAGCTATGCTAGGCTCACGCTGCTCTGGGTCTGTCACCTGGATCCAGGGCAGTGACAGAGTGTCTGATGTGGTACTGGTAGCAAGGCTAAGTGTTGAGCCTGAGGAGGAAAGACAATAGGATAATTAAGGAATGATCAAGTAATCAAGTAGTCATTATTTTGATGACATTAGCATACCTGCCAACTACTCCGATTTTCGGCGGAGTTACTCCGATTTCGAGTTTTAAACCCCGAAAATCAGAGTACTCGATTTTCTGGAAAAAAAAAAAAAATTAATTTTAATTTTATTTCTTTTCCAAAGTTTTCGGCGACTTTGGAAAACCACTGGACCTATTCTGAACTTCTGAAGTGCTAGGATCATTCACAGTTAATTTGAAAAAAAATTGGAAAAAAATTACACAAAAATTACAGTTTGTTATCCTTAATATGCAAACCACTAACTAATGTTTACCTCTTCATCTAGCACATATTATAAATGCATGGAAAACCAATGCATGTATAATAATGTGATAGATGAAGAGGTAAACATTAGTTAGTGGTTTCCATATTAAGGATAACAAACTGTAATTTTTTTCCAATATTTTTCAAATTAACTGTGAATGATCCTAGCACTTCAGAATACGTCTAGTGGTTCTCCAAAGTCAACAAAACTTGACATGTTTTTTGTTAAATGGATTTTTTTTTCTGAATTTTTAACTTTGTATTGTGCATCTTATCAGTGACCTATCAGTCACGTAGGCTTCAACGAATGATCGTTATGTACAAGAGTATAGGGAACTGAATTTTTCAAAGCACATTTTCTATGTGAAGGAAGCATATTTTTCAAACTTGTAAAAACAGGTCCCAGAATGTTTTTTCACATTTTTTCAAAGGTTGCAGTCATCAAATATGTGTTGAAAGTTTTGCCAGATATGGAGTATAAATACCTCCTCAAATACAAACCTTCTCTAAAGTCACCCAAAACTTTGAAAAAATTAAGAAAAAATGGATTTTTTTAAATGTTCACCTTTGTATTGTGCATCATATCAATGTCCTATCAGTCACATAGGCCTTGTTATAAAGCCAAAAAAATCGCTTCAACGAATGATCGTTATGTACAAAATATAGGAAACTGCATTTTGAAAAGCACATTTTCTGTGTGAAGGAAGCATATTTTTCAAACTTATAAAAACAGGTCCCAGAATGTTTTTTCACATTTTTTTAAAGGTTGTAGTCATCAAATATGTGTTGAAAGTTTTGCCAGATATGGAGTATAAATACCTCCTCAAATACAAACCTTCTCTAAAGTCACCCAAAACTTTGAAAAAATTAAGAAAAATGGATTTTTTAAAATGTTCACCTTTGTATTGTGCATCATATCAATGTCCTATCAGTCACATAGGCCTTGTTATAAAGCCAAAAAAATCGCTTCAACGAATGATCGTTATACATGTACAAAATATAGGAAACTGCATTTTGAAAAGCACATTTTCTGTGTGAAGGAAGCATATTTTTCAAACTTATAAAAGCAGGTCCCAGAATGTTTTTTCACATTTTTTTAAAGGTTGTAGTCATCAAATATGTGTTGAAATTGTTGCTAGATATGGAGTATAAATCCCTCCTCAAAGTGTATAAAAGCCTAGGGCTTCATTTTCACCTTGTTCTTTATTGTTGTTTTTCTATAAAATGTGTCTTCTGTGATGGGGCTTATAAGGGTTTTACAGTGTAAAACCCTCTAGCTCGGCCCCTGGACCCCCCGCCGTCAGAGGCGTTACTACGGGCGCTTTGCGCCCTACGTTCGCCATGTACTCTGTTTTCTAGGTTTTCAATGTTGGCAGGTATGCATTAGTACCACGGGTGAAAATAAGCAAGCTACATGTCTTGTTTCAGGACCATACAAATCACAACACCAGGCTACTCTTTGGGTCCTGTGCACAGCATAGCCCGTTACAATGCAGTCTATATTAAGATACCCAAGAAATAAAAAATTGTGAACCAAAATATGGGGTTCTTTGCAATGTGAGGTTAGAATTTGAGTGGACTATTGAACTGTGCCATTGGATATTAGACCATTTTGGCTTAAATTCTGACTGATTACTTTTACAAAAGTGAGTCCTGTTAAGACTTAAGTTAGCCTGAAACATTGTGGCCCTAGTTCACACATGTACCAAATATGTTTTATTTAAGGAAGGAAGTGGTATTTATATGAAGTGGTATTTTGTGTGTACCTGGCCTGGACCAGGCTATCTTTCCCTCAGACCTCAAAGCGGTGATATCAGTGGAAATCGTAGTGACGGAGGTGTGAATACTTTGGGATATAAAGTGAGTCCTGGTCCCGACTAAATTCAGGTGAACCAGGACATACTTTATTCCCAAACTGAGTCCTGGTAGAAAAGCTCTTATTTTCACCCTTGATTAGTACACAATGTACGGTACTTATAGTGTTATTATAAACATATAGGATGGGTTTACAAAAACACCCCCCCCCCCCAAAAAAAATATATATAAATCTGGAAAAAAATTAGTACATTTATTTGGAGAAGAAAAATGGAGAATCTGCACTTTTTTCAGATTTTTTTGTGAAAATTCAGAAAATACATCCCATCTCTAAACCAATTGCAACCCAAAGTTATACCAAAATGCCTGAAAATCTAAAAATGCACCCCAAATCTGCCACATGTCTCTGTACACCCTCTTTTACACTAACCTGGGGAAAGCACTAGATTTAAGCATGCTATACATATATCCATAGGAAAAGAATAATTTTAGTTTTTGTAATTTTAGTTAGTTTTCATTTTTTATTTGTTTGTTGTTGTTTTTTGTAAAAGATAAATTGTACAGACGTACAATTTTTCTTTTCATGTAGTGTACAAAATAATACAAAGAGAACTCACTTCCTATAATAAATGAACAATTTGTTTGTGTATATCATTAGAAGTTCAAGTAAATAACATCCCCCACCAGTGTTTACCCAGAGGCCGTATGTCTCAATTTTGGCCCAGTGAAAATTATTTTTGGCCCAAACAAATTTGCAATACTGTATTACAATTAATCAATTTGGGGAATTACTGAGACAAAATTGGGCCGATTTGGGAAGAAAATGTTTCATTTGGCGCACCCAATTTCCAGAGAGAGTAAACACTGTCCCCCACATACATTGTATGCATGCATGAGAGAGCTATTTTTAAAGGTGATTAGTAATGCTGTGTCTGTAACTAATCAAATACTAAAGGAAATTGCTAATATGTTTCATGCCTGTGCTATGTATGTGTCATTTTTATTGGATTCCTGAATTATTCCCAGAGTATACTATTATGACACACAATGGAGTTGCCTGTTCTGCAGTATGGCAACAAAAAAAAAGAACCGGCCCTTATCTGGAAATAAGGTTTTTTGTGTGTGTAACTATACAAATGAATACCGACCCTAATTTGGGAAAATTCCAGAAAAAGTTTTTTTTTTTTTCTTTCAACATTTTTGACATCTTGATTATTTTTGTACAGTTTCTACACACTTCTAAAATGTTTTAAAAACATGAATGAAGTGGTATACAGTATAGATTACTAGAGAAACATCCCAATTCACAACTATTTGGGCTATATAAAAGGCTAATTAAAGGCATGCAGTCATGTTTTAGCTATGACCTTTAAAAAAAAAAAAAAGAAAATAATCCCGACTGACCAACCCAATTCTGAATCATAAACATGCATGGTCTGTTCAAAGTTCAGGTGTCTTGAAGTTTGAAATGAATTCTTTCTGAGTTTTATGACTCTGTGTGTTTTATTATGCAAGATTAAGAATATTGTTTGGTCATGGATGAAGCTGCTGGGTCAGTCCATGTCAAAACAGATTGAGTGTACACCCACCCTCTTGGATTTTGCTCTCCTTTGGCTCAGGGATACCTTTCATGGACCCCTAGGTGAGGTCACAAGAAAAAAATTCAAATTCCATTTTGTTTGCGAATGGCAGGCCGTCAAAGTTTGGCGACCTTGACCAAAATTGGGAATTTAAGGTGTCAAAATGACAAAGCGCTCTCTTTGAGAGGCATTTTCTTCTTAATTAAATCAGTTGTGACCCTCTTTTTGAATGTGGTCACTCACTGGCTGTGTCTGAAATGCCCAATGCCAAAAAGATTGATTTGAATTTCGTTGGGATTTCAGGGGGTCAAAATCAGCACTTCGTACTGTTCAATCAAATTATCTTTGATTTTGAAGGACCCATGATAATGTCACAGTGCACTTATAGGTCCTAATTATGTTCAGAATTGATTAACCATGTGCCAATGTCTATGAGCAATTCAAAAAAAGAGAAATTTCTAGACCCCCTACAGAATTTTAGGCCCCCCTAAAGTGGTTCAGCCACAACTGGCGCTTAAAATCGGCAAATTTTGACACCTAATAACTTTAGGTGTACACCAGATATGAATTTCTAGTCTTTTGCATCTGAAAGAATGTAGTCTAATGTTACTAGGAACATAAGATTTGTTTTGTATTATTTGTGTTTTGATACTAAGTTGATGCATGGTCCCAAAAATCCCAATTTTTGACTAATAATGTACAGGTTATGGGTACAAAATGTCAATTTCAACATACCCTTTTTTCTATTTTTGATCATTGTCTTATTTATCCTGTTATTACATAGTTAACAACGTCCGATTTTGGTGTCTAATATATTTTTCTTGCATGAGAAATACAACTACATAACTTAAAAACTGTACAAGGAAGCAATGACCTCCTTATTACAATATGGATGCTTTTGGCAGACATATTGCGAAAGAGGTTCATTGGTTCCTTGTATAGTTTTTTAATTTGCTTAGTTGTATTTCTCATGCAAGAAAACATATGTAATTAGACACCAAAATTACCAAAATCAGACGTTGTTAACTATGGTCAGAATTCAAAAGGTCGTTGACCTATGAACATTTTTTCGTCAGAGCGCCTCCTGAAAGGTCTGACACATAACAAACTATACATTTTTGGAATCCTCATGACCATACGAGTAATTTGATATATTACTTGACATAATTGGGAGCATTCTGAAAATTTGACCCCCATAACCTGTACTTTGCATGTGCATCGTTGCCAGGAAGTGCATTTTTGACCCCTTAAAAATCCATACAGAGGATTAGAAAGTAGTTTTTTCTTATTACTTGACTCAAGAGCAACTTGAAATATCAGGATAAATAATACAAATGGCTATTAAGTGATCAAAAATATAAAAAAATATCATACTAAAATTGGCATTTTGTACCGTATCCTGTATGCATGGTATGTTAGGCAAAAATGACTATTTTTGAAAGCGTCAACTTAATACTAAAACACAAAAATACAAAACAAATCTTATGTTCCTAGTAACATTAAACTACATTCTTTCAGATGCAAAAGACTAGAAATTCATATCTGGTGTACACCTAAAGTTATTAGGTGTCAAAATTTGCCGATTTTAAGTGCCATTTGTGGCTGAACCACTTTAGGGGTGGCCTAAAATTCTGTAGGGGTCTAGAAATTTCTCTTTTATTGAATTGCTCATAGACATTGGCATATGGTTAATCCATTCTGAACATAATTAGGACCTATAAGTGCACTGTGACATTATCATGGGTTCTTCAAAATCAAGATAATTTGATTGAACAGTATGGTGCTGATTTTGACCCCTCTGAAATCCCAACTAAATTCAAATCTCTCTTTTTGGCATTAGGTATTTCAGACACTGCCAGTGAGTGACCACATTCAAAAGAGGATCACAACTGATTCAATTAAGAAGAAAGTGCCCTCAAAGAGAGCACTTTGTCATTTGGACCCCTTAAATTCCCAATTTTGGTCGAGGTCGCCAAACTTTGATTGCCCGCCATTCAAACTAAATGGAATTGAATTTTTTCTTGTGACCTCACCTAGGGATCCATGAAAGGTACCCCTGAGCCAAAGGAGAGCAAAATCCAAGAGGGTGGGTGTACACTCAATCTGTTTTGATATGGACTGACCCTGCTATAATTAGGCTTGTTATCGACACATGATTTCTAATTCAACACTTCGTCGGGGACAAAAAGACAATCGACACGTGTCGAAACTCGTAATGAGATTTAAAAATGCTGAAAAAAGTCGATAGATAAGCTTAGAATCACGCCGAAATGAGTTATGATTGCCGACTTCCGGTGTAAACATACTTCCTGGTTCATTCTACTTCCGGGGTCAGGTCAACTTCGGGAGGTAATTTTTGACTTTCCGATGAAAACATGATCGTACGGCAAGCTTATTCGCACAAAATTGCATGGATATTTAGTTTTTTTCTTTTAGATTTGTGTCGTAAAGTGTCGAAAAAGGACAATTTATTTTGACATGTCGGATTTAGGGTCATATCGACGATAATACGACACATACGACAGTCGATAACAGGCCTAGTTATAATCAGTGGCAGTGCCAGGGCAAGGAAATATGGAAGGGGAAAATTTGCCACATTTTGTCCCCATAAGTAGGATTTTCAATGATTTTATTCTGACTGGGCAGCAAATCAGGGGTTGGTGACAAAGCTTAAGTTGGGCGAGGAGTTCCTCTTGGCATGGCCACTGGTGATAATACTGAAAAAAAAATCTGAAAGACTATGGTCCTACTCTCAAAAAATATATTTTCTGAGACTAACTAAATTAAAAACCAGCTTTATAGTTCGATCTTTTGATTGACCATCGATGCTTGGTCGATCCTTATTATTATTATCCTTATTATTTATGAAATCAATTAACTCACTATTGTTTTAAAATAATTGTAATAGCATTAGTAATTTTTGCGGTAGTGATATTGACTAATGAATTTAGCATTTATTCTGATTAATTAGTTGATAGTTCATTAAAATAAGCACCGAAGCAGCATCGACGATTGATCCAAAGATCAAACCAATTTGTTTCTGGTGCCTTATCTCATACTTTTAGACTTGTCGAAATTGTCTGCTTACATAAACATTTTGAATCTGGGACGTATCCTAGGTATCTGGCCATGATCATAATTACCTGTTTGGTTTTCACTTCTACTGCCGTGCGAGGCTGCCACTTACAGTACTTATACTCTGAGAACCTTTACTGCTACTGGTCTCCATTGCAAAGGCTGTGTGACGGAAATCTTCAACTAGAGAAAACACGGCCCTCTCTTGATTCTAACGTGGTAAATTTTCTGAAAGAAAAAGAATAATTTAACAATGAGATCAATGATGTTGCCCATATTTGATCCAGGCTTGAGGTACATGTACATGGAATTTGTATTCAATAAAGCTCTCATAACAAGTCTGTAATATCTTCCGCTCTTCTCCAACGAGCCTCTTTAGCTCAGTTGGTTAGAGCGTCGTGCTAGTAATACAAAGGTTGCCGGTTCGAATCTGGCCGGATGCACTGGGTGTTTTTTTTCAACGTTTATGTGCAATGGCCTACTCTGGGGAAAGATTAAAATTTGTTCATCCTATTAACCCGGAGAACTAAGTATATATAATAATTTTCATAGCAAAACATAGTATAAAATTTAACTTATCTGTTGACTTACTTTAGAATGGAATTTTACATGTAATTCCAGCTTCCATTGTAACATAATTTTCTGAGCTTATGTAAAATACATTTTTTCTTAAATTTTAACCAAAATGTTATGGAAATGTCAAATTTTTTATTATAAATCAAAAGGTTTAAGCCTTGAAACATTATTTTACTGGAATTTAAGTTGCTTCTATGCATTATTTCAGTAAACAGAAACATATTTAAGTGGTTTGAAATTTTGACCCTAAAAATAAAACACCCTTTACTGTGAAAATGACCGTATGCAAAAGCTGAAAATTAAAACAACTCTTACATACATGTATGTATGATGGTTGAATGATATGAAAAATTACTAGTACCGTACCTTTTTAATTTTATATTAAAAAATGAGGGCTGTGATGAGCAGTATACAAATATTGACAGCTTTTTTTTTTTGGGACATGGTTAAAATTATAGGCCTGTGGTGATCTCAAAACCATGACTATGCGTACATGCCCCGAGGCATAGTTTTCCGTTTGGTTTTAGCATCGCCGGGCAGGTCTTACTACGATCGTGCATAATGAGAAGAGGCCACAGAGCCCTATATAGGGCTCTGTAAAAGACACGGTTAACTGCAAGCACAAAGCCTGGAAGTACAAGATGCGCTCACGCACCTACTGAGAGTATAATGTTCGCGCCAACACAAAGGGCCGCATAGTTGTGTACCATGTAGTTATTAATGGTAATGGCAGGTGCCTGGAGGATTTAAACCATAACGAGATGTGGGCGACCAATCACAAGCATAAAATGGGCCTGTCAAGAATGGATGACCCGTGAAAAAAAAGGAACCCTTTAGTGGGCCCGTATAAAAACTTAATGGCCCATAAGAAGAAAAGAGACTTTAGTTGGCCCGTACAAAGGGAAAGAAAATATGCCATCATTATATTTATAAGGTATATTTTCTTTACTTTTCTACGCCCCCCATACATGCTATAAGGTCCAGTTTCGTTGCTTTTGTATGCCCATTATAACTTAAGATATGTTTTAACACACCCCTTACCCCAGCCATTTTTTTGGCGGCACTACTTTTCTCTGCCTTTTATGGACCAATTAAAAGATATTTTCTAATTTTTACAGGCCGTAAGAAGGCAAGATGGCAGAGTATTTAACAAATGGGCCCGCAAAACAGCAAAAAACCTGTGAAAGTAGGTACATGTACTCCGAGTACCGACACTGGTACTCACCTGCCAGATACTCTGTGGCTGAGTATCGACATCAGTACTCTGGCAAGAAAATGAGGCAAACGGGTTGCCATTTCTTATTTGTTTCTGTTGCCATATTTATATTGATTTAAATATGTTCTTGATTTATGTGTCTTATTTTGTTCTTTGGGCATTTTAAGGGGATAAGATAAGTAGGCCTAATGGGTGAATAAATAAGTAAATAAACAAATTAATAAGTACAATGTAAGCAACTGAGTAAATAAATAAGCAAATAAGTACGTGAGTAATTAACTAAAGGAGTAAGTAAATAAATAAATATGTAAACAACTATAAGTAATTAAATAAATAATTACCCAAATAAGTAAATAAATAAATAAGGAGATCTAGGTAAATAATTAAGTGAATAAATAAGCAAATAACTAAATAAATATATAACTAAGTGAGTAATAAATAAGGAAATAAGAAAATAACCAAGTAAGTACTAAAGTAACTAAATAAGTAAATAAATAAATAACTAAATGAGTACGGTAAGCAAACAAATAAACAACTAAATAAATAAGTGACTAAATAAGTAAATAAGAAGTAAATTTATCAATAAATAAACAACTAAATAAATAAATAAATAAATAAATAAATAAATAAATAAATAAATAAATAAATAAATAAATAAATAAATAGGTAAGTAAATAAATCAGTAAATAATTAAAGCAAATTAATAAATTAATAAGTTAATAAATAAAAAACATGTCAATAAAATGAATGATGCGATCTTTTCTAAACATTTCTGAACTTAATAAATAATTAAATTAAATAAGATAAAAATTACAAATGAAAACAACCAAGCTGAGAAACCAGCCAAGCAAACAGCTAACTAACCAACCAAGTAAACAATCAAACAAACATAAAACCATTAGGCCTATACAAAAATCAAAACACAAGAAAATAAATAACAATATTCAGGTTTTGGAACAAGGCAATTTAAAACAGAAAGATCTCGGTCTAAGTAACATTTAATTATTGCTAAAACATTATTATTATAGCAATGATGATGTTGATTTGGTATTAACAAATTAAAGTGTTATTTTCCTTTAACAAAACAAAACGGAAAACAAAAGAAAAGCAACAGGATTATAACACTGTCGCCGGCGAACGGAAAAACTGCATTGTGCAACAAGCAATACATCCATCATAACAAATTAATAATTCCACTTCAATGCGTTCGTGTACAAGCCTTGTTGAACGCGTAGTTGAACGCGCAGTCGGCCGCGTCACGGGCGCGCGCGCCTTGAAGTCAATGAACTATACATTTTTTGTACAATCAACGGATTTTGGCGACGGAGTACCTCGCGGGTGAGTACCTTCACTGCTACTTCACTGCTGACACATGGGAACACCATGGATGCGGTTACTGTGCAGGTACTTCCGCTGAAGGGCCATCGAAGTACCCCAGACTATGGTGTGCCTATATTAAGTCATACAGCGCAGTGGACTCTTACTATTAGGTGACGCATGGTGGAGTATCGATGTAAGTACTTTGCTATGGGGAATCTACAGTATGGTGGCCAACGCTGGTACTTTGGTGTAGTACCAGCGTCAGCCACAAAGGGCTAGGGTACTCGGTAGTAGCAGCGGCAGTGGTGTAGCCAGGATTTTTGAACCGAGGGGGCACAACTTGTAAATACCGACGGAAATATTTTTTGCCGACGGAAGTTGCGATTTGTTGACCCCAATTTTTTGCATGGTTTGAAAAAGTGAAGGGCAAAAAAAAAAAAAAAAAGAACATAGGCGTAAAAACACAAAATTTTTATGTAAAATTTAATGTCATTCACAATTTTTCAGCGTTTTTTTTATAATTCTCCCCTTTTTCTGTTACCCTGGGTGAAAAATAGTCTATTGTTAACCCAATTTTTTTCACCAACACCTTCCGTCTACTGACGGCCTTACATGAACCGACGGCCATGACGAGCGGGGGGGGGGCACTAGCCCCGCTGCCCCCCCCCCCCCCAACTGGCTACACCACTGAGCAGCGGTAGTAGCCGCGAAGTACCATTGCAGCAGAGGTACTCCGTCGCCAGTCCGAATAATCAGTCCCAGAACAAAATATTAATATCTAACATGATCGTGTTCTGGGTCTGAACTGTTTCCATGAAACCTTGATGGCAAATTGGACAAAAGAAGCACATGGTTCTACTTGACAGCTTTTTAATCCGTATTCATGTTACATGTACATACGTGAATCACGCTATTGTGGACCTAGCCTGAGGTACTCCTTCTCCATACGAAGGTCTGAGATGTCTACCAAGGGTAGCGCTAAGTTGCTTTTTGGGGTCCCGGACCCACCAAAATAGAGTTGGGACCCCCTGTTTTTAAATTTTCTGCAAGTTCAGGGGTCCCTACAGACCCCAGTTTTTCAATCTAGCGCTATTGCAGATATACTATTTATACTGCATTTGTGCAACTGGGACTCCCCAAACTCTACTCCGGACCCCCTACTTTTTAATTTTTTGCAAGTTCGGGGGTCCCTGCGGACCCTCGAGTGTTTAGTTCTAGCGCTACCCCTGATGTCTACCTTAAACTTTCCAGGGTACACATAAAATACCGGTACCACTTTTTCTCATAAATACCACTTCCTACCATTCCTCACGTGAAGATGAGACTTAAACAAAACATATTTGGTGCATGTTCGTAAATTTTGAGCGCAAGTGAGGATGTAAAAGAGTAAGACCAGACTTGTGACTGTTATCGTCGCCATGTTTTGAATTCTTCCTATAAATAGATGCCGGCAGCGGTGCCAGGGTTCGAATTCAGTCAATTTTTTTGCATAGCTGTTTGTGCTAATATGCAAAACACATGTTTGCATAGCAGTTTCCAAATTTTGCATCGCAGTTATTTTGCAATTGATGCAAAAAAAATGTGTAGCATTTGGCGATGCAATATTTGTGTTTGTGTAGCGAATCTACAACTTCTGTCATTGTCATCAAATCTCGGCTAATCTCTGCCGCCAATATTGTATACTATTCGCTCATCACACACATTTCCCAAACTCACCTTGTTGCTAATAAAATATCAAATCCAAGAAAATACAGGTTGTATGTGTTCATCATCATTTATTTATCATCAATAAATTCATGTTTGTGCTGGATTTTATGCTTAAAGCCATCAGAATTCACGATTGTTTTCAAGAAATCAAAATTTACGTGTAATATCACCATTGACATTTCCCTCATTAATTAGTCATGAGCTCATTATCGCGACGTAAAGTGGGTATTTTGAAACCGATGCTCAGTAAACATTATAAACAATTTATAAACACAGTTGGTACAGCTTCAGGGGGTCTTGAAACTACTTCAAAACATCTCCTAGCAACGGTCAGAGGTCAGGTTTTTGCTGATAGCCGTTTATTTGACAGACGTAATTTTGCTATTGCAAGAGCTTGACAGATTCGGGAACCACCAAAATTACCTGGCTTAACATTGCTAGCTTGAGGGATATCCCCACATGCTTTGTGTCAAAATGCCAAAAACAAGAGAGTTAACCGAGTCCGAAAAAGGGCAAATTTCTGCCCTTTCGGAGGATGCGTTAGGGAACTTTTTTGAGGTAAATACTGACGTGGAATTTAGCTCAAATTTATGTATAGCACTTTTAGCTATGCATTTTGAAAACAACAACCGACCACTGGCGGCAGCAGTGTGACGTCATCACCGCGACATGAGTTCAGGGTGCCCCGTTTCTACGTACGTACGGCATTCATGGTCCTATGGTGACGAAGGAACAACTACTAGGGCCATGATGTGGGACCATGATACTTGAGTGTTTTTGGACAAGCGGAATGTCGGTCGTTTGTCTACCTCTCTGTTTGTAAACAGACGAGGAGGTCAAAATTGTCATCATCGCCGAATAGGAAAGACAGCGTAATAGTACGGCTGCTCCGTCGCCAGCGTGGCCTAGCGGTTTTAGGCGTTGGACTGTGAATCCAAGGGTCAAGGGGTTCGAATCCCAGGTCCACCTGAGCTTGGCTGGCTCTTTGTGTCCTTGACCTTGAGCAAGGCACTTCACTCTACTTGCTTAGTGCTTCGGAGGGCACTTTAAGGCACTTGAAACTTGATTCTGAGTTTAGCGTCCGCCGCCCGCGTTATGAATTTTGTGCCGCATTTGAGATGTAAAATCTGAAAATAATTCATTATTTTGCAAATTACTACTAAACCTGAAAGAAATTTTGTTCTTTCAAATTTTTAAACCCCCTTTTTTTGTATTTGAACCCTTCAAAAACTATAGAAAGCCTTGACAATTATTAGAAGAATTCATGTAAATATTTGAGCATTAAAAATATACAGATTTTTGACCCTTGCTCTATCCAATTATTTCAATTATACCTTTGGGATACCAGGGTAGACTAGAAGAGAACCTAGCCAAAATGTTTTTACCAGATGGACATTGTTGGTATAATATTGTATAGATACTATAAAAGACCTGTTTTAAACAAATTGGTGCCAATAATAATTATTTCATAATGTTCTGCATGATTGTTATTTTTGTATAAATGAGTCACCCCCCATTTCCCCTTATCCTAAAATGTATACATTGTACAGAGAGGTTAGTACAAATTGGAGTGTAGAAGATTGGTATACTTCGGAATACATGAAAAACAAAAAGCAAGATAATTATACTTTTATAAACGTATAATGTGTGCTGTTGGGACTGGCGATACCCAATAAGAATGAACAAAAGTACATAAGCATTGGTAAAAGGCCGCTGATAATGAAACCTTGAAAATAATGAATAATGAATAATGAAATAGTTGCCTCATTATAAGCTGAAAAAAAATGGGACGCTAAACTCAGTATTGAGTTTCAATGGCCTAAGCTGTTGGTCCTGTGTGATGCATATTTTCTCACATTTAAATGTAGTGTGCACGTTAAAGAACGTCACACAGGCTATATTCGAATAGAGCAGCATGAGCAGGGGATCATCCCGGTACTGTCCATGTCATGCTGTTGATTGTACTTCAAAAAATACACTCATCTACTCTAGGTTCCAGAGACAGAGTAAAATTAAGTACAGCTTGTCTGTACGCAGTGCGATAATACTCATAAGCTGAATTTATACTCAATCGCTTTTGCAGAAAAGCGATTTTCACGCATGCTCAATGTTTACTTACATTTCCAGAGCGTCAAGCCGATCAATCGATTCAAATCGCGGAGGCAAAAGCGATGTCGCTTTTGCAAGTTGAAGAAATCTCAACTTCCCAGCGATATCGCTTGACACGTGAATGCATCAACCAATCATATGCAACCAACTGGATCTATTAATTTATCTTTCTCGATTATTAACTTTGGTGCTGAATTAATTCAAAGCAATAATTATAGACAGCAACTGATGTTTTAAAAATGTATTTTGTGGCATTTAGAATATTTTTATTGTCGTCTGCAATCGCTATCGCAGTGATAAGTATTCTGTCGGTCCGTGTCACGTCACTTCCGGTTGATGATGTTCGAGTGAAAACAAGTCCGTGATTCGATTTTTGTTGATGATTTCTGTCATTGGTGTTATGTAAATTTCGACCGCAAATAGTCAGTGGAATCACACAACCGCTTCTAAGTCTTCAGAGTGGAAGAAACTTACTTGATTTACCGCTTATATACTGACAAACTTAAAATTAAATTCCATGGTCGAGTGTTGTTTTTTCCGAAATTGAATGCCACTCCAGCAACATCGCTATGTAGCCTCCTTCAGTCGGTTTCTGTTGTTCATAACAAACCGTGAGCCACATGCAGTTTGGGCCCGAGACTAGAGATAGCCCGGTTGTCCGACCGACAGAATAAATGCAATTTAAGGCCAAAAAAAAAGATGTTTGCTTGCCCTCATCCGACCGACCCTAATTTTGGAAATCAGGAAAAAGTTTTTTTTTCTATTTACTGTACAAAAGAATACCGACCCTATTTTTGGAAATTCCTGAAAAAGTTTTTTTTTCTTTTCAAATTTTTGCATTCTGAAGATGTAAAAAAAATGTATTTTAGAGCTTGTGTTCAACATTTTAGTTGTTTTCTAATGTTACTGTTTTATTACGTATTTCTTGGCCAACCTGGAACACTTCTATTGCGTCCATGTAGCGTACTAAGCGTATATACACTGTACGGCGCAGTGACCTCGATCATTGATGACCTTAACCCTGCCGTTATGTGATTGGTTAGTTGACAGAGGTCATCACGTACATCGCCGTACTTTAAAATACAGGCCGATATACGGCTGGCGTACAGTACAGAGACATGTGGAAGATGTAAATAATTTTACCGCGATGTTGGCGAAATTTAATGGATCATTTACAATATTTGCACCAATTCATGGATCATATTATATGTTTCTGCTTCTATGAGCACTCGATGATGATTGGGATTACTATCATAACGTGTATGTGCTATGATATGCTGTAAAATCCGAGAAAACGAAGCAGTTGACCGGAGCTGAGTGCGTGAGCTAGCTCAAGAATGCAGTTCAAACATGCCTCGTCGAGTTGATTTTTTTGTTTGTTGTTTGCCGTGACTTGCAAGTGTCACTCGCGTATTTACGCGAAAGTGACACTTGCAAGTCACAAAGTAAACAACAAACTGATTTGATAAACCTTGGATCGATTGCATATTGTGTATTTGTGAGCAGCTCAACTTGCACTTGCAGTGCAGAAGAAATGACTGCTTTTTGCAGGTAGGATTATTTATGCGACACGCACTCGACTGGTTAGCAGGTCAAGGATTTGCACTATTCAAAATCAATGAAGTAAATCATGAAAAACATTGTGTACAAGCGCACTACCCTATGATGATCATGTGCATGCATGTTGAATTTCATGTAATTGTAAGGACAATTTGTAAATTATAATCTGACTTACCTGTTTACACTTCACTCAAACTCCAAGCGGGAACTCTGGTGCACTGGCATAGGCATCGTCATCTTCAGAGTCCGAGTCGGACTCTTCGCTGCTGCTATCGTCGACTTCAATTTGGAATCTGAAGCTGTTCAATTGGTCCTCCGGTAGTGTTGTGTCAATTCTGACTTCATTATTGTACATTTCTTCTTCAAGTTTGATGACATGCTGCTCGGCTTTAGCCCAATTTTCAGGCGTTACATTTGCTAGTGCATTTTCAAGGTGCTTTTTAACGTCTACCATCTTGAACGTTGAGTTTTTGTTGCAACGTCACCTTTGACTTGCCCCCAAATCAGTTCGATAGGATTCAACTCACAATGGTAAGGGGCAGTCGCAGAATATAGTGACCATGGGATCTTGCCAATTCGTCAATTACCATCTTCAGTACACCTTGGTTTGTGCATCTGAATAAGTGCATAAAGCTGCACCTTGATCATGGTTGGACACCAATCTACATTTTGAGCTGTTAGCCACTCTTGCATTTCGCTTTCTTTGTGTTCATCGTCGGTATTCGTTCCTCCTGAACTGAATGATAAGGTGCATTGTCCATGACGATGACAGTGTGTTGGGGTATATTTGGCAGAAATTGATGGGTAAACCATTCCAGAAAAAACGTTGCCATTCATTTCATCATGGTAATCACTAGATCCCGTCTTGGATTGAAATGAAAGGAGAGCATCTTGAACAAATCCTTCTTTTGACCCAGCGTGCAAAATAATTAACCTGCTTCCCTTTCCGGTTGGAATAAGAAATCCTCCTGATCCAGCAATTACCCAGCATTTGGACTTTGTATGATTCTGGTGGAGGAAAGTTTCGTCTAAATACACGACAGGGCAGTTGGTAAGCTGTCTAATTTGTTTCATTTTACTCAGGTAGTCGTGTCTTTTGGCCTTTCTTTAACAAGTCTTTCTGGCCTCTTGCTATATTTGTAGCCCATGTCTTTTAAAATTGTTCTTAGTGATGACTTGCTACCTTGGAAGTTGATTGCAATCTTGACCTCATCATATATTGAGTTAATTGTTGGCCACTTCTTCTCTATGTACATTGCTAATTAGCCGCCTGATAACACCTCGATCAAAATCATCTACACTGTCGACTATCCGCTTCCTTTTGGGTCCTCTTTTCACTGGAGATTTAGGTCCATGTTTTCTAATCTTGTAGAGGGTTGACCTAGATTTAATCCCGGTTGCTTCCATAGTGTTCTGGATAGCACTCTTATCTTTCGGAGTCCAAAGCTTCGCTGCTCCGTTTCCTTTGTTAAGAAATAATCCCATACAGTGGATATGTTTTTCTGTGCTTGCTTGCACAGTGATGCACTTGTGCCGACTGACATTTTTGGGTTGATTAATCCAAGATAAATCCTTTATTAAATGACTGAATGACTGTAAATAAAAGATGACACCATCCGTAACCAGGGGCAGTCAATGTGAATTAAATAGGGTTTTTCATAAGGCATGGGGCAGTAGGGGTCTGTTCCAGTGGGGTCTTTAAATTTAATAAATTTCATGGGGCAAGGTGAACTTGACTCATTGTGATGATTGAAAATGTGACAACAACAAAATATTAAGGGAAATTCCTTGTGTTTGGGGTCTGGGGTTTCATTTGAGGGGGTCAGAGTCATTTGATTGCTTGAATATGGGGGAATTGAACCCTCCCACCCCCCATTAAACCAAAGTGGTTTGACCTTGACCTTGTTACCACATTTTTTTCAATTTGTTCAACTATACTGGTCAAAAAAGGAAAACACACAGAAAAATATGATACAAACGCAAAGTATGTTTTATTACATTTTAATACACTAGTTATTTACTAAACCATGTCTTTGTATGTTTAAAATGGTCGTTACGTCATCGTTTGGGCAGCAGACGACGCGTCTGTTTATTTGTTTATATTTTTGACGGCATGCTGCAACTTTTTCTGGTGAATGAAATGCATTGCTTATCGAAGCTGCGCAACGCGAGGCACATGGCATTTGCTAGCCTGGGTCTCGGTCCCGCTCTCGAAACTAGAAAACATGGCCGATCAAAATATCCATGCGTATCTGTGAGATGAGTAGTGAACTTAATCTAACCGTGCATGCACAGATTTAATGTACATGCACACGATCGAGGTCAAATTCGCTTGTCGATAGCGATGTACGCTCGCGTGTTTTCATGAAGCTACAAGCGTTGCTCAGTGACAGTGTTCCACCATGGCCAAGAAATATGTAATAAAATTATAGTTGATTCATTTTGACACCAAAATTGTCTGATTTTTCATATTTGGAGCCTTAATTAATACAAACATTAGAGTTTCCTAGTAATAAAAAAAAAAAAAAAAAAAAAAAAAAGAAATCCCGACCGACCGACCCAATTTTTAAAATTCAATTGAGGGCAAGCAAACAATTTTTTTTTCTTGGCCTAAGCGACGGGCGATGCATCGAAAAATTCGGCGATTTCCCATCGCTTTTCAAAAGCGTTTTATCGCAATCGCTCGGCGATTGAGTATAAATTCAGCTTTACATGAGGGAGGCACTATAAGGAAGAATCTTGTAGTGCAGTGAGTGTAATCAGTGTACTGTCAGTCATCATGTCAGTCAGACATGGACAGTCACACTCACAGTGACACAGACAGTCATGACAGTGAGTGAGTAAGCTTATAATTATAGTGCCGTACATCCAGCAAACTGTAGAGCACAGGCTAACGAACTTGAGTGAAAATAAGTTAATAAACAAGAATTGCTCTTACCATTTTTGATCCCAAAGAGAAACCCACATAAAAGTAAAACACAAATCATGAAATCTGAACACGGAAAATTCACAACCAACTGTCTGTCACTTTCTCCATTATATTTGTTGAAAACTAAATTCCGTTGCTGTAACAAGTACGCACTACCGCTAATGCCGTTTACTCAGCACACATTACATTCGACAGCTAAACAAGGTCAGAATAACTTAGGCTACTCTATAATTAATGTAGTCGTCGTGCTAGGGGTACAAGCAGCGATTTGGTAATTGATAGGCCTACATCAGAGGTATGTGTTTTTCTTTTCAACAATATAAATTATTAATTTTTATTATTTACAACAACAGCCTATTCTGGTTAATAAATGCCTAAATACTATATAGTAAATAACAAACAAAGCTGGCTCCCGCTATCAGTGGCGTAGCTGGGATTTTTCCAGGGGGGGGTCACTTTCCGGGGGCGGGGACGTGGGGACCCAAATCCACCAAACAAAAATGGGGGTAGGTGCGGGTGGTGCGACGCACCCCCATCGAAAAGAAAGTGTACTTTCAAAGAAAAGTAGGCCTACACCTTCAAATATATCAAAGAAAAATAAAAAAACAAAGGAAATAAGTTAAAATTTGGCTACAGTGGCCCAAGACTCGGGAAAATGGTAAACTGGGTTATTACTTTTTCAAAGAAATTGCGCGCTCCACGAGACTAAAATAAATTGCTTTTTTTATTACTAATATGGTCTTAATAGAAATGAATTTTGGCCATAATTCTTTATAATTTCCTGGTTAAGTGCGCGCAAAGTGCACTAAAAATTTCCAATTTCAGACAATTTTAGCACAAAACATGTATGTACGTCATCCACCAGTGGAGCTCCTGCGCCCCTCCGCAGAACATCCGGTAGTGGATGTTCTGCGCTCGGGGGCGCAGAGAATCCACTGTCGGAGTTGCTGCGCTCGGAAGTAAAATAATAGATTTTCGTATTATAATAACGGTGGATCATTGCTGCGCTCGGGCGCAGAACATCCACTGTCGGAGTTGATGCGCCCGGGCGCAGTCCCTTATATGTAACGGTGGATCATTGCTGCGCTCGGGCGCAGAACATCCACTGTCGGAGTAACTGCGCTCGGAAATAAAATAATAGATTTTCGTATTATAATAACGGTGGATCATTGCTGCGCTCGGGCGCAGAACATCCACTGTCGGAATTGATGCGCCCGGGCGCAGTCCCTTATATGTAACGGTGGATCATTGCTGCGCTCGGGCGCAGAACATCCACTGTTGGAGTTGCTGCGCTCGGAAGCAATATAATACATTTTCTTATTATAATAACGGTGGATCATTTCTGCGCTCATCCACTGTAGTTGCGTATAATAACTAATATTTTCTTATTATATAAAAATAATATGCATGCTTATAATAACTAAACTCCGAGAAGTTAATTGCTATTAGTATAACCGAATTGACAGCAAATAATATATTTTCTTATTATAATAACGGTGGATCATTTCTGCGCTCGGGCGCAGAACATCCACTGTTGGAGTAACTGCGCTCGGAAGTAAAATAATACATTTTCTTATTAGGCCTATTATTTCTTATTAATAAATATAGGCTACATGCGTATAATAACTATAAGTATTAGGCCTATTATAATAACTATAACTCCAAATTGACAGCAAAATAATGCATTTTCTTAATGAAATTACGGCGGATCATTGCTGCGCTCGGGCGCAGAAATTTATTTATTATTTTATTAATAAAATACAATATGCATGCGTATAATAAGTAATATTTTCTTATTATATTAATAAAAATAATCAAAATAATAGATTTTCGTATTATAATAACGGTGGATCATTGCTGCGCTCGGGCGCAGAACATCCACTGTTGGAGTAACTGCGCTCGGAAGCAATATAATACATTTTCTTATTATAATACTGGTGGATAATTTCTGCGCTCTGGCGCAGAACATCCACTGTTGGAGTAACTGCGCTCGGAAGCAATATAATACATTTTCTTATTATAATACTGGTGGATCATTTCTGCGCTCGGGGGGGCGCAGAACATCCACTGTTGGAGTAACTGCGCTCGGAAGTAAAATAATAGATTTTCTTATTAGGCCTATTATTTCTTATTAATAAATATACATGCGTATAATAACTAGTAGGCCTATTAGGCCTATTATAATAACTATAACTCCAAATTGACAGCAAAATAATGCATTTTCTTATTGAAATTACGGCGGATCATTGCTGCGCTCGGGCGCAGAAAATCCACTGTTGGAGTAACTGCGCTCGGAAGTAAAAAAGTAAAAAAAGAGTCTAGAGTCTAATATAATATAATATGTTTTTTCTCATTTTACGTTTATTTTTTGTTTTCTTTCATCTACATTCTTTTCTTCTTTTGTCTTTTTTTTTCTTTCCTTTTTTTTCCGTTCACGTTTCCTTGTCGGTATTTTCATGTAGGCCCTAACCGCAATTGCTCTCTCAGATAATTCCTATTCAAATATAATTCTGATTGACACATGACCACTTGCAATTCGGCCTTTGTTAGTCAACAGATAAGTAGGTGGATTCCCAAACAAGCGGAGGGGTCCAAAAATTAGCATAAGCGAAGATCAATGTCAATTTTAAATCCACGGCAGAGGATAATTATGGGCCGTCATTTTGTGGTTAGAGATTAAAGGAACCGATAAACGTGGTTTCATGTCGCCGGCAGCTAGGCTACACCAAGGCCTACGATATATCAGGATATATAGACGAATAAGGAAATCACAAACGCTATTTTCTTATTATGTTAATAAAATATAATATGCATGCGTATAATAACTTAATTCCGAGAAGTTTATTGCTATTAGTATATTTATTTTATTTATTCATTGGAACATACACTTTTGTATCAGTGGCACACGCCTAACCAGCGGTGCGTTCAAAAACAACAAATATACATTATATATAAACAAGAAACAAAATTATAACACAATTGAATATAGTCCTACATACAAAATTATGGCCTTAGTACAAAAATTAAGGGGGGTACTACACCCCTCGATAAATTTGTGTCTATTTTTGCATTTTTCTCACAAACTAATAACACACTGGTAACAAAATTAATGTATATTATAGGGGCAAGGGATCCAATTACTACGCCGCTTGAAAAATGCAAAAATAGTCAAAAATTTACCACAGGGGTGTAGTACCCCCTTAAAGGAAAAGAAATTGCCTGTCTCTGAACCCAAGTTGACTTGAAATGGGTCCTTATCAGGAAGAAACTGCTGGATCATTTCTGCGCTCGGGCGCAGAACATCCACTGTCGGAGTTGATGCGCCCGGGCGCAGTCCCTTATAGACCTTTTTCTGATGACGTCACCTAATCGATATTGGGGTCTGAGATGTAAACAAACAACACGTGCGTTTCTCACGTGTCCACGATGTAAAAACACCAAATATTGCGTATTTTCTCTTCTGTTTTGTCATATTTCACGTTAGCTTCCATAAAATAATTGTTTATGGGAACTGTATACTAGTTACCTTTGTTCCAGTTAGTTTTGATGCCATAAAATACAAAAGATACGGAAAAACCGCGATGCTATTTAAAATTCAATCTTTGTTTTGTTTCACAATTTTGTTTACTTTTTACACCGTGAAGAACTAAACGCGCACTGCGAGCTGGCAATTCCGCGCAGGACGCCTAGAGTGGCGCAAAGTTGATCGCGCGCGCCGGCGCGGTATTTGCGTTTGGGTGCTGATGACTCGAATGCTGGACCCCAATATCGATTGATTGGTGACGTATGAGAAAAAGGTCTATATGTAACGGTGGATCATTACTGCGCTCGGGCGCAGAAAATCCACTGTCGGAGCTTCTGCGCTCTGAAGTCAAATAAATTGTTTTCTTATTTTATTAATAAAATATAATTATGCATGTGTATAACAACTGACAGCAAAATAATAGATTTAATATATAATTATTGTAATGATAATGTCAATACATACTATATATTATTTTGTTTTGTTATAATCTGAGCTTCCAAACGCAGCAACTCCGACAGTGGATGTTCTGCGCCCGAGCGCAGCAATGATCCACCGTTACAACTGCGCACATCAGGCGCAGCAACTCCGGCAGTGGATTCTCTGCGCTCGAGCGCAAAAATGATCCACTGATATTATAATATTAAGAAAATATGTAATTTTATTTCCGAGCGCAGTTATTTCCAAAAACAACAACAACAAAATGGCCGACCCTACTTGAAAGGTCCGTCCGCCCGTAGAACAGGGTTTCTTTTTTCGGCCTTATCGGTTCCTTTTATCTATTAACCACAAAATGACACCTACTTATCTGGTGACTAACAAAGGCCGAATTGCAAGTGGACATGTGTCAATCAGAATTATATTTGAATAGGAATTATTTGCGGTTACATGAGAAGTACCGACAAGGAAACGTGAACGAAAAAAAAGATGAAGAAAAAAGAATGAAGAAGAAAGAAAACAGTAAAGAAATGAAACTTGTAAGACCAATAGACCTAATAGTGATAAACTTCTCCGTAGCGCTAATATAATAAGTTTTATTATAATCTGAGCTTGCGAGCGCATTATATAGACCTAATAGTAAATATCAATAAACTTCTCGGAGTTATAGTTATTATTATACGCATGCATAGGCCTAATAGTAATAAACTTCTCCGTAGAGCTATTACAATAAAAAAATATATTATTAATATAATAAGAAAATAATTTATTTAGCTTCCGAGCGCATCAACTCCGACAGTGGATTCTTTGCGCTCGAACGCATCAATGATCCACCGTTATTTTAATAAGAAAATCCATTATTTTGCTTTCGAGCGCAGACCTAATAGTAAATATCAATAAACTTCTCGGAGTTATAGTTATTATTATACGCATGCATAGGCCTAATAGAAATAATAAGAAAATCCATTATTTTGCTTCCGAGCGCAGTTACTCCAACAGTGGATGTTCTGCGCCCGAGCGCAGCAATGATCCACCGTTACATATAAGGGACTGCGCCCGGGCGCATCAACTCCGACAGTGGATGTTCTGCGCCCGAGCGCAGCAATGATCCACCGTTATTATAATAAGAAAATCTATTATTTTGCTGTCAATTCGGTTATACTATAGCAATAAACTTCTCGGAGTTTAGTTATTATACGCATGCATAATTATATTTTATTAATAAAATAAGAAAATAATTTATTTGAATTTCGAGCGCAGAAGCTCCGACAGTGGATTTTCTGCGCCCGAGCGCAGCAATGATCCGCCGTAATTTCAATAAGAAAATGTATTATTTTGCTTTCAATTTGGAGTTATAATAGGCCTAATACTAGTTATTATACGCATGTATATTGATTAATATAGGCCTAATAAGAAAATGTATTATTTTGCTTCCGAGCGCATCAACTCCGACAGTGGATGTTCTGCGCCCCCCGAGCGCAGAAATGATCCACCGTTATTTTAATAAGAAAATCCATTATTTTGCTTCCGAGCGCAGTTACTCCAACAGTGGATGTTCTGCGCCCGAGCGCAGCAATGATCCACCGTTATTATACTAAGAAAATCTATTATTTTGCTGTCAATTCGGTTATACTATAGCAATAAACTTCTCGGAGTTTAGTTATTATACGCATGCATAATTATATTTTATTAATAAAATAAGAAAATAATTTATTTGAATTTCGAGCGCAGAAGCTCCGACAGTGGATTTTCTGCGCCCGAGCGCAGCAATGATCCGCCGTAATTTCAATAAGAAAATGTATTATTTTGCTTTCAATTTGGAGTTATAATAGGCCTAATACTAGTTATTATACGCATGTATATTGATTAATATAGGCCTAATAAGAAAATGTATTATTTTGCTTCCGAGCGCATCAACTCCGACAGTGGATGTTCTGCGCCCCCCGAGCGCAGAAATGATCCACCGTTATTTTAATAAGAAAATCCATTATTTTGCTTCCGAGCGCAGTTACTCCAACAGTGGATGTTCTGCGCCCGAGCGCAGCAATGATCCACCGTTATTATACTAAGAAAATCTATTATTTTGCTGTCAATTCGGTTATACTATAGCAATAAACTTCTCGGAGTTTAGTTATTATACGCATGCATAATTATATTTTATTAATAAAATAAGAAAATAATTTATTTGACTTCCGAGCGCAGAAGCTCCGACAGTGGATTTTCTGCGCCCGAGCGCAGCAATGATCCGCCGTAATTTCAATAAGAAAATGTATTATTTTGCTTTCAATTTGGAGTTATAATAGGCCCAATACTAGTTATTATACGCATGTATATTTATTAATATAGGCCTAATAAGAAAATGTATTATTTTGCTTCCGAGCGCATCAACTCCGACAGTGGATGTTCTGCGCCCCCCGAGCGCAGAAATGATCCACCGTTATTATAATAAGAAAATGTATTATATTGCTTCCGAGCGCAGTTACTCCAACAGTGGATGTTCTGCGCCCGAGCGCAGCAATGATCCACCGTTACATATAAGGGACTGCGCCCGGGCGCATCAACTCCGACAGTGGATGTTCTGCGCCCGAGCGCAGCAATGATCCACCGTTATTATAATACGAAAATCTATTATTTTACTTCCGAGCGCAGCAACTCCGACAGTGGATTCTCTGCGCCCGAGCGCAGCAATGATCCACCGTTACATATAAGGGACTGCGCCCGGGCGCAGCAACTCCGACAGTGGATGTTCTGCGCCCGAGCGCAGAAATGATCCACCGTTATTATAATACGAAAATCTATTATTTTACTTCCGAGCGCAGCAACTCCGACAGTGGATGTTCTGCGCCCGAGCGCAGCAATGATCCACCGTTACATATAAGGGACTGCGCCCGGGCGCAGCAACTCCAACAGTGGATGTTCTGCGCCCGAGGCGCAGCAATGATCCACCGTTATTATAATACGAAAATCTATTATTTTACTTCCGAGCGCAGCAACTCCGACAGTGGATTCTCTGCGCCCCCGAGCGCAGAACATCCACTACCGGAAGTTCTGCGGAGGGGCGCAGGAGCTCCACTGGTGGATGACGTACATAACTCCACAAAATGAAGGTAAATTTTACGTAATGTGAGGCCCAGTGCGCGTGATGTTACCATATTTCGGTCCAAAACATGGTGTTTCGCCGAACATACCTTAGGCTATTTTAGGGGCCTGGACCCGTACCCATCTGGTCTAATGTAATGGTAAATCCGGCCCTAAGTTTGAAATAGCTCAATGGTAAATGACTAAATCGGCCAATTTTGTGACGGTTGGGGCATACAAGAAACATGTCGGACACAGCCTTCTTGACCACCAAGATCGACTTTTCTTTTTGGGTTGGCCCTTTTATTGTTTTAGTCAATATACTGTCCTATAGGTGCTTTTGTGCAATTAGCATTTCAAAAGATTTCTATTTGCGTTAGGGGGCGGGGCCCAAATAGCGCTAGGGGGCGGGGGCCCAAATAGGCAATTTTTGCCAGGGGGGCAATTGCCCCCCCCCCCCCTGCCCCCCGGCAGCTACGCCAATGCCCGCTATACGTATTTTTTACCTTGGATTTTTTTCAAGTGAAGAAAAATCTGCAGCCGTGTCATTGGCCCGATTGTCAAAAAATTTCTGCAAAAAAGAAGAAGAAATGTCATCAGGCGCCAAAGAGTGTGGACAACGTCCCCCATTAGGCCTATCCGAGCATCTATACTATTAAGCAATCAGGAAATGACTATTCATCATATCTTAAAGGAAGTGTCCGGCAATCACAACATTAGGTCTTATATGTTAGAAAAATAATTATCAAGCACGAATCACATGGTTTTATTTCAATCAAACTCTTATTAACCATAAAACTAATAAAACAGCCGTCTCTCAACACGCGATATTCAAAATTCCCGCGCCGAAATGTTCTAGAGCAGTGACGTCATGGTTATTTGTGCTCATTTGTCGACAGGCTTCATTGAACTATGTGGACGTCACTGCTCTAGACAATTTCGGCGCGGGAATTTTGAATATCGCGTGTTGAGAGATGGCTGTTTTTATTCGTTTTTATGATTAATATGAGTTTGTTTGAAATGAAACCATGTGATTCGTGCTTGATAATTATTTTTCTAACATATAAGGCTTAATGTTGTGATTACCGGACACTTCCTTTAAGGAGGCAAATGATAAGACCTGTTTTTTTAAACCTAC
The DNA here is from genome assembly GCF_039555335.1 of Amphiura filiformis. Taxonomy (NCBI): domain Eukaryota; kingdom Metazoa; phylum Echinodermata; class Ophiuroidea; order Amphilepidida; family Amphiuridae; genus Amphiura; species Amphiura filiformis. The sequence continues at coordinate 44,349,661 of NC_092636.1, read as the reverse complement.
TAACATGACTAATGAAGATGAAATTGTAAAAATTATCACCAAACTTGGAAGTGGTAAAAGTCCTGGTTATGATGGTATGAAATCTGATTTAGTAAAGCAAGTTGCAAATGAAATAGCCTATCCGCTCATGCTTATTTTCAACCAATCAATTTATTCAGGAGTTGTACCCGACGAATTAAAGATCGCAAAAGTTGTGCCAATATATAAAAAAGATAATCCCGAAGTTTTTGGTAACTATAGACACGTATCGGTTCTGCCATGCCTGTCAAAAATTCTTGAGCGCATAATATGACTTCTTACAAAAATAGGCCTATAATAATTATTCTGTATAAAAAACAATATGGTTTCAGAACTAATCATTCAACATATATGGCGGTTTTAGATTTTTTTAAATGATGTTACTAAGGCCAGTGATGAAGGCATGAAGACCTAGCTTGATCCACCAGTCCTTCAACTGCTTACGCACGGTATCGGGTATGAATCCCGGGCCGAGTATTAACTATCTCAGTATAATAACTTAGCATGTTTCCCTCTAATTACAAATAGCAATTCGCTCTAAATACTATCTTCAGTAGATGCATTGTTTCATTGAGAGGCAATATGCTATATTCAGAAGATAGCATTGTTTCATTGGATGGCAATATACATAAAATATTCAGTAGATAGCATTATTTAGCTACAGGGCAATATACTCTCTTCAGTATAGATAGCGTTATTTCATGAGAGTAAATGACTATTTTCAGTAGATAGCATTTGTAATTTAGTTTATACTTAATTAATTATTTTATTGCAAATGAATTTAACAAAAAAGCAAGTAATTTTCATGTAGTGTTCATACAACTATGATTGTTTCATTGGATGGCAATATACATAAAATATTCAGTATAGATAGCATTATTTAGTTACAGGGGAATATACTCTCTTCAGTAGATAGCATTATTTCATGAGAGTAAATTACTATTTTCAGTAGATAGCATTTGTAATTTGTAATTGTAGAGGGAAATGTGCTATCTTCAGTAGATAGCATTGTTTCATGCAAGTAAATTGCTCAGTATTCAGTAGTAGATATAGCATTGTTTCATTGTAAGGTAATATGAATAAAATCTTCAGTAGATAGCATTATTTAGTTACAGGGCAATATACTCTCTTCAGTAGATAGCAATTTTACTCTCATGAAACAATGCTATTTTCAGTATAGATAGCATTATTTCATAAGAGTAAATTGCTATATTCAGTAGATAGCATTTGTAATTAGAGCGAATTGTGCTATCTTCAGTAGATAGCATTGTTTCATGCGAGTAAATTGCTATATTCAGTAGATATCATTGTTTCAGTAGATTAGCATTGTTTCATTGGAGGGCAATATGAGAATAAAATGCTATCTTCAGTATCTTCAGCTATCTACAGTAGCTAGCATTATTTAGTTAGAGGGTAATATACTCTCTTCAGTATACAGTAGATACCATTATTTAATAAGAGTAAATTGCTATATTCAGTAGATAGCATTTGTAATTAGAGGGAATTGTGCTATCTTCAGTAAATAGCATTGTTTCATGCGAGTAAATTGCTATATTCAGTAGATAGCATTGTTTCATTTGAAGGCAATATGCTATTCAGTATACAGTAGATACCGTTATTTCATGAGAGTAAATTGCTATATTCAGTAGATAGCATTGTGTCATTGTTGGGCAATATGAGAATAAAATCTTCAGTAGATAGCATTATTTAGTTAGAGGGCAACATACTCTCTTCAGTAGATACCATTATTTCATGAGTAAATTGCTATTTTCAGTATTGTTATTAGAGGGAAATATGCTATCTTCAGTAGATAGCATTGTTTCATTGGGAGGAAATATGCTATTTTCAGTAGATATCATTATTTCATGAGAGTAAATTGCTATATTCAGTAGATAGCATTTGTAATTGAGGGAAATATGCTATATTCAGTAGATAGCATTGTGTCATTGTTGGGCAATATGAGAATAAAATCTTCAGTAGATAGCATTATTTAGTTCGAGGGCAACATACTCTCTTCAGTAGATAGGCTACCATTATTTCATGAGTAAATTGTATTTTCAGTATTGTTATTAGCGGGAAATATGCTATCTTTAGTAGATAGCATTGTTTCATTGGGAGGCAATATGCTATTTTCAGTACATAGCATTATTTAAGTAGAGGGCAATATGCTATTTAGTAGATAACATTGTTTCATTGGAAGGCAGTATGCTATATTAGATAGCATTTTACTCTCATATTGCCCTCTAATGAAACGATATCTTCAGTAGATAGCATTATTATGCGCGAAACATTTTGATTTGCACCGCTTGGAGGTGGTGCACAATCAATGCTCAACCAATTCCCCCCACCCCCGAAGTTCCTCCTTGATCTCCCCTAGCTATGCCACTTGAAAAAATCGCCAAAATCTGTAAATCTTTTTCGTTTTGCACACATTTTTAATCACAATTTTAAGTTCCAGCCAAAAAACAACCAATTTTACATGCATACAGGAAATTAAAAAAAAACAATCTATGTCGGTCGGGGTCATGGAAGGGCAGTATTATCGGGTAGGGTAAAGAGAAAATGAGCATAAAGGATGATGGGACGATTACATGGGAGCTGTTTCACAGCAACAGGAAAAAAATCTGGAGGGGTAGCACCTCCCCTTCGTTAAAGCCATTATTGTAACATTTCTTCAAGAAATAGAATTATATATTTTTTTTCACTGTCGGGTATTAATTATTTTGCTGAAAACCCCATCATAATTAGACTTATGGTTCCAGAGATATGGCCATTTTAGTGTTACTCAGAACAATAAAATACAAAGTTGAATAATATTATTGATTTTATCTCAAACTCAATATTCCCGCTGAAAATTACCTTTGCCAACACCTGCAACCCCGGTTGCAAAGAATCAGTGATGTTTCTGGTGTTGGATTTCCCTTTGGGTGCTCCCAGGAGGATACATGTTTAGTGCTGAATATTGTATAAAGAGTATAGGAAGTGTTTCATGGCTTTGATAGGTTAGGGTTAATACTGGTCTCTCAAGAGCACCTTGTGAGTTATGTGCCGGCTGGACTTGTTCCTTAAACTGCTGGAGAACAGTGCGGTTAGACCATGTGTTGTATTCTGGTAGGTTTAGTCTTAGTTCCATGGTGTTCTGCCATGTCTCACTTTACTATAGCCTTTATCCATTCAGTGTCCATTCAGTATCCTTCATCTAATCCAGCTATGGTTCAAATAGTTTGGAACCACCTATTCCAATGGCGGACGAAGAGTACAACTCTCAACGGCTAAAGAGCGGACGAGAATGATTATGTCATTCCAACGGTCAACAGGATGGTGTTGAACATGTCACCATAGGTCAAATAACATCACTGGCCAACGTGTTCCGGGCCAGGGGCGTGCCACTATAAATATGTGGATTTCGGCTGCTGTTGCCTCCGGAAATATGCTGTTCAGGGCTGATCACCCGTTCAGTTGCCAGACACGGACTAAAATAAGTCTGGCAAACTAATGATTACGAAAACTACAAACAAATATCCAAATACTAGATCGAAGGTAGCTGGGCAGACGTCTTCTTCTGACTCTATGACGGGCCAGCGGGAACCTGGCACACCATCACAGACTGTTGGTCCTGATATGTCTCGTCTACCTACCTTCAAACCACTTGTAGTATCCACCTACAATGTGCGTACACTACACCAACAAGGAAAAACCCATCAACTATTTACGGGTTGTAGCGATGCAGGCGTCGATATTGTCGGTGTGCAAGAACACCGTCTTATTACATCATCCCCACTGACGAGTTATGGTCAGACGACAAGAACTGGGTACTTATTTACAGTTCTGCCACAGGTCAGAGGCAGGAGGTGTTGGACTTCTAATGTCAAGGCACATCCATAGGTGTCTTCAGAGCGTGCAGACCATTAATCAAAGAATACTAACAGCTTCATTTAATGGGAACCCCCAGCTTACAGTTACAATTATTTATGCTCCAACTGAATCAGCAACCTCAGGAGAAAAGGACAGTTTCTATAATCCACTAGAAGACCATCTTGAAAAGGTGAAGAGGCACAACATCCACCTCGTCATTGGTGATTTCAATGCCAGAATTGGCCAAGATAGCCATGTATCTCATCCAGCTGTGGTTGGTCCTCATTGTTTTTACAACACAACAAATGACAATGGAGAGAGACTAGTGAATTTATGCCAGGAATTCAAGCTCCGTCCTTCACAATCAAGATTTCCTCAACCCAAAAGTCGTCTCTGGACATGGATGCACCCAACGGGCTCAAAACACCAACTGGACCACATCCTTGTCAACAGCAAGTGGGTTAATTCCCTGCGCAATTGCAGAGCTTATAACTCTGTAGAGCTGGATTCAGACCATCGAATACTCAGCATACGACTGCACACCAGTCTCCGAACCACCAAAGGTAAACCTTGTAAGAGGCCTAAGTACAACTGGAAGAAGCTGCTTCATGCTCCTACTAAGAACCGTTTCCAGATTGAACTTTCAAACAGATTCCAGGTCCTCCAGTGTGACGACAACGACCAGTCACCAATTTCTGAGAGGTATGAAATGTTTGAGAAAGTAGTCGAAGAAGTCGCGGAAGAGGTTGTTGGAAAATGTAGCCCTTGTGGAATGCCAAGCTGGGTGACAGACAAGACCCTCAAGTTAAGATCAGAAAGAGATGCAGCCAAGAAGACATATCTACTTGTTAGAACTCACCATGCCAGAGAAGTGTGGAGAAAGCTCAACACCCAGCTCAACGAGTCATATAGGGCCGATGAACTTGCCTCTATACACAGGCAGATGGAAGACCTGCAAGTAGCAAATGAAAATGGCAATTACAACACCACATGGAAAATAATCCATGACATCTCGGGGAAGAAGAAGAGATCAAATCCCAAAGTGAAGAAGAGAGATGGGTCAATCCCTCAAGCGACAAAGAACTACTTGCTGAGTGGAAGGACTACTTCTGTGCCCTGCTGAACAATGACAATGGACCACCAACATCTGATCTCCCACCACCCGCCGACCAGGACTTGCCTATTTGTGCTGATCCCCTACCCTGGAAGAGACAAGAAAGGCCATTCAAGCAATGAAAACAAACAAAGCTGCTGGACTGGACTGTGCGATTACCGCTGAGGCACTCCAGGGTGGTGGTGAAGCTATGGTAGACATCATCCATAAATTCTGCGTAGAAGTTTTTACAAAGCTTACGCCACCAGAACAGTGGATTACCAATGTTATTGTTCCCCTTCCAAAGAAAGGAGACCTCAGCCTCATGAACAACTATAGAGGAATCACACTGATGTCAGTTGCAGCTAAGGTGTACAATAGGATCCTACTGAATAGAATCAGGGACCATGTTGATCCTGTAATAAGAAGTAACCAGGCCGGATTTAGACCAGGCAGAAGCTGTGCACAGCAAACGCATATCCTCCGTAGAATCATGGAGGCTTTCCATAGTTACCAACTTCCACTAACTATAACATTCATTGACTTCAAGAAAGCCTTTGATTCAATCAACAGGAAGATGATGTTTTCTGTTTTGCGGCACTATGGTATCCCTGAGAGCATTGTAAAGGCAATACGTGTACTGTATACTAATTCGCAAAGTGCCGTATTGGTAGATGGCAACATCTCGGATCCCTTCCTAGTGACTACTGGAGTTTTGCAGGGGGATGTTCTGGCCCCATTCCTATTCATTGTTCTCATCGATTATTTGATGACGATGGCTACCGAGGGTAATAACAGCGGTGTTGAAACACACCCGCGTCGCTCCAGGCGTTATCCTGCCAAGGTTTTGAACGACTTGGATTTCGCTGATGATATTGCCTTGCTTGAATCTTCCATCCCGCGGGCACAGGCACAGCTGACCAGAACAGCGGCTGCAGCAGAAAGCCTGGGTCTCATCATCAGTGTTCCCAAAACTGAGTACATGACCATCAACTGCAATCCTCAGCCACCACTCCAAGTATACGGAGAACCCATCAAGTATGTCACTGATTTTAAATATCTTGGTTCCATGATGGGCTCTAGCACCAGTGACCTCTCCCGACGGAAGGCGCTTGCTTGGTATGCATTTTGGAAACTGGAGCATCTGTGGAGAAGTCCAACAATCACTGTTGCAACAAAAGTCAAGCTGTTTAACACCACTTGTGTTACAGTATTGCTCTATGGCTGTGAGTCCTGGGTGATATCTACTGATATGGAAAATAAGATCAACGCTTTTGGTACATCATGTTACAGGATAATGCTGAACATCAAGCGCACCGACCATGTTAGTAATGAAAGGGTCTATGCCATCACCAACACTGTGCCTCTTATCAACTCTGTCAGATCACAACAACTACGATTCCTGGGACATATCCTGAGGATGCAGGAAGATGAACCATGCAGAAGATATGCTCTCTACACCCCATTACATGGTAAAAGAAGACCTGGAAGGCAAAGAACATCCTACTTGTCTTATGTGCAAAAACTGTTGGGGGATTTTGACAACTTTCTACTGCCAGATGCCATTGCCACTTTGGCTTCAGATCGTAGTACATGGAGAAACTTTGTAGTCGCCTGCTTCGCAGCCGAATGAAATGAATTCCCGACATTTTGCTTGATAGCATCACAATTGTGTAATATTTTTGAGAAATCCTCCTCAGCAAGTGTTACAATATGGCTTTAAATGAGGGTTTACCCAAGTGTGGGTTTCATTTTCTAATTTCAAAAACAAAGGAAAGCAAACACATACAAAATTTAAACTTATTTATTTTATTGCAAATGAACTTAACAAAAAAGAAAGTAATTTTCATGTAGTGTTCATACAACTATGATAACTATGATAACTATGATAATGGACTGGCCTTGAGATAGGCGAAAGAACAGATCAATTTCAATGAGAAAAACATTCCTATCTGACCCCCGAAAGCGATATAGCTCAAGGTCACATAAAATGGTAACAATTTCATTATGAAAATAAAAATTCATAAAAAACAAATCTATTTAAAAATCTGGACTTGTGTCGCTAATTGTCAATGGAGGTAGATTATTCTTTATTGCACATACATTACTTTTCTAACAATTTAATTTTAAACACTTAATATTAGCCTGTTCTACAGGCTGACACACTTGCCAATTATACAATACAATACAATACAATGCAAAGAGCATTTGCGCCATTTCCAAAAGGCTCAGGGCTCTTACAAAATAAAAACCTTAATATTAGCGCTTAAAACTACATTTGAAGGTGCATCTTAAAAATATAAATATACAATATCAATTAAAACAGGTTAAGGAAACAAATAAGTTGAGCGGCTTGGCCAGGATTTTTTTTCTGTTAGAGGCTAGATGGTCCTAAAAATGTTTTTCAAACATATTTTGAAACTTTTCAAAAAATTCATTCAAAATTAATCCACATCTAACAATTTAATTTTAAACACTTAATATTAGCCTGTTCTACAGGCTGACACACTTGCCAATTATACAATACAATACAATACAATGCAAAGAGCATTTGCGCCATTTCCAAAAGGCTCAGGGCTCTTACAAAATAAAAACCTTAATATTAGCGCTTAAAACTACATTTGAAGGTGCATCTTAAAAATATAAATATACAATATCAATTAAAACAGGTTAAGGAAACAAATAAGTTGAGCGGCTTGGCCAGGATTTTTTTTCTGTTAGAGGCTAGATGGTCCTAAAAATGTTTTTCAAACATATTTTGAAACTTTTCAAAAAATTCATTCAAAATTAATCCACATCGGCCAAACGGCTGCTTTTAATTTCATATACTTAAAATATATCCTCAAAAGCTCCCAAAATGCAAATTCTGGGTAGGCATATTTGAACATATTTTTTGGCCGCCTTACATCAAATCAGCTGTTGCTGTTTCTTATCAGACTTTAGTGTGATTTAAGGGGACATTAGCAGATTTATCAGTATTTGAAACAATTTGGTCAAATTCACAGCAATTTCCTCATATTTTTCAAAAGTGTGTAGTGATGTAGAGGATGTAGTGATCAGTAAAAATTTAGCAAGATTTGCAGTTATTGAATTTAACACCATAAGCACCATTTTATCAATCACAATTTGATGCAATTTCAAAATATTTACCGCAATTCAGTGATTTAACCACCATTCAGCGTAATTTTAGGCAAGTTAAAGCTATTTTTCACTAAACTGCAACTCACAGTAACTTGTTTTAAATTTGTTTGATTATGATGAGTGATTTACCATTTCCCCTTGTGACATAGAGCTACAATTTTGGTTGTTTTAAGGTCCACATATTGGTTAACTTCTTAAAATGTGCCCAAAAAGGATCTAATTTGGAAGTCTGAAACATCACATAGGATTTGATTTTTTAATGAAAATATTTCCATAGTTAACATTCCCAGTTGAATGAGCAGATTTGTTTTTTTAAAACAAGGTCCAAATTGAAGTTGAGCAATAATTAATCTTAGCTACAGGCAGAATTGTCCCAAAGTGGATCACTGTAAAATAAACATCCCATTTTCTGTTAACTGTACTTACATGGTTCAGGGACCCAAACTTCATTCATTGAAATAGGAAGACATCTAAAAATCGTTAACATCTAAACCATCTCATCAAATGCAGGCATCAATATCTGCAAAATGCAACAATCAAATTTAAAAATATTAATACATTGATTTTCTAAATCAAGTCATCTCACCAAGCACACAAAATCCAAAGAATGTGACAACACACAGAACATTTTACCTTGATCACATAACCCTCTGCAAGAACAAAGACATACATAACATGCATGTACGTACAAACAATGCACATCACAATAGGTAGCAGAATCATAGGAAAATAGTTTTATGGGTAAAATTATCCAAGAGTGTGATAATAAGGAATCCTTGTTAAGACGTCGGGGTACATTCTCAGCATGAAATTTGAGGTTTCAGTGCTGTGAAACAGACACTGAACTCCATATCATAGGTGATGCTTACCTGGTAATCATTCTGTAAATTCCGAAGATGTCTATCAAGGTAAACATGGTAACATCCCGAGGGCTCATCCTGAAGTATGTGGCCAATCCAACTACTTTTCTTGAATGGTCCTGGTTAGTGGTCTTTGCTGTACAGCTCATCACTCATTTAATGACATTGATGATACATAGGCAGTTGGTAAAATAAGCTTCACCAATTTAGCAAATCCATGACCTGACAGAATAAAATCACTTACAAAAAAAAAAAGGGTGTCAGTAAAAAAATGCAATGAAAACAGGAACAGAATGCTCCAATCACCAAGCATTGGGCCCACTTTCTGAAGACAACAGAAGACAGTCCAGGCAAGCACAAAATGAAAACAACACTCATACTGCCCACCTTGTTTGAACTAAATGCTTCTCATGAGTAGGTTTCTATGTACTGATGCAAAAATGCAGGCTGGTATCTCTAACCTAACCCCAAACCCTGGCCCTAATCCTAGTTCTAACCCTCCCCTACCTCTAACCCTAGCCCTAACCCCACTTCTAACCCTATCCCCTGGCCCTAACCCTATCTCTAACCCTAGCCTAACCAGATACCAGACACTGAACTGCCGATCAATATATAGATCTACTCACTTCAGTATTTCTTACAAGCATGATGAACAGCAAGGATGTTATCTACACATTATGCAGGCTGAAAGGCTCAGGAAGTCGACATGGAGTGGGCTTCATACTCAGCAATTCAAGTAAAATGCTCCGGCTATCCTTCACTGCCTCATTCCCCTCCACTCCTCCACCACTCATCATCCTTCTCATCATCCTTCTCCTCAGGGACAACACAATCACATACAAAAACGTACAGAAAGCAAAATACTGACCATTTATTGCCTCCTCTTCTTTCCTAACTCCAATTCCCGTCTCCACAAAGTCATCTGAAACACAAAAACAAAATAGAATAGAAATGTTAGTACATAAAATAATACAGCTATGCGCACCCTCTCCCCCCTGCCCCTTCCCCATACCTTACACTTGAACACAACATGAACAAAACAAGATAGACACAAACACAAAACATACATAAAAACATGACATAAAACATGAAACAAAAAAACAGTGACATAAACAGACAAAGACAGACACAGACTGGCACGATCTCGGGAGCAACCCCGAGACGTGGAAGTCAGGAGGAAGGAAGCCAGCTCGATCTCGGGGAGTCACCACGAGACGAGTTAGCTGGGAGGGGGGAAGCCGGCTCAAACTCGGGGAGCCACCCCGAGACGAGTAAGCCGGCTAGATCTTGAGGAGCCACCCTGGGATGGGGAGACGCCCCAAGATGGGGAAGGGGCACCAGTCGCCGACAGTACTGTCTTTGTGATATACAATAGCAATTGTACTGTACAATTGGTCGGACAGGAATACATACATAAAAACATGACATAAACAAAAAACATAAAACTACAAAGTGCACAAACAAGACAAGAAAGACAAACATACAGCTAGACAGTACAGAAAAACACAAAAGAAAAAGAAGACCTGGACAGACAAAGACAAAAGACAGACAAAGACTGGCACGATCTCGGGAGTCCCCCAAGACGTGGAAGTCAGGAGAAAGATCTTGAGGAGCCACCCTGGATGGACTCCCCAAGATGGGTTAGGGGCACCGGTCGCCGACAGTACTGTCTTGGTGATATACAATAGCATTTGTACTGTACAATTAGTTGCAATTTTACAGTACAATCGGTCGGACAGGAATTTATTTCTGCAAGAGCGGTCAGAGACATACAAGACACATATAATCAGGAAGGAAGGAGTTAGGAAGGAGGAAAGACATGACAATGAAACAGAACAAACATGAGTACATAATTAAAAGCTTACTCAAGAATTTCAATTTCTAGATTTTGACTGCAAAACAGCAAATCAATTACTTACCAAACTCTAGTAAAATTTGCTTAAATTTAAAAGCCACTTTCTGTGCCATTCATGTTTTTACATACTTGGAACCCTTCACCATTGTCCCCAAATGGTCACCACCTGTCATATAGTACCATTCACCATTGTCATCCATTCCATAACTGATATATTCATCTGCATGCATTGATCTTCTGAAATGTTAAGTGTCAAATCATTCGTATTGAAATGATTCATTTTGAACAACAAATATTATAAGATCAATCCAAGTCGAATAAACTTTGTCCAAACCGAGCACCTTACAATTTTGCAATTCTAAAATACCACATCCTCATAGAGTCATTATAAAAATATAATATATCATTGTCAGTGATTAATTTTCTCAAACACCTGTCCTGTTTCCTTCCCTTTATTAATGCAGTGACAATAACACTTTGCTTTGACATATCTCTGACACCAGTGGTGTAACCAGTGCAGGCCCCGATACAAAAAAAAAAACTGGGAAGAAAAGCAAAAAATTGGGAAAAGATACTCAAAATACTACAACTTTTGATCAGAAGTTTTTAAATCTTACCACCCCCCCCCAGCCCTCGAATTAAGGATCTGAAGGGGCAAGGCAACTTTTTTAGGGCAAGTTGATAATTGCCTTGGATTTTCACTGAAAAGGCAAGGCAGCACGGCAGTTTGTAATATTTCAAGAGGGCATCATGGCAACTGTTGAAAATTTGAGAAGGGCATCACCAAGGCAATTTCTCAAAAGTGAAGAAAACACACACAAACATACTAGATGATTTTATAATGAAGGGGCAGGGCTGGGGCACCGACGGCAACTTCATTAGAGGGCACAGCAAGTGACTGCCTTGGGTAAAGGACATATTTTGAGGGCATTACGGCAGTGGGGATGGGCTGTTGGGTACCCACAGCAAAATGCCATGGGTGCCGTGGGTTAATTCGAGGGCTGCCCCCCCCCCCCGAAGGTCAGGTCCGGTTACACCACTGTCTGACACACATTTACCAACTTTCTAAGAAACTTAATATAAAATTGATCACAAAATAGAATCATTTATAAACCTCTTAGTCCAATAAAGGAATCCCCATAACAATTGTGCAAATCATGTTAAATTTGCTGCATTTGGCAGAGATACCGTGTTTAGTCTTATTAGCGTTTTTCAACAGTACCCTAGCTTATTTGGTGGGAAAAGGTCACACAGAGGTCAAGTTCAAAATTGCCTGGACCTGGTCGAAAATGCAAGTAATGCGTTCCTCTAGTCATAAGGATTCAGAAAAAGTATAGTTTGACCTATCTATGATGCACTGGAGTTACAAGCAAAAATGTAACATTGTGATATCATAGTCCTGTTTAATTTTGGCACAACAGGAAACAAAATTGAAAAATTTTGTGGAAAATGGTCCTTTTCATGATAAATCAGAAAAATAATACTTTGCGCTATGTAGGATGTTTCATTACGTCAGTAACACATCAAAATCGACAATACCCATTGAGTGGCATTGCTATTGAATCAATTTGAGGGATTTGACCTTGACAAATTGTTATGTTACCTGGTTAAGAGAGCACCCACGATAGTTTCTTCTGGTTTCTTGCAACAAGACAAATAATTTGAGACCAGTTTCATCAAAATCAGAGCAAATTTCATTTTCTCCCCAGTGGGGGCAAAATTGGACCTATGATGTCATAAATATGTTACTCTTTTGCCCATAACTCCATAACCATACGGCTATGTCAAAGTATACTTTTTGAATCCTTATTACCAGAGGATCACGATGGTGTGAGTTTTGAACAGGTCTGAGTAATTTTGAACTTGACCCTCTGTGCATTGGCGGCACTACGGGGGACAAGGGGGCATTTTCCCCCAAATATTTTTTTTCTCCCCTAGGCATATTTTTTGCGGTAATTTTGCACAAAATGTGTTGATTCCCCCCCCCAGAAATTCACTTTTCCCCCCAATGCCCCCCTCCACCCCCCGAAAAAATTCATGGGGCTGCCACTGCCTCTGTGCAAAGTTCCATGACCTTTTCTCTACTAAAATGAGGGTACTGTTAAAATGCCTCCACACAGTGACATCGCCCCGATATCTTCATAGTAGAAATCGCCATGGTAGGTTGAATCCACAGCCACCTATGACCATTTTATTCGGACCTTATGAGATGCATATTATTAGCGAAGTGACTTGACTAAAGCTACTGTATAGACGGGGTAATTGATTTCTCGCTCTGTGAGCAAGCTTGTATACGACATTGCGGTCAATGGTTATACTCTCTCCACTTGAGTGAGTGCCACTATAGCCTGCTGCGCGCTGTAGTCCATATAGGACCAACGCAATATAAAATTGAGAGTTTTGGTCAAATTTTGACTTCAAAGCGCACGGCCAATTTTCAAAGCGCACGCTAACGACTATAATATCTGTTCAACACGTATTTTCAAGTGTATGAGACCACATCTGGTTTCTTGAGAAAAATTCATTTACGGGAGATATTCATCATTTTGTAACCCAGTATCCGAAGATTTTCGTCTGATATCAAAATCGTGCATAGCAATTCACGTGTATGGATCCCGTGTATTCATTTTAATGTCTCTGCTGCACCAAATAATTATTAGCCAGGCGATGTCGGTGTGCTCCATAGCCTAGATTAGCAGTATAAATACTATTCATCTGCCAAATATGACAACTTTAACATGATCTGCATGATTGTAGTGCATGTAAACTGAAATCAATTGCACTATCTTGTCGTTACAATGCTTACCTGGTAACCATTCTTTAAAATTTGGTGGAAGATGCCTATCATAGTAACCATGGTATCATTGTCATCCCAGGCTTGCTTCACCAATAACCTGCAAGATGAAAAATATGTATTGTTATAGGTTAGTGATAGATTGTACTGATCGAGGTCAAACAACTACCCGGTACATCAAAACTACAAATATAATTTTTTAAACATTCCGTATTCATTCCATAAACCGCCCAGGTTGCTTTACAACATCATTTTGGGTGGGCGCTTATTTTTGTTTACGATTATGTAAACAATGTCCCAAAATATTGATTTTACCATGATGGTTCCATTATTGGTAAATTGTGCTTTACAAATCCACTTGATTACTCACATTTGTAGACATTTCATCGACAAAGACGCATGCAAGCAAACCAGATGGATTAGAGAAGCAATGTGGATCAGAAAACGGGGGGGGGCAACGTTATCAACCGCGATGAAGGGACATACTCACACAATCATGTATATGACCAGCTACTACAAAGAACTACACCCTCTGGAGATGAGAGTAGGAGTGTTGCTGATTCATCACATTACTGATGAAGTCTTCCGAAGGAAGATGAAACGTCTAAAAGCGTGAGTAATCAAGTGGATTTGTAAAGCACAATTTACCAATAATTGATATCTAACAATCCTGAAGAACTTATTCAAAGATGATGGTTCCATAGTGTTTGATGTTTAGTTGGTTCCTGCACATAATAATGGGGAATGTAGTAAAGTCGCTTGTTGGACGATACGCAAAAAAAATTGTTTGCTTGCCCTCCACCGACCGACCCAAATTTGTCCAAAATCAGGGTCGGGCCTTTTAAAAAATGTTATTTTTAGTTTCTTGTATAAAATTTAAAATTTTAATGTTTTTTGTTTGTTTTGATTTTTTTTTGTAAATCATTCCTTAAACGTGCTTGGGCTCTTAGAGCTTCTCTTGTTAAATGAATCTATGCACAATTCAGTGCCAGTCTTTTGCCATGTTAATGTATATAATTATTTTTATATTTTTCTATATTTCGTTTTATTTGCCTGCTAACGACCCATTTCAAGTCAACGTGGGTTGACACAGGCAATTTATTTTGCTTTTATTTTGTGCCATAATTGTGCATGTATATTCAACTTTGTTTTAAATCATATCTTGTATATAATTATGTTTGTTGTTGTTTTTGAACGCACCGCTGGTTAGGCGTGTGCCACTGATACAAAAGTGTATGTTCCAATAAATAAATAAATAAATAAATAAAATGTTTTTTTATTACTTTTTCTGTGTCTAAATTTCATTTCAAAGCTAAATTTGGCAACAGCTATCCATTCATGCATCAATGTTTCCAATAAACTTGGCGTCTTATGCAGTCGTTCTAATTGTTCCAATTTCTATGGTATATCTTACGTATTGAAGGTCTGAAGTGAAGTATGCATCTTTCCACATGACCAATGTTCATTGCCTACAGGCCTATACGGTCATGTTTTTGAGGTGGGCACCCAAAAAAGATGGAGCTGTCACATATTCCAAAAATGTTTCTCTTCTTATTCCTATATTTTTGCTAAAATCCATCATGAAGAAATGGTTTGGGTCTTATTTTGAAGATGAATTATTAATTAAATGAAATAATAACAAATACAGTTGAACAAATTAATTAATTTCAACAGCTTAATTAAGTTAATTAGTCAGGGGTGGAGCCGGAAGCGGAGGAGCTCTGTGTAATTCCAATGGAAAGTTGGTGTAATGGTGTTCATTTTAAAATGTATGCACTTTGCCTCAGTAGAAGTAAAAATGCATTTGCATTTAATGTTAATTTTATTTTTTTAACTTTCTATAAGCCTATAACTATAATTAGCTAGTTAATCTTAATCAGGGTCTTAGGCAGGATTTGAAGGTTTGGGTGTGTAAATTCAAAAAACTGGGTGTGTAAATTTAAGATTTGTGTACAAATTATAGGCCATGTGGGCAAAAACTGGGTGTGTATTTACAAATTTGGGTGTGTAAAACACTCCCTACACGGCTGGCTGCCTAAGCCCTTGATCTTAATAAATTGAGTAATTAAGGATTTAACAAGCTTTTAATCAGTGTTGTAGTCGAGTCCTCGTCATCCGAGTCCGAGTCCTTGGTGTCCGAGTCCAAGTCCGAGTCCGAGTCACTGCCAATTTCTGATGTCCGAGTCCGAGTCCGAGCCCTCAATGTCCGAGTCCGAGTCCTTATGTATCAAATTCAAGCCCCGGGGTTTTCACCCAATACTTTATCAACGAAGGCCTATCTATTTTAGTTCTATATGTTATTTTCTTTTAAATACATAATTTGCTAGTCCCACCTAGCTTGCTAGTATCGTTTTGGGGTTGTGCAATAATTATGCGGAGTCCGGGGAGGGGTGAAATTGCAGAAAATGCTTATCCTCTCAGTGGCGTAACTAGGGTCGGTAGCGCCCTGGGCAAGAAACAAAATTGCCACCCCTACCCCCCAGAATTTCAGTTAATTCTTGAAAGAATTGCGCGAGGAGCGCGCGAAAGTTTGGACAAATAAGGCCTACCACTAATTAAGTTTGGTTACTAGAAGTTGAATATCGGTCTTAAAATGTTCTTTGAATTGATTATGTGTTGAAATGCGCGAGAAGCGCGCGAAAATTTTGACTTTCATCACTTGGAGGGCGCAGAATCGATGCTGGCCCTGGCTGAATTGGTCAATTTGGCGCCCCCTAACGGTAGCGCCCGGGGCATGTTGCCCCCCCCTCCTAGTTACGCCACTGTATCCCCTCTCAGCCTGCCAAAAATCGCTTGCACACCCTCCCCCTCTCCTTCCCGGCTTGCCAAAAATCTTTGCCCCCCCCCCCCCCCCTTGCACATGCCATTTTTTGGGATCCCAATTTACAAATGGTTTAGATATATGTTGCGAGTGCAGCGAGCAGGGAAATTTGCATATGTAAGCCCTTCCGTACTGTTTTCTAAGCCTTTTTAGAGCGTTTTATTTGAAAGGTGCCCCATATGTGCCTAAAAAACGTTTGTTCCCCCTCTCGGCCCGAGCCTCTCGGCTTGCCAAAAATTGCTTCCACCCTCTCTTTCGATCGGCCAAAACATTCTTACCCCCAGTTTTACCTCCCCCAATGCTCATAATTTTGCTCAGCCCTTAGGTAGCATACCTTGGAAACATAGTATAATCACATAAGTGTGTTTAAAGAGGCAAAATATGCAATATGACAATCAAAATATGACGTCACTACCAAACTTCAGGTGCCAAACGAAGGGGTGTTGGATCTGGCTGTAGGCCTATGCAGTATTATTCCCGGGGTAGGGGGTCACTCATATGTAAAGGTGGTACGGGTACGTGCGGCGGTCAAGGGTCCCTTTTTCAGACTCTCCGGCAGTTTCGAAGACCCACATTTGCATCATGCTCCAGTTCATTGAGCCTAACACTCTAAAAAGTGTCGCTCTTTAGCTCAAATTTGGAAACATTTTGAATTTTTTAGCTCCAAAACCTATAATTTGTCCCAATTTTAGTTCATAGACCTCCACAAAAATGTTGAAATTCAGTTCTTAGTTCCCGGATCCCAAAGTTTGGCGCCGCACACCCCTACCAAAATTTAACTTGAATGCCCCATTGTATTAATATTATTCATGTACATTCTAGACTTGCGTCTAACGAAGCAGTCATGTTAACAACAAACGATCATGATTAAGGTTAGCAACTATTTTAAATTGTTGCGATTTGGTAGTTCACAGCATCTTGCGAATGTAGTTAGCTTTGGCATAAATTGCATTGCTCAATTTATAGCGAGCTTGTAGAAGAATCCAAATATCACAGGTATACTTTTGTAGGACCCGTGGTTCTTGAGTTATGTTGTAAAAAGGGCTGAAACAACAACACTTTTGTAAAATGTACATAACTCATTAGCAACAATAAATTAAGCAAGTTTTCAAAGCATATGATTTGTAGAATGCACTCTTGTAAAACATCAAAGTGTCATTTTTCAATAATATATTGATTTAGATAATGACAATCGATTTTTTGGTTGCTTCGACCAACAATACCTCGTCCACCCTTAAAATCCATTTAATCAATTAAAGATATAACTGAATTTCGTGAAAGCAATCTTGCTTTTTGGTTGTAGGCCTACTTTTATTTACCAACTGAATTTATTTGCATACAAAATTACTTAAATTAATCACGTGATGTGATCATTGATCAAGCATTATATAAGTATACGCACAGTGATGAACGAAAATAAAAGACCTAAAAAGACCCTATTTTGCTGGACTCGAGGAGGACTCGAAGCCGAGTCCCCGAGTCCTTGGGGTCCGAGTCCGAGTCCTTAGCTTCCGAGTCCCAAGTCCGAGTCCGAGTCCTTGAAAAAAGGACTCGAGTCCGGACTCGAGTCCGAGTCCTCCAACACTGCTTTTAATTAATGCAGTGGAATGGGTGTCATGCAATATAATGGGCTTTACATTTTGCATGCATTTCATCTGTCATAAATCTTTTAAATTGTTTTATCTTTGAAATATCTATAAAATAAATCTTCATTATTACAGTCAAGGATTTAATCTGATGACATATTGATCGTTTATTGAAGTAGGCTAATTGTGCATGTATATGCCTACATGTACATGTACCATTGTTACAAATTATTCACTGTATATTGATTTTTGGAACACCCTAATGAGAATTGGATATTTATGTGATATTATAGCAATTCTTTAAACTATATTGAATATATTTTTCAAATTAATGCCACTTAGTGAAATTTTTCATTAAATTAAACAATTTAAAATGTAAACTTTTTTCACACCCTGTATTACACAATGGGCTTAGCAAATATAGTGCAAACTTTATGTTTAATGAAAACACTAATTGTGTACATTCCAAATATCAAGTTTATTTTCAAATTTGATGTACCATGTAGAAATATTTGAGTGGTAAAGAAATGTAATTTTTTATGTATTTTTCAGTGGAATCACCCTGTATATTTTTGGCACACCCTGTATATCCACTCAAACTGTACATATTTGCAATCCTGACAATATATGCTTTCTAAAAATGTATAATTTTACATAGTTTGGGTGAAAACTTTTTGAAATATAATCAGAAATACAAAAAAGGAGTTGATTTTTGGCAAATTGCAAGATGTGACGCAATTGGGTCCCACCTCAAAAAACATGACCATACAATAGTGAGTAATTAAAAAATTAAAATTAAATTTTTTTTTTTTTGGCATTAAAAAGATTTTCAACATTGGGGGGGGGGCTGAAATTGAAACATTTTTGGTGTCAGAAAATGTGCAAAATATAGGCCTAGGTCACAAACACCCATTTTATCATAATTGTATTAACGTCACCTAGGATTATTGGGGCTTGGGGGTGTAAGGTATTCCACCCCTGCTTCAAAATTATTGAGGGGCTGACCCCCCCAGCCCCACGGTCTTGTATAATTATGATGAAAAGTGTTATCACCAGAGTTTCAACTGCCACTTTACTTTTCCAATCCCATTGAATTCTGTACAAAAGTTGTTGTTTTAAAATTGTATCTCACAGTGTCTGTTTTAATACTTGGACGTCGATTTCAGAACAAAAGTAATACTTCTAATTCACAGTGGGCCGATGCTATGCTAGTCATATAACGACCAATAGATAAATGACTGGCTAGTGACTATCATTGAAGACTGATCGAGTTCCGCAGTCATGGAATGTAATGAAGTTGACAATTTTAACCCTTGATCCGAATATTGATTGACAAAATTGCAGCGAAGTTGTGAGTTTTTCATTGTTTATATAATATTATCAACAATTATACAGTAACATTTTTTTATGTTATAGGGCCCTGTTCCCGGTCCTATTATTAAGCTGATCATAAGCTTACCGTTTTATAAAAGTAGTTTTTATCCTGGCCGGTAATCTTGTATCATCACCTATCAGCTCCTATCTGTCACACACGTCCTGTTCTGTTGCAATCAGATGTCCTTTAAAAATTCGCGCGAATTCAGTGAGTTCAGCTGGTTCTGACGTTATGCTGGATATTCCATTCAGTCACAGAGGGGGTTCAAGTTCACTGCTAGATCCAATGATGTACTGCGCATCACATTTGGCGTATAAACACATGCAACGCCACCACTGAATTATTGATGTCTCTGATTATTTTTCATGTAGGCCTACCTCTTTAAAAATTACTCCAACCGGTTGAGATGAGAAAAATATTATTACGCCAAGACTGTTCCCTCACGTGATAAAAGTCACTTATGTTATGTGTTATGCTTATGTATCAATCCGCAAAAGAAACTAACAATTTTTTTTCTTGTATAAGTTTAGCCTTAAGGGGTGGGGTATGATTAACGTTTGGACAGTATTTATTGTGGGACATTAGAGCACATCAGACATATCGAATTGCATTCTGAATACGAAGAATGTCCTTCTGATATCAAATAATTTAGATTTTTTGAAATTCGCAGTGTAATACACATTTTATGGCAAATGATTAAAAATTGATATTTTTGATATTTAACAGTACTTGAAGTAAACTTTATAAATCTGATGATTTATACTTAAAGTGCATGTAGGTGGGATGAAAAGCCGACGATCAATTGAAAATTTTGACCTTTCGTATTGAAGATATGGATTTTTTTTCCCAAAACACCAAAAAAATAGGTCTTTTTTGGAAAAAATCCATATCGTCAATATGAAAGGTCAAAATTTTCAATTGATCGTCGGCTTTTCCTCCCAGCTATATATACTTTAGGAATATATCATTAGATTTATAAAATTTACTTCGAGGACTGTTATATAGGCCTATCAAAAATGTGCAAAAATATCAAATTTTACTAATTTGTCAAAAAATTTGTATTATAGCGCGAATGTCAAAAATGATATCAGAGAGACATTCTTCGAATTCAGAATGCAATTCGATATGTCTGATGTGCTCTCATGTCCCACAAAAAATACTGTCGAAACGCTCAAAACGCTCATTCCAGATCCCTTAAGTTGTGTGACCAGTTTAAATTTACCTCAACAAGTTTAGCCTTGTCCAATGTCCAAGGCCTTTAAGGCCAAAAAATTGTTGTTTGATTGGCGTAACCCGATCGACTGAGACCCGACCCTAGACTTTTTTCTTATTTTTTTGCCTATTTTTTTTTAATTAAAAAAAAACTAAATTAAAAAAAAAAAGTTACAAGGCCTTTATCATACGCAATTTACCGTGCGTGT
Organism: Amphiura filiformis; assembly: GCF_039555335.1. Classification (NCBI taxonomy): domain Eukaryota; kingdom Metazoa; phylum Echinodermata; class Ophiuroidea; order Amphilepidida; family Amphiuridae; genus Amphiura; species Amphiura filiformis. Next base: position 44,328,842 of record NC_092636.1, on the reverse strand, counting down.
TACAAAAATAATTTTAAAAAAGGTTACCGACCGACTTACCCTAATCTTTTTTATGTTACGCCAATCAAACCCAATTATCCAGATATCCAATAGCGGGGGGGTGCTGGCCAGCAAAAAAATTGCTCCCACGGTTTTTTTCACATGATTCCCATCTGTTCCTTAAATTTATTGTACACTACTGTCTTCGTGTAAAGAAGTAGCTACATCTTTAGTTTCTTCCAATTGCTCTCCAAAATACCCCTTTTTCAAAATCCTTTAGGATTCATCCGGGATTTCACTAATTTTGTCGAATTTTGACAAATACAAATACCGTAGAAACCCGTCTATAAGGAATAGAAGCGACTGTGATGATAGCATATTTCACGCTAGCGCCCTCCACAATATTATATCATTATGGAATTTGAGCAAATCATTTACCGACACAAGCAGGTATACAATGTATTATTTTATCTTTATTTCGCATCTCACGAGCATAGCTCACTTGGCAAGGCATAAGACTTTGGTTCTTTAGATCGGAAGATGGTGAGTTCGAGCCTCATCACGGTCACACAAACTTTTATAAACAAAATATTGTTCAAACTTTTCATTTATATTTTCTTGCATTTTCTAAAGACTCCTTTCGTGATCATTTTTTTTCATATTTAGTTTAATTTATTCTATTGTTTTTCTTTTATTGTTTCTTTTCTTTGTCTTTTTTTCTTGTTTAATTTTATTTTTTCTTTATTTTTCTTTGATTCATATAATATTGGCAGGATAAGGAGAGGAGGAACTAAAGACCCATTCAGTGATTTGCTCATCCGGACGATCGTAAAAATCATCAAAATTCACCTTTGTCATTGTCATAGATGTGGTAACATAGCCTGCTAGTGGTTCAGCAGAAAACCGTGTGACACATAATATTTGGCTACATTTATTATACGATAAATACGAATTTATTAAACATGGTAACAAATATTCTCTAGCAGATCGGTTATACGATGGAACTGGTAGGCATAGGCCTATTATAAATTCGGGATATTAAATATCTTCCTGACGAGACAGATCTGCGCATGTGGTCAAAAACGATTCCTTACTAGCCACAGACCGTCCGCTGGAATTAGTTGAACATGAACCATTCGCTATGGCTGTTGGTCGGACCTCTCATCTCTCCACATCGATTGTGACCTATAATCCCCGACATTGCCCTTATGAACTCACATCCTCCTGTTTTATTCCAATCCCGGGGGGGCACTCAACTTTGGAGGTGACGCGTATGTAGGGCTGTTAAGACCCCTTTTTCAGCATCGCTCTCACCCAAAGACCCCATATTTTTTACGAACACATGCTCTGTCACCTAAAGACCCCCTATTTTTCCATTTGATCTGTCACCCAAAGACCCTTACAAGTTCAATTTGAACAGCAACTTTCATTTATCACTGATTTTGTTACTTATTTTGAAAAAACGATAAAATTTGAAGCCATTTAGACCTAGAAATTCGTTTTTCGAGGTTTTTGCGGCGCTGTTTCGGCTCTCACCCAAAGATTCCATTTAAAAAAAGGTCATGTTCTCACCCAATGACCCCATATTTTTTACATTTTGCTCTCACTGAATGCCAAAAATCATGCTCTCACCCAATGACCCCATATTTTGTACATTTTGCTCTCACCGAATGCCCCTTAGTGCGAAAGTGCCAGCCCTACATACCTATATCCATTTCATTTTGAAGGGCCCCCCCCCCCCCCGGGATTCCAATACGCTGGCGAAGTTACGTAATAATCGGATTAACTACCATAGCAATAGGTGAAAACAATTTTGAATATACCGCGTTATACACTGATACGTTCAGGCGGTACCTCTTCATTGAACCATATCATGCTGCACCTGTAAGATCTTTGAAAAGACCAGTATTGTATTCAATCTATGATTGCAGACATACACAGTACAGATGATGAGTGTAACCTGCTTGTAGCGCAGCGCGATATGTTCAAAATTGTTTTCACCTATTGCTATGGTAATTAATCCGATTAATTACGCAACTTCACCAGCGTATAATGGCCGAATAAATTCTGACCATCACTTGGCTTGTTGGATTCGTCTATACTACAACTCGCTGTCGAAGTGACGTAATAATCGCAATAACTACCATCAAGCAGATTGCACTAATCACCCGCGTATGTCACCAAACATAGATTGAATACCACTCTTTTCATAAGTACTAATCTTACATGGCGAGTGATTAGCATTTCTTTGACAACTATGGTTTAATCATGGAGGTATATAAATAAATGGAGAATGATCTAGCCAAGCATCTTTTGTACTACGTTGGTTATGACCAATTATTGTTGAATAGGCAATTTCAGGGATATTGATTATGCTAAGCTGATTACATTGTTAAGTCTGTTTCACTGGTCATTTATTTCAATGGGGTGCAAAATGCAGTTACTTAATGTTTATTGGAAAGTGCTCATGTTTCAGAGAATTTAATATCAAAATGTCATTTTCGCCAAAAAAATGCATTGAAATCAGTCTTTTTGAATAAAATAAACACCCTATCTGTAGGCCTATATCTGTGGTCATATTGTGACCCCCTACATTTTGGTCATGATTCTTGAAAAATTAAATTAGGCTATGCCCCCCTATTTTTCTTTCCAAAAAGTTATGCCCCCCCCCCCCCCCGGTATAGGCCTATTTGGAACCCCCCTCCAAAGAAAATGATGGCCCCTAATAATATTAATAATCATTTAGGCCTAAATACTGATAATTATTTATTATAAAATGAGAAGTTTAATGATGATGAAAAGATTTTAGCTGAATTCGAAGTACTTCCGGTAAATTTTACTCGCTCTTAACTCAATTGGCCCAAATTGGCCCAACATAATTTTTTCACAATCGGAAGGTAAAAACGTTTTGCTTTCATTTGCACTATATTTGAACTCCCTCAGACCCCTTAAAAGCTTAATATATGAACATGAAAACTAAGTATATTTGTCAAGTTACGGCACAACTAGTGTTGAAAACAGTTTCATAACTTGAGAACAGAACATCCAAATTTCATCGGGTTTTCGCACAATCATACATTGAAACTATAAGCTATCAAAACTGGCGACTTTGAACAGCTAATTGACTAGCTGACATTATACAGTCTCTTTTACAAGCCTTCCGGTACGGGTCAATGTAGGGTCAATTCCTATGAGGAAATTTTGGGAGTGACGATCAATGAACCATGGTAGAGTCTCATAACCATCGTGGAGATCAATAGCTTGGCTGAAGTGGCTAGTCATTCAAGTTTGGTGACTCAATGAATAGAGGTAATCGGATAATCTCCACTTAAGAGATTAGAATTCTGGCGATCATTCTCCATTTATTTATATACCTCCATGGTTTAATGCATAGGTGCCACGTGAACGATGAAGTGCAGGGCTATATATTCGAAATTGTATTCATCAATTGCTATGGTAGTTAATCCGATTAATTACGTCACATCGACAGCGAATAGCCTATAGTATGGGTTCAAGTGGAACAAAAAATAGTGTATGTCCATTGCTAGCTATGGTAATTAATCATGTTAGTGTTTACATCACTACTTCGGTGAAGACAAGAGAAGTGTGCCTTCTCTACCAACGCCTGTGATATAACAGGTGCAAGCGAAACAAAATTGAATGACCAGAATAGTTTCCTTTGTCAGATGAATTGATTGAAGTTTTGAAGACACTCTATTCTTGATGGGACAATAGATTCAAATATGGAATAATTATTATTCCTCATCTATTTATAAAAATAAAAAAAACTGCAATTGTGGCAACAGAACAATATTTATTTTGATTTCATTTCAAGTAGAAACAAAATCGTGCTTAAGCCAAAAACGCACCCTACCTACCATTCCTCAAGAATTGGGATGGCACAAAGGTGCAACATAGGTTTTTATTGCAAAGACGAGGACAGACAAGTAGTTACAACACATCTGTCTAACCGTGGGTTTCGCTATTATTTAGAATAAATGCTTTTACTAGTTTCTATAAAACCACAAAATTACTAAAAAAAACTATAAAAAAACTAAAAAACACAAAAAAACACACAGAAAAAACACACCTAAAATTAAAAGTAGAAAGGTAGATTTGAAGAAAGATAAAAAGAACATGTCAAAAGTTAAAATTAAACGAGAATGAAAAAACGGAACCGGTGCCCGGACCATGCTCTCTTCAGCATGTCTTCAGTTCCAAAGTCTGACGCTCTATCAATTGACCTATACGATCCTGATATACGAAACAGTCGTTATTATGTCAATACAATTGATTGGTGTTACAACATACTTAGATGGAATGCATAGCCACCCAGTGCCAGTATATATTTGCTCAAACTCCAAATACAACAAGCAACCAATTTTATTGAGGGCGTTTCTTAGGTATATCCTTGTAGACGGGGTTTTACGGTATGTTAGGCTATTATTAATCATGATGAACGCATCCTGTTGGAAATTATACCGATGTTTATTAAATTTAAAGTGTTCAATAGTAAAATGGTCATAAAGAGTTTATATAATTAGTGACAGTAAAAGTAGAGCAATAAACCTACTTACGAGGGGGTATCAAAAAGTTTTAGAAATCGCCCAGAAGTGAAAGAGCTATATCAATGAAATGTTGTCAGTGCAATCACTGGTCCTTATGTATAGGGGTGCGAGTTGCTTACAACGAGTACCTAGAGACAGAAATGCATCACTTTCCAATATAAAATTGATGGTAAAAAGAATGCAAATAGAGGTTTGATCCAAATAAAGATGATGTAAATTGGAGAATTATAAGAAATGCAAAAACATGATTCCATTTTGAGAGAGAATGTAGTAAAACGTAGTCGAAACAGTCAAAAGTAATCATGTAAAAAGTCAAAGCCAGTATAGCTAGCTAAATATTCGAAGAAATAAATATTCAGATATAATGTGAGAAATAAGATAGATGCGGTGGTGAGTGAATTTTATCATTAAAATATTTTATAAAGTAAGCGCAAATGAATCGCGTAGAGTACAAAGGATGGTAGTGCAGGAAGTGGTAAGCGCACGCTATTAGCGTGGTAAAATTGCACTACATTGCTGTATGGAATTGCTCGTGATAAAAAATCGGAGAAAGAATGATCAAAAATCTAATTAAATATATGTAAAAGAGCTGTAAGACGTATGGCAGCATTCAATATGGATTGTGTATGTATAAATAAGATAGGTATTGAGTAAACAATTGTCAGTTAATGTAAATAAAAGACAGACCTGATGACAGGAATGCAAAGACATGGTGCAAAGTGTATTTGTTTGTACTGTGTTATTTCAGGGTAAGAGTAGTACTTATTAATGGAAAATTTATTAAATTATCTAACCAAATTACGGAAATTGGGTTAAAATAATCATAATAGAGGAGACTAGTACTACTAAAGTGCATACAGCATAATGAAACAAAGCATCATTATCTCTTTTTTAACATATGGTGGCTCTGAAAAGAGCCGTTTAAAAATTAATCTCAAAGTGAGATTGATGTCTATTCATTCATTCATATTTTATTTCATCAATCATCAACATTACAAGTGACACTAGTAACTCAACAGAGTAATAATATTAAATGTAAACAAAAGTCAATGGTATAAATAAATAGTAATACATTTTAAGCAGTAATAATTAAATCAATATAAACCGAGAACAACAATATTAATATGTATGATTGAAATGTATAATGATACTATGAGCGTGCTTGTAGTAGTTAACACGGAAATACAACCGTGATGGTAATTGATTTGGCAGTACTTATGTGTATTACGCTGATAAACGCAATTAACGGATAAGCTTGCTCACTACAAACACGCTCAGTAAATACATAATAAAAACATATTAAACGTAATACATGATAATATTAATAATATTTAACATTTATAATGTTTTTAATATAATTTTATAAGAATATGATAATATAATAATAATGCTATATAACAACATAATAATATACATGTAATAGTATAATGATAATATTTTGTAATTTTCTTATTATAAAGTGAAGGCGGAAGTACACTTTAAATGTTTCTTCATACAATTGATACCACATAATATAATAATACAACATGGTAATCCATGGTAAAAACCATAAATATGATACATTAAATTATATGACCATTGATACAATGGATAATAATGTTAATGAGTCAATCTCTGCATATTTTACATAATTACATTTTTCTGTTCTTACATGATGACAGAGATTATATTTCAGGACTACAATGTAGGTTGTTGAGCTAAATGAAAATGGGAGGGGAAAAGATGATTGACGAGTGTAACGACGCATAACGTAACAAAATCGCATAACATAACAAATTGTTACGTTATGCGTTCAAAACCGTTTGGCACTAAGGAAAAGGGACAACTTTTTGGCTGTTCGTCGTATAACGTAACAAAAAAATTAAAACGATCAGAAATGACAAATACTTGAAAGATTTTATGTTTAATGTCCTACCTCCCTATATTCAAGTTAAAACTCGGCCCATGCTATCTCGTCCACACCTCGTTGACAGACAAGCACACATAGGCTACATATATCCGATAAAAAGAAGAGAGAGGATAAAAGAGAAGAGAATAGGAAAGGAGGGGAGGTATGAAAGAGATAGAGGAGAATAGTGAGGGTCATAGCTACTACTCAAATCAAGAGCAAGATGGAAACAAGTGTCGAAGGCTTATGATGATTCTGATGAAACAGCAATAATGTGTAGAAACTCGGAGGGTACTATTGTAAGAAGGCAGATAATGGATGACAAATAAAGCACACAACGGAACCAATAATTATAAAGAAAAATGATAACACTAAAGCAAGATTAACAATGTAGCAAAATTAACAATCCAGCACAAGTAACGTAATGCTTTGAGGATAGGCAGTGGCTACGCCGAATCATACTCAAGAATCATGGATTTTTCAACTTGCTTTTAAAAGCAACATGGGACACAGAGTGTCTGATGTTAAGAGGAATAGTACTCCAGAGAAGGGGTCCTCTGGTTGTAGAAGTATTGCCAGCTAGAATAGTGTTGGTATGGATGATGAATGGCTCATTGGCATGCCTCGTGTTATAAGAATGAGCAGATACATCTACGTTAAAGAAATTGTCATGTAGAAGATCTGGAGGGAGAAGGCCATTATGAAACTGATACATAAAAGAGTCAGGCTTGGTGGTTGTCTTTCTCCCCATGAATTGCGGGGACGTCTTGCAGGGAATGTTGGCTGCTCCGTCTTGTTGACGAAACGAAGGAAAAGCAGTTCAGCTCTGCGCCTCTGGGAAAGATCGGTGATCGCTTCTTTCAGATTTTGAAGTCTCGATTCACGCTCGATGTGGATTTTTTCTTCCATACAGTCAATCACATTTCAGTGGAAGATTCTTGATTACCTTCTTGTGCAGTTTCTTCTCATACTTTCTAGTGGTAGTTTTCCAGTCCTCATGCAAGGCATGAGGGAAAGGTGTAGACCCTGGAAGAAGAGGAAGGCTTGGTGCCGCTGGCATCCATTTCGGACGGATTTCTTGCTGATGAAGGCGAATATTATAATCAAGAAAAGCCTTAGCTTATCCCGGTTGATCATTATTTGGCGAACACGGTCAGAGTGGTATCTCACCAGACGAAAGTTTTCTCGTGATAACTTTTCTGCGGGTTGAGTTGCAGGTCTTGGTGGTTTACCAGGTGCAGAAGTTGGCGGTCGCCCGCATTTCAGATCACCGTTGTCATTTAACAAGGCATCATCAGACAAGCTGGGTTCAGAAGTTGCCATCTTCGGATTTATCATAAATCGGTATGGCGAAATTTATGAAGGGACAATTTAATAACCTACGACAATGCGTGGAGAAGACAGACAAGCCAAATCTGTAGTGTAGAGTGAGCCCTGAGCGGGAAAACGTCGGCTTTTATACCGATTCCTACGGAGGTACGAAGGATCGTAACGAGTTTTGCAAACCACCAATCAGGTGTGAGCTGGTGTATTGCGCGTTAAAACTACTGGCCAATCAGTGACGTCTAGTGAAAATGTGGAGTTAGTAGCCCGTTTTTCTTTCGATTTTGTGAAGAAACCGAGAGTTGGCTATAATGCTATGTTTTACAGTTTGACAATGTTTTTTGAAACATTATCATTTTGCATGCTTTTTGCTTTGCTTAATATCTTCTGAAGATAGATTTTGGGCATACAAAGAATATAATAAATGTTTTTTGGAACATTATTATTTTGCATGTTTTTTTATTTGCTTGCTATCTTCTGAAGATAGCATTTTGGGCATACAAGGAAAATAATTAATACCTCTTTTTTTGTTTATCTTTAATGATTTTTTTGTTGTGGTAATTATTTTGACTATCTACTACTGAAGAAAGCAATTACGGCGGGTTCATACATACTCACGATATAACGACGTTTCTGATTGGATTTGCGCTCTTTTTTGCTGGTCATAAATACCGTTTATGACCAGTACGCAGAAACATAAACAAGCTGCGTCACGCAGCGTTGGAACCCAATTAACACGATCCACGATTTGCTAGTGTTGCGTATACGCGCATGTCACCGCGCCCATCTCACGCGGGCGCAAAAGATGACGCGTATCACGCGTTGACTCTCGGCCGTTGACCTCATGAGCCGAGCTGCTCCTGCAAGTAGGCCTACTCATTTTCTTCCAATTTATTAAGGAAAACGGTACGGAAATGTTATTTAAACTTGTAAACCCTTATTATTTTCATCTGTATTGAATTGCTAAGAATGTTGGGTATGTATGAACGGGGTTCATTCATAGGATTCCGGGCATGATCGCTGTTTATGCCCTCGGCTCACGCCTCGGGCATAAACAGCGATCATGCCCTCAATCCTATGAATGAACCCCTAATTTATATAAGACAAAAGGTAAAAAAATTTCTTGCGTACTGAATCATCATTGGTTTTTTTTTGTCTTGTTTTTTTTTGATTTTTTAATACCAGCCATGTTTTTGGCATATTTATTCCACATTTTTTCCTTCATGTTCCTGATAATCTCTACTATATAAGTGTCGTAAATTTGGGTAAGCTTCGGCATTTTAACATGTTTTATAGCTTTGCATTGGATCTATTGGCTTTTTTTTCTGAGCGCGTGGCCAATTACAGCCGTTTTGCCCAGGTGTTTTGCGTACTGAATCATCATCTAGAACGCGTGTTAGGCAATGTTTTTGAAACATTATTATTTTGCATGTTTTTTGCTTTGCTTGCTATCTTCTGAAGATAGTATTTTGGGCCTACAAAGCAAATAATTAATACCTCTATTTTTTCTTTATCTTTAATGATTTTTTTTGTGATTATTATTTTGACTATCTTCTGAAGATAGCAATTACGGCTGGTTTATATAAGACAAAATGTAATTTCTTGCGTACTGAATCATCATTGGTTTTTTGGTGTGTTTTTTTTGTTTGTTTTTTTGCCTTTTTTTCTGCTAAATCTCTGCTATATAAGTGCCGTTTTAAATTTTGGCCAGCTTTGCCATTTTAACATTTCTTTATAGCTTTGCATTCAGCCTATTGGCTTTTTTTCAGCGCGCGGTCAATTATAGCCGTTTTGCTCTTGGATTTTGCGTACTGAATCATCATCTAGAACGCGCGTGTTAGGCAATGTTTTTTGGAACATTATTATTTTGCATATTTTTTGCTTTGCTTGCTATCTTCTGAAGATAGTATTTTGGGCCTACAAAGAAAATGATTAATACCTCTTTTTTTTTTTATCTTTAATGGTTTTTTTGTGATTATTATTTTGACTATCTACTGAAGATAGCAATTACGGCGGGCTTATATAAGACAAAGGGCAATTGCTTGCGTACTGAATCATCATTGTTTTTTGTCTTGTTTTGTTTTGCTTTTCTAATACCAGCCATGTTTTGTATTTTTGTTTCTTATTTTTCCTTCATGTTCCTGCCTGAAAAATCTTTGCTATATAAGTGCCGTTTTACATTTTGGTCACTTCGCCATTTTAACATTTTTTATAGCTTTGCATTCGACCTATTGGCTTTTTTCTGAGCGCGCGGCCAATTACAGCCGTTTTGCCCAGGGATGTTGCGTACTGAATCATCATCTGTTAGGCAATGTTTTTTGGAACATTATTATTTTGCATGTTTTTTGCTTTGCTTGCTATCTTTTGAAGAAAGCATTTTATAATGATGATTTCGTTTATAATTATCATTTTGACTCTCTACTGAAGATAGCAATTACGGCGGGTTTATATAAGACAAAAGTAGTCATATCATTGTTTTTTTTTTTTTTTTTTTTAATACCAGCCATTTTTGGCATATTTATTCCACATTTTTCCTTCATGTTCCTGATAATCTCTAATATAAGTGCCGTTTTAAATTTTGTTTAGCTTCGTCATTTTAACATTTCTTTATAGCTTTGCATTCGGCCTACTGGCTTTTTTTTAAGCGCGCGGCCAATTACAGCCGTTTTGCCCAGGGATTTTGCGTACTGAATCATCATCTAGAACGCGCGTGTTAGGCAATGTTTTTTGGAACATTATTATTTTGCATGTTTATTGCTTTGCTTGCTATCTTCTGAAGATAGCATTTTGGGCATACAAAGAAAATGATTAATACCTCTTTTTTTATCTTTAATGAGATCTTTTTTTGTGATTATTATTTTGACTATCTACTGAAGATAGCAATTATCGGCGGGTTTATATAAGACAAAAGGCAATTTCTTGCGTACTGAATCATCATTGTTTTTTGTCTTGTTTTGTTTTGCTTTTTTAATACCAGCCATGTTTTGCAATTTTGTTTTCTTATTTTTTCCTTCATGTGCCTAATAATCTCCGCTATATAAGTGCCGTTTTAAATGTTGGTCAGCTTCGCCTTTTTAACATTTTTTATAGCTTTGCATTCGACCTACTGGCGTTTTCTCTGAGTGCGCGGCCAATTACAGCCGTTTTGCCCCGGGAGTTTGCGTACTGAATCATCATCTAGAACGCGTGTTTTACTGTTAGGCAATGTTTTTTGAAACATTATTTTTTTGCATATTTTTTTATTAGCTTGCTTTCTTCTGAAGGTAGCATTTTGGGGCTTCAAAGAAAATAATTAATACCTCTATTTTTATCTTTAATGATTTTTTTGCTTTGCTTGCTATCTTCTGAAGATAGCATTTTTGATCAATACCTATATTTTATTTCTTTATCTTTAATAATTTTTACAGTTTGACAATGTTTTTTGAAACATTATCATTTTGTATATTTTTTGCTTTGCTTACTATCTTCTGAAGATAGCATTTTGGGTATACAAAGAAAATAATTAATAACTCTATTTTTTATCTTTAATGATTTTGTTTTTGTGATTATTATTTATCTACTGAAGATAGCAATTACGGCGGGTTTATATAAGACAAAAGGTAATTTCTTGCGTACTGAATCATCATTTTTTTGGCTTGTTTTGTTTTGCTTTTTTAATACCAGTTTTGTTTTGCATTCTTGTTTCTTATTTTTTCCTTCATGTTCCTGATAATCTCTGCTATATAAGTGCCGTTTTAAATTTTGGTCAGCTTCGCCATTTTAACATTTTTTATAGCTTTGCATTCGACCTATTGGGTTTTTCTCATTATTATTTTGCATGTTTTTTGATTTGCTTGCTATCTTCTGAAGATAGAATTTTGGGCCTACAAAGAATATTATTAATACCTCTATTTTTTCTTTATCTATAATGATTTAGTTTATGATTATCATTTTGACTATCTACTGAAGATAGCAATTACGGCGGGTTTATATAAGACAAAAGGTAATTTCTTGCGTACTGAATCATCATTTTTTTTTGTCTTGTTTTGTTTTGCTTTTTTAATACCAGCCATGTTTTGCATTTTTGTTTCTTATTTTTTCCTTCATGTTCCTGAAAATCTTAATTTTTGGTCAGCTTCGCCATTTAACTATTTTTTATAGCTTTGCATTCGACCTATTGGCTTTATTTTCTGAGCGCGCGGCCAATTACAGCCGTTTTGCCCAGGGATTTTGCGTACTGAATCATCATCTTGAACGCGTGTTAGACAATAACATTATTATTTTGAATCTTTTTTGCTTTGCTTGCTATCTTCTGAAGATAGCATTTTGGATCAATACCTCTATTTAAATTTTGGTCAGCTTCTCCATTTTAACATTTCTTTATATCTTTGCATTCGGCCTACTGGCTTTTTTTAAGCGCGCGGCCAATTATAGCCGTTTTGCCCTTGGATTTTGCGTACTGAATCATCATCTAGAACGCGCGTGTTAGGCAATGTATTTTGAAACATTATTATTTTGCATGTTTTTGCTTTGCTTGCTATCTTCTGAAGATAGCATTTTGGGCATACAAAGAAAATGATTAATACCTTTTTTTTTTTATCTTTAATGAGATCTTTTTTTTTTGTGATTATTATTTTGACTATCTACTGAAGATAGCAATTACGGCGGGTTTATATAAGACAAAAGGCAATTTCTTGCGTACTGAATCATCATTGTTTTTGTCTTGTTTTGTTTTGCTTTTTTAATACCAGCCATGTTTTGCAATTTTGTTTCTTATTTTTTCCTTCATGTGCCTAATAATCTCCGCTATATAAGTGCCGTTTTAAATGTTGGTCAGCTTCGCCATTTTAACATTTTTTATAGCTTTGCATTCGACCTACTGGCGTTTTCTCTGAGCGCGCGGCCAATTACAGGCGTTTTGCCCAGGGATTTTGCGTATTACCCCTTTTTGAAATTTCAGATCACACCTACGACGGCAGGTTTATCGATTATATTTTTTTAAATTATAATCCATTATAATCCATTATGGAATCTGTGAGATAAATTAAAAATATATCTAGATACTGGTTATCGTTTACTTACATTTTATATACACCTATTTGGACACAAATAACGTATAATGTACGCTCGTATGTATTTTGCATGAAAACAAAGTAATCATAATATTTATAGAAAATGAAACTCATATTAATGTCAGTGTCAAACAACCATTTGTGACAGGTTGTTGACAGGTTATTAGTATTTCTCATTCATTTTTTTGAGAAAGTTTCTCATACTTTTGTCAAATTCTCATCATTTTGAAAGAATTCTCATCCTAAATTTCCACTAGTGTACTGCGACAGTTCGTCTCGCACACATAACAAAATATGCACTACGATCAAATAGGTTGATGACAACATTTGATTGAATGGACTGCACAGCGCCATTCATGATAACGGTGTCCTTCACCGGTTCAAATCCTTTGTTTGGAGCCAATCAATAAAAGCATGCAGGGCCTCTATACGCCGTATAAGTGACATCATAATCGGATTAACTACCATATCAATAGATGAATACAATTTTTGAATAGACCGCCCTGCACTACAAGCAGATTGCACTAATCACCTGTGTATGTCAGCAAATATAGATTGAATACAATACCGCTCTTTTCAAAGATACTTATCTTTTGTCTTCTTTTGCTTTTTTAATACCAGTCATGTCTTGCATGTTTTTTCTTATTTTTTCCTTCATGTTCCTGAAAATCTTTGCTATATAAGTGCCGTTTTAAATTTTGGCCAGCTTCGCCATTTTAACATTTCTTTATAGCTTTGCATTCGACCTATTGGCTTTTTTTTCTGAGCGCGCGGCCAATTACAGCCGTTTTGGCCAGTGATTTTGCGTACTGAATCATCATCTTGAACGCGTGTTAGACAATAACATTATTATTTTGAATGTTTTTTTGCTTTGCCTGCTATCTTCTGAAGATAGCATTTTGGATCAATACCTCTATTTTTTTCTTTATCTTTAAAGATTTTTACAGTTTGACAATGTTTTTTGAAACATTATCATTTTGTATGTTTTTTGCTTTGCTTACTATCTTCTGAAGATAGCATTTTGGGCATACAAAGAAAATAATTAATAACTCCATTATTTATCTTTAATAATATTGTTTTTGTGATTATTATTTTGACTATCTACTGAAGATAGCAATTACGGCGGGTGTATATAAAATAAAAGGTAATTTCTTGTGTACTGAATCATCATTTTTTTGTCTTGTTTTGTTTTGCTGTTTTAATACCAGCCATGTTTTGCATTTTTGTTTCTTATTTTTTCCTTCATGTTCCTGATAATCTCTGCTATATAAGTGCCGTTTTAAATTTTGGTCAGCTTTGCCATTTTAACATTTTTTTATAGCTTTGCATTCTACCTATTGGCTAATTTTTCAGAGCACGTGGCCAATTACATCCGTTTTGCCCAGGGATTTTGCGTACTGAATCATCATCTAGAACGCGCGTTAGGCAATGTTTTTTGGAACATTTTTATTTTGCATGTTTTTTGCTTTGCCTGCTATCTTCTGAAGATAGCATTTTGGGCCTACAAAGAATATAATTAATACCTCTATTTTATCTTTATCTATAATGATTTAGTTTATGATTATCATTTTGACTATCTACTGAAGATAGCAATTACGGCGGGTTTATATAAGACAAAAGTAGTCATCATTGTTTTTGTTTTCTTTTGTTATTTTTTAATACCAGCCATGTTTGGTATTTTTATTCCATATTTTTTCCTTCATGTTCCTGAAAATCTTTGCTATATAAGTGCCGTTTTAAATTTTGGTCAGCTTCGCCATTTTACTGTTTTTTTTATAGCTTTGCATTCGACCGATTGGCTTTTTTTCTGAGCGCGTGGCCAATTATAGCCGTTTTGGCCATTGATTTTGCGTACTGAATCATCATCTTGAACGCGTGTTAGACAATATCATTATTATTTTTAATGTTTTTTGCTTTGCTTGCTATCTTCTGAAGATAGCATTTTGGATCAATACCTCTATTTTTTTCCTTATCTTTAATGATTTTTACAGTTTGAAAATGTTTTTTGAAACATTATCATTTTGCATGTTTATTGCTTTGCTTACTATCTTCTGAAGATAGCATTTTAGGCATACAAAGAAAATAATTAATAACTCTATTTTTTTTATGTTTAATAATATTGTTTCTGTGATTATTATGTTGACTATCTACTGAAGATAGCAATTACGGCGGGTTTATATAAGATAAAAGGTCATTTCTTGTGTACTGAATCATCATTTTTTTTTGTCTTCTTTTGTTTTGCTGTTTTAATACCAGCCATGTTTTAAATTTTTGTTTCTTATTTTTTCCTTCATGTTCCTGATAATCTCTGCTATATAAGTGCCGTTTTAAATTTTGGTCAGCTTCGCCATTTTAACATTTTTTTATAGCTTTGCATTCCACCTATTGGCTAATTTTTCTGAGCGCGCGGCCAATTACAGCCGTTTTGCCCAGGGGTTTTGCGTACTGAATCATCATCTAGAACGCGTGTTAGGCAATGTTTTTTGAAACATTATTATTTTGCATATTTATTTATTACCTTGCTTTCTTCTGAAGCATTTTGGGGCTTCAAACAAAATAATTAATACCTCTATTTTTATCTTTAATGATGTTGTTTGTTTGTGTTTATTATCTTGACTATCTACTGAAGATAGCAATTACGGCGGGTTTATATAACACAAAAGGCAATTCCTTGCGTACTGAAATGAATCATAGTTTTTTTTGTCTTGTTTTGTTTTGCTTTTTTAATACCAGCCATGTCTTGCATTTTTGTTTCTTATTTTTTTCTTCATGTTCCTGAAAATCTTTGCTATATAAGTGCCGTTTTAAATTTTGTTCAGCTTCGCCATTTTAACATTTTTTTTATAGCTTTGCATTCGGCCTATTGGATCTTTTTTAAGCGCGCGGCCAATTATAGCCGTTTTGCCCCGGGATTTTGCGTGCTGAATCGTCATCTAGAACGCGTGTTAGGCAATGTTTTTTGAAACATTATTATTTTGCATATTTTGTGATTAGCTTGCTTTCTTCTGAAGATAGCATTTTGGGCATACAAAGAAAATAATTAATAACTCTATTTTTTATCTTAAATAATTTTGTTTTTATTATTTTGACTATCTGCTGAAGATAGCAATTACGGCGGGTTTATATAAGACAAAAGGTAATTTCTTGCGTACTGAATCATCATCTTGAACGCGTGTTAGACAATAACATTATTATTTTGAATGTTTTTTGGTTTGCTTGCTATCTTCTGAAGATAGCATTTTGGGCATACAAAGAAAATAATTAATACCTCTTTTTTATCTTTAATGATTTTTTTGTTGTGGTTATTATTTTGACTATCTACTGAAGATAGCAATTACGGCGGGTTTATATAAGACAAAAGGTAATTTCTTGCGTACTGAATCATCATTTTTTTGTCTTGTTTTGTTTTGCTTTTTTAATACCAGCCAAGTTTTGCATTTTTGTTTCTTATTTTTTCCTTCATGTTCCTGATATTCTCTGCTATATAAGTGCCGTTTGAAATTTTGGTCAGCTTCGCCATTTTAACATTTTTTATAGCTTTGCATTCCAGCTATTGGCTCATTTTTCTAAGCGCGCGGACAATTATAGCCGTTTTGCCCAGGGATTATGCATACTGAATCATCAATGTTTTGCTTTTTTAATACCAGCCATGTTTTGCATTTTTGTTTCTTATTTTTTCCTTCATGTTCCTGATAATCTCTGCTATATACGTGCCGTTTTAAATTTTGGTCATCTTCGCCATTTTAACATTTTTTATAGCTATTTTTTCTGAGCGCGCGGCCAATTACAGCCGTTTTGCCCAGGGATTTTGCGTACCGGTACTACTGAATCATCATCTAGAACGCGTGTTAGGCAATGTATTTTGGAACATTATTATTTTACATGTTTTTTGCTTTGCTTCCTATCTTCTGAAGATAGCATTTTGGATCAATACCTCTATTTTTTTCTTCATCTTTAATGATTTTTAAAGTTTGACAATGTTTTTTTTTTGAATAATTGGGCAAAAAAAAGAAAGTAAAGATGTTTGCTTGCCCTTAACCGACCGGCCCTGTAAATTTTGGAAATCAGAAAAAAGTTTTTTTTTCTATTTACTGTACAAAAGAATACCGACCCTATTTTTGGAAATTCCTGCAAAGTTTTTTTTTTTTTTTTTTTTTTTGCATTCTGAAGATGTAAAAAAAACCGTATTTTATAACTTGTGTTCAACATTTTAGTTGTTTTGTAATGTTAGGTGATTCATTTTGACACCAAAATTGTCTGATTTTTCATATTTTAGCCTTAATTAATACAAACAGTAGAGTTTGCTAGTAATAAAAAAAAAGAAAAAGAAAAGAAATCCTGACCGACCGACCCAATTTTGAAAATGTTTTTTGGTTTGCTTGCTATCTTCTGAAGATAGCATTTTGGGCATACAAAGAAAATAATTAATACCTCTTTTTTTAAAATCTTTAATGATGTTTTTGTTGTGGTTATTATTTTGACTATCTACTGAAGATAGCAATTACGGCGGGTTTATATAAGACAAAAGGTAATTTCTTGCGTACTGAATCATCATTTTTTTTGTCTTGTTTTGTTTTGCTTTTTTAATACCAGCCATGTTTTGCATTTTTGTTTCTTATTTTTTCCTTCATGTTCCTGATAATCTCTGCTATATAAGTGCCGTTTGAAATTTTGGTCAGCTTCGCCATTTTAACATTTTTTATAGCTTTGCATTCCACCTATTGGCTCATTTATCTAAGCGCGCGGACAATTACAGCCGTTTTGCCCAGGGATTGTGCATACTGAATCATTAATGTTTTGCTTTTTTAATACCAGCCATGTTTTGCATTTTTGTTTCTTATTTTTTCCTTCATGTTCCTGAAAATCTTAATTTTTGGTCAGCTTCGCCATTTTACTATTTTTTTATAGCTTTGCATTCGACCTATTGGCTTTATTTTCTGAGCGCGCGGCCAATTACAGCCGTTTTGCCCAGGGATTTTGCGTACTGAATCATCATCTTGAACGCGTGTTAGACAATAACATTATTATTTTGAATCTTTTTTGCTTTGCTTGCTATCTTCTGAAGATAGCATTTTGGATCAATACCTCTATTTAAATTTTGGTCAGCTTCGCCATTTTAACATTTCTTTATATCTTTGCATTCGGCCTACTGGCTTTTTTTAAGCGCGCGGCCAATTATAGCCGTTTTGCCCTTGGATTTTGCGTACTGAATCATCATCTAGAACGCGCGTGTTAGGCAATGTATTTTGAAACATTATTATTTTGCATGTTTTTTGCTTTGCTTGCTATCTTCTGAAGATAGCATTTTGGGCATACAAAGAAAATGATTAATACCTCTTTTTTTTTTATCTTTAATGAGATCTTTTTTGTTGTTGTGATTATTATTTTGACTATCTACTGAAGATAGCAATTACGGCGGGTTTATATAAGACAAAAGGCAATTTCTTGCGTACTGAATCATCATTGTTTTTGTCTTGTTTTGTTTTGCTTTTTTAATACCAGCCATGTTTTGCAATTTTGTTTCTTATTTTTTCCTTCATGTGCCTAATAATCTCCGCTATATAAGTGCCGTTTTAAATGTTGGTCAGCTTCGCCATTTTAACATTTTTTATAGCTTTGCATTCGACCTACTGGCGTTTTCTCTGAGCGCGCGGCCAATTACAGCCGTTTTGCCCAGGGATTGTGCCTACTGAATCATCAATGTTTTGCTTTTTTAATACCAGCCATGTTTTGCATTTTTGTTTCTTATTTTTTCCTTCATGTTCCTGATAATCTCTGCTATATAGGTGCCGTTTTAAATTTTGGTCATCTTCGCCATTTTAACATTTTTTATAGCTATTTTTTCTGAGCGCGCGGCCAATTACAGCCGTTTTGCCCAGGGATTTTGCGTACCGGTACTACTGAATCATCATCTAGAACGCGTGTTAGGCAATGTATTTTGGAACATTATTATTTTACATGTTTTTGCTTTGCTTCCTATCTTCTGAAGATAGCATTTTGGATCAATACCTCTATTTTTTCTTCATCTTTAATGATTTTTAAAGTTTGACAATGTTTTTGTTGTTGAATAATTAGGCAAAAAAAAAAAAAAGATGTTTGCTTGCCCTCAACCGACCGGCCCTGTAAATTTTGGAAATCAGAAAAAAGTTTTTTTCTTCTATTTACTGTACAAAAGAATACCGACCCTATTTTTGGCCCTTAATTAATACAAACAGTAGAGTTTGCTAGTAATAAAAAAAAGAAAAAGAAAAGAAATCCCGACCGACCGACCCAATTTTGAAAATTCATTTGAGGGCAAGCAAACAATTTTTTTTTATTGGCCTTAGTCTCCTCTCACTGAGCTCAAGGTCGTTTTGAGTGCGCAGGCGTGTTGTGACGTGTGCGTACTTACGGTAAGGCCAAAAAAAAAATTGTTTGTTTGTCCACGTCCGACCGACCGTGTACCCTGGTCCCGACCGTTTTTTTTTTTTTGTTTGAATTTTTCAAAAAAAAAAAAAAAAAAAAAATTTAAAGTTTTCTATTTCTTCGGTTTTGTAGTGTCCCTGGACCTAGACCTAAATGCTAGGATCATTCATGGTTGACCTAAAAAAAAAAAAAAAATTCAAGATGTTTTGTATTTTTAATATAAAAATTGATAATTTTTATTTATGTCATAGTCTATTAATGATTTCAAAATGCATTGAATTTTAATGCATTTTGAAATCATTAATAGAGGCCGTCAGCCTTTCGCCATCTTGTGGGTACAAATGATCTGCGTGTTCATGCATTGGACGCTACGCGCAGGGCGCAGCTTGCCACGCAGCTATTATCACGCGTTGATGCGGCGATTTTGTTGTTCACGCATGCAGATCGAATGACCATCGCAGCGTGTACCCACAAGATGGCGGCATATGACGTCACGCTGACGGCCTCTATAGAGTATGACATGAATACAAAGTATCAATTCTCATATTAAAAATACAAAACACCTTGAATTTTTTTTTTTTTTTTAGATCAACCATGAATGATTCTAGCGTTTAGGTCTAAGTCCAGGGACACTACAAAACCGAAAAAATAAAAACTTTTTTCTTTTTTTTTGCAATTTCGGGTACCCGGTTACCCGCCCGAAAAATGCGCCGGGTACCCGGGTACAAAATTACCCGAAAATTTCAGGCCTATGCAGAACCATCTCAAGAGTTAAACCAGTGAAGTGCTGTGTGTTTGGACTTATCTTGTCAGTTGTCAGTTTCAAGTGCAATATCTGTAAAAAAAAAAAAAAAAAAATCCGACCTACCGACCCAACTATTTCATAAGCCTTTATGGACAAACAAACAATTTTTTTTTTTTTTTTTTGGCCTAATTGATCTTGACCAGCGATGCATATTTTTACCGCGAAAATTTAAATACATGTAGACACTGAGACCATGCTGAGGCGTGTTTTCTAGTTGTCGATTGTCCCTGCCTTAAAATTTGACTCCTCCATTATAGCAATTGTCGTCAATTTACACGTATGTGTGTGCTTATACGGTGTATCATAGCTGAATTGAAGAAGATGAAGATTGGCCGGATCAATCTAAATGGTAAGCTTATAGCCTGACGTATTGTATTATTATAGAAATTAATTGAATTGTTATGCAATTTTGTGGATCACACACATTCGATGTGTGCATCTATCCGGTAAGGTTGACATCTTGGTTCCGGCTGTTTGCTATTGAAATCTATACCGTGTGTTATAAGTATGTTCCTCCCCCCATAGGAAATCCATTTTAACATGCTTTAAATTAAACTTACACAATTAACTTGATATTAATTTGTTACTGGTAATTGTTTTGGATTAATATAAATGCCACTTAGCAATTTATTTGAAGTTGTTGTCTTTTTATGGTCGATAACCTCCGAAAGTGTGCAAACCTCGATTATTGTTGTTTTTCCATTGAAAATCAAGGTTTGCAGACCTTTAAATCTGCCATAACATACTAAATTAGCTCTACAATTCTAGAACAACGGCCGACATATTTTTTCACTGCAATGAGCCTTAAGGTTCATTGCAGCTAGTAGCCTAAAGGCAAATAAACAGAGGGGGTACTTCCATATTAAGGCTATCATGCTCCAGGGGAAGTAGGAATATAGGCGGAACGGACTTTCGACACACGGTATAGTATAGAAATTGATGAAGCATAACATGACACCTTATAAAAAGCAATGGAAGTTCGGCGATCGCATCAAAAATGGTGTTAAAATTGCACTTCAGCTCACTTTTTGACTGTTCAAAATAGGCAACAAAATAACTGTCATCCAAATTTAAACATATCAACAAAAATATTTAACAGGGAAAAATGACAATGCTAATCTACCGGGAAATGTTACATTCTAAATTACAAGGATTTAAAAATGAATCCTTTAGGATTGTAATTAGGGACCAATCAATTATAGATTTAAAATTAATCTTAAAAGATTTGAATCACTAGCAACTACAAAATCGGAATTAACTGAAATTTTGGGAATAAACTTTTGTCGTGGATATCTACTCATGCACATACCATAAAATTAAAAGGACGATGCTAGAATTGGAAAATATTCCTTTAAATTGCTGGGAATTTTACTCGGGGTTGGGAATTTTTTTTATTTAAAAAAAATCAATTTAATGCTTTTTAATCAGGTTTTAACCCCATATTAGTCAAAAGAGACCAGTGGAATACTAGACATAATCGCAATCCTATCAGGTATTTACAAAAAATCAAAGCATAATTTTGGTAAAATCATTGGACAAAACCTGTTGAATTCAGCACCTTGAAAATGAATTTTTAGCAATAGATAAAATAACATCATTGAGTATTTTAATTGTGTCCAATAGTTATAGTTATAGAAGCATTAGGAATGAAGTAAAACAGTCAATTTATGAAAGAAATTAACTTACATTTATCCAAAAAAGTTGATTTAAATCAGTGATTTAAACAATTTAAATCGTGATTTAAATGAATTGAGTTAAATCGTGCCAACCCTGATTTTACTCCAAATTTAGATCGAACATCTTCATCTCCGGGCCAAAATTGTGGTCAGTGATTTGTAGGGTTGGTACATGAATGTAATCATAATGTATGAGTAATCAAGGTTTAAATACTGAAGAACCACTGCTTAAAAATAAAGCAGCAGACTTGAGTAGTCAGTACTCAGGAGTATGCATTATGCAGTATAATAGAGACTGAAATGTTAAAACCATTGTCTTATTTTTTACAGTAAATGATGTGGACCTGGGATGTGGACAGTCAGGATGGCCTTACACATATACTCTAGTGATGGGACTCAGATTCATAAAGTGGATTATGGATGCATAGGTAAGTTATCAAATTCTAAATTATAAATACTATTAATAGGCCCAATATGAAAAACTACATCGGGGGTTCTAAATAGGAGGCCCGCTGATCACTTTTGGTTAGCCCCTTTAAGGGGGACGGGCTTTACTTCGGAAGGGGGGTCCCAAATATGTCGGTGACCGGAGTCAATTTTGTATGACCCCCCCCACTACTGCGGGCAAAAATTTGTTACGACCCCCTATCTTGTATCGAACATTTTTATGACCCCCCCCCTTCCACTTACACACAAGTCACCAGCCCTCAATAATTCTATAACCCCCCTATTTTGGGTGTTAAAAATTATAACCCCTCCCCCCTATTTCTGGTCTGAAAATTCTATGACCCCCCTGTATTTTTGGGACCCCCCCCCCCTTTCCGAAGAAAATGCCAGCCCCCTAACAGCTCTGAAATGTACAGTAAACATGGTAAACATAGCAAAACAAGGTGTATCTAGCCTAGAGTCCGAAGTTTTCTGTTTTACGGAAAACGGAAGAAAATCACGGAATCGGAGGTAACACGGAAAATGACATTTTTGTATAATGTGACAAAAATTGTTAAAAGATAAGAGAAATAAATGTTGTAAACAAGCATGAGTTGTGTATGTAAATTTTTATGATAAAAATACTGTTTGATAATACCGAAATAAAGGTATATTACCAAGACATGAACCCCCTATATCCCTCCAAACATCGTAATAGTATTGATCGCGATATTGAACACTTTATTGTGACATTAATATCATTGTTTATACATTTTAAGCTTTATTCATGACACGGATTTACAACACGGATTACAACACGGAAAATGGATTTTAGAAAACGGTAAACTTCGGACTCTATAATCTAGCCCTCAAACACAGATCTAGATCTAGGTAGCTGAAACTAATCACATTGTTCTAAAAAATAATGTCCAATATTGGAAAAGTTTGCAAAGTGACCGGGTACAAATTGTACAACTAATAATTCTAACAAATAATTGAGGTTTGCATTAATATGTGCTCCCTGTTATTGTTTGCTTCCTCCATACCCCATCACTGTTCCTATTTACCCTCAAAACAATGACCAAAAGTCTCCTTGAAGATAATTGTTCGATAGCCATGTTGGCGACCTAAAAATGTAAAAAATAAATAGATAGATAGCAATGTTGGCCAACCTAGTAACAGCTATCTAGCTAGCACATGTTTTTGCTCTTTTCAGACAGCTGCAGTAACACAATTACACCTATTTGCATTGCACTCAGTATCATACTCAATTTGTATAATTATGACAAGGTACCATTGCCCATCTCTCCCTCCCTTGGAGAGGGCAAGAGGGATGGTTTGTGCATGGTTTCTTTTAAATGTACTAACATTATTTTCTTTTTTTTTTAAATCTCAGATTCCTGGCGGAGATGAGAGTTTCTACCAAACCAGCAGATGACTCCAGATTATTTTGTCCAATCAATTATTGCTTCCAGATTATTTTGTCCAATCAATTATTGCCACCATGCAGTACATTGAGATTCTTTGTCTGATCAATCACCAGTTAGTGAGACGCTTGTCCGATCAATTGGACAAGTGTACAATTGCCACTGGATGCCGTGACAGTGCTATCGGCTTCGGCTTCTGGAATACCCCTACTGGCCTAGCCTCCAGTTAGTGAGATTCCACCCTCCCCTATCCACTCCTCATGGCCTAGCCCCCAGTTAGTGAGAGGCTTATCCGATCAATTGTACACGTGTACAATTGCCACTGGATGCCGTGACAGTGCTATCGGCTTCGGCTTCTGGAATACTCCTACTGGTCTAGCCCCAGTTAGTGAGATTCCCCCCCTCCCCTATCCACTCCTACTGGTCTAGCCCCCAGTTAGTGAGATTCCACCCTCCCTTATCCACTCCTACTAGTCTAGCCCCCAGTTAGTGAGATTCCACCCCTCCCCAGCCCCTCTTTGCCCTCCCACCCATTGTGCTAACATTCTCTTTTGTGTGTTTTTTTCTTTTTCTTTTTTGTATCTCAGATGGATGGTGCAGATGAGGATTGGAGTTACTACCAGACCAGACCAGACCAGACCAGACCAAACCAGTCCAAACCAGACCAGACCAGACCAGACCATTGGTATAGTGAGCAGAAGACGGGATGATGCTTGATGATTGTTTGTTTGTTTGTGTCTTTGTTTATTGTTATGCAAGATTCTTCGGAATCACCCCGATTCTTCGGAATCACCCCGATTCTTCGGAATCCCCCCCATTGTACTAACATTCTCTTTTGTGTTTTTTTTTCTTTCTTTTTTTGTATCTCAGATGGATGGTGCAGATGAGGATTGGGGCTACTACCAGACCAGACCAGACCAGACCAGACCAGACCAAACCAGACCAAACCAAACCAGACCAGACCAGACCAGACCAGACCAGACCAGACCATTGGTATAGCGAGCAGAAGACGGATGATGCTTGATGATTGTTTGTTTGTTTGTGTCTTTGTTTATTGTTATGCAAGATTCTTCGGAATCACCCCGATTCTTCGGAATCGCCCCGATTCTTCGGAATCATGGTTGGATAGCATGCGTGTGGTTGGATAGAAATGGGAACCCTGTGTCCTGTGCCGTCCTGTAACGAGAATTTTAGTGGGCTATATTGTGTGGGCTCAGATGTCATAGTTTCCTTGAACCACATTTTTGGTGTAATCTGCTACTATTCTCAGTGAAAATGCTCAGCGCTGCAGGTTTAGTCGGCATTAAGGTGGGGTTGAACTGGATTTGCGTGTCCGGTTGTAGTTGTTTCCCTTATGAGGCACAGCCAGCTCTGTCTCATGGTGTGGCTTCTCTACCCAAAAGAAACATAACCAAAAGGGGCCTACCTTGACGTGGTGGTTATGCTTTAAACTAGACGGCTACCAACTGGCATATCTATAACAAACAAACACAGATCCCTAAAACATCCCACCAACAACAAACAATTTGAACAGTTTTTGCTAATTTGACCTTAGATGACCTGTAATGACCCCGAGATGACCTTCCAAAAATTTGGATCTAAATGTTGACTGTACCCTTAAAGTTTCATGCCCATATGACAGTTTTTACTAATTTGACCTCAGATGACCCCCGGTGACCCCTAAATGACCTTCCCAAAATTTGCCTCTAAATGTTTACTGTACCCATCTGTCAGTTTTTGCTAATATGACCTTAGATGACCGTGGTGACCCCAATTGACCTTCCCAAAATTTGGCTCTAAATGTTGACTGTACCCTCAAAGTTTCATTCCCATCTGACAGTTTGTACCAATTTGACCTCAGATGACCCCTGGTGACCCCTGAATGACCTTCCAAAAATTTGGCTCTAAATGTTGACTATACCCACCAAGTCTCATACCCATACGACAGTTTTTTCTAATTTGACCGCAGATGACCCCTGGTGACCCCCAAATGACCTTCCCAAAATTTGCTTCTAAATGTTGACTACCCACCAAGTCTTATGCCCATCTGTCAGTTTTTGCTAATATGACCTTAATATGACCTTAAATGTTGACTGTACCCTCAAAATTTCATGCCCATATCACAGTTTTTACTAATTTGACCTCAGATGACCCCTGGTGACCCCTGAATGACCTTCCAAAAATTTGGCTCTAAATGTTGACTATACCCATCAAGTTTCATACCCATACGACAGTTTTTTCTAATTTGACCGCAGATGACCCTGGTGACCCCTGAAATGACCTTCCAAAATTTGGCTCTAAATGTTGACTGTACCCTCAAAGTTTTATGCCCATCTGACAGTTTGTACCAATTTGACCTCAGATGACCTCTGGTGACCCCCAAATAACCTTCCAAAAGTTTTGCTCTAAATGTTGACTGTACCCTCAAAATTTTATGCCCATATCACAGGTTTTACTAATTTGACCTCAGATGACCCCTGGTGACCCCTGAATGACCTTCCAAAAATTTGGCTCTAAATGTTGACTATACCCACCAAGTCTCATACCCATACGACAGTTTTTTCTAATTTGACCGCAGATGCCCCCTGGTGACCCCCAAATGACCTTCCCAAAATTTGCTTCTAAATGTTGACTACCCACCAAGTCTTATGCCCATCTGTCAGTTTTTGCTAATATGACCTTAATATGACCTTAAATGTTGACTGTGCCCTCTAAATTTCATGCCCATATCACAGTTTTTACTAATTTGACCTCAGATGACCCCTGGTGACCCCTGAATGACCTTCCAAAAATTTGGCTCTAAATGTTGACTATACCCATCAAGTTTCATACCCATACGACAGTTTTTTCTAATTTGACCGCAGATGACCCCTGGTGACCCCGAAATGACCTTCCAAAATTTGGCTCTAAATGTTGACTGTACCCTCAAAGTTTTATGCCCATCTGACAGTTTGTACCAATTTGACCTCAGATGACCTCTGGTGACCCCCAAATAACCTTCCAAAAGTTTTGCTCTAAATGTTGACTGTACCCTCAAAATTTTATGCCCATATCACAGTTTTTACTAATTTGACCTCAGATGACCCCTGGTGACCCCTGAATGACCTTCCAAAAATTTGGCTCTAAATGTTGACTATACCCACCAAGTCTCATACCCATACGACAGTTTTTTCTAATTTGACCGCAGATGCCCCTGGTGACCCCCAAATGACCTTCCCAAAATTTGCTTCTAAATGTTGACTACCCACCAAGTCTTATGCCCATCTGTCAGTTTTTGCTAATATGACCTTAATATGACCTTAAATGTTGACTGTGCCCTCTAAATTTCATGCCCATATCACAGTTTTTACTAATTTGACCTCAGATGACCCCTGGTGACCCCTGAATGATCTTCCAAAAATTTGGCTCTAAATGTTGACTATACCCATCAAGTTTCATACCCATACGAAAGTTTTTACTAATTTGACCTCGGATGACCCCTGACCTTCCCAAAATTTGGCTCTTAATGTTGACTGTACCCTCAAAGTTTCATGCCCATCTGATAGTTTTACCAATTTGACCTCAGATGACCCCTGGTGACCCCCAAATAACCTTCCAAAAATGTGGCTCTAAATGTTGACTGTAACCTCAAAGTTTCATGCCCATATCACAGTTTTTACTAATTGGACCTTAGATGACCCCTGGTGACCCCTAAATGACCTTCCAAAATTTGGCTCTAAATGTTGACTGTACCCACCAAGTTTCATGCCCATCTGACAGTTTTTACCAATTTGACCTCAGATGACCCCTGGTGACCCCCCAAATAACCTTCCAAAAGTTTTGCTCTAAATGTTGACTGTACCCTCAAAGTTTCATGCCCATATCACAGTTTTTACTAATTTGACCTCAGATGACCACTGGTGACCCCTGAATGACCTTCCAAAAATTTGGCTCTAAATGTTGACTGTACCCACCAAGTTTCATACCCATACGACAGTTTTTTCTAATTTGACCGCAGATGACCCCTGGTGACCCCCAAATGACCTTCCCAAAATTTGCTTCTAAATGTTGACTACCCACCAAGTCTTATGCCAATCTGTCAGTTTTTGCTAATATGACCTTAGATGACCCGTGGTGACCCCGAAATGACCTTCCCAAAATGTGGCTCTAAATGTTGACTGTACCCTCAAAGTTTCATGCCCATCTGACAGTTTTTACCAATTTGACCTCAGATGACCCTGGTGACCCCCAAATAACCTTCCAAAATGTGGCTCTAAATGTTGACTGTACCCTCAAAGTTTCATGCCCATATCACAGTTTTTACTAATTGGACCTCAGATGACCCCTGGTGACCCCCCACACATCCGTCTTTTTCGCATTCGACCTGTGCTAGAAATCTTTCAGGTTTATAAATAGCGCCATGTGCGGTATACTTTGGTCACTTCTAGAGGGTTTCAATTCATACTTATAATTCGCTTATGACGACTGGGAGGAGATGAGATTTCAACCTTGGCAATCTGTCAGTTTTTGCTAATATGACCTTAGATGACCCGTGGTGACCCCGAAATTACCTTCCCAAAATGTGGCTCTAAATGTTGACTGTACCCTCAAAGTTTCATGCCCATCTGACAGTTTTTACCAATTTGACCTCAGATGACCCCTGGTGACCCCCAAATAACCTTCCAAAAATGTGGCTCTAAATGTTGACTGTACCCTCAAAGTTTCATGCCCATATCACAGTTTTTACTAATTGGACCTCAGATGACCCCTGGTGACCCCCCACACATCCGTCTTTTTCGCATTCGACCTGTGCTAGAAATCTTTCAGGTTTATAAATAGCGCCATGTGCGGTATACTTTGGTCACTTCTAGAGGGTTTCAATTCATACTTATAATTCGCTTATGACGACTGGGAGGAGATGAGATTTCAACCTTGGCTAAACCCTTCTGTTACCGTTGGGGAGTGCAATACGTGATTGATTAAAAATCAATAACTCGCAGCTTGCCGATTGATTGTAGATCACTATAAATCGGAGGAGCCTTTTGTAAGCTATTTGACCCCGATCTTATTGTTAGAATACAATAGCTACCTTCTAATTACGTTTCCATATCAGGCCAGAAGGATGTATGCTTTGTGTCAGATGTATGTACTGTACTTCTTTTGTCGTGGTACGAAATTCGAGACCTAAAGTCCCGAAGCTTTATTATAAAAAGTACAGATAAAACACATTCTTCTTTTGGATTTTTGAGACAAGAACTATTTTGTGTGCAAAATAACACGGATAGATTTTCTTTTGAGACTTGAAATTCCTTGTAAATCGTCAGTTTTACCGAGGTTTCTTGTAAGTTTTTGTTTCCATGAAAGTGGTCAAGAAAAAGTTCAAAATATCACATTTTGGCCGGCAAATTTAAATTTTATTCAGGCTATCTTGCAGCTTCGACTTTAAAGTAAAGATATATATGGGACATTTCATATTTCCTTGAGGTGTTCTCTGAATGTTTATGTCAGAAGATCATGGTTCAATACAAAATATTCACCAAAAATAGTAACTTGCCAACTTGATATAATTTATTTTAAAGACGGTCCCTGCATGCATGCATACATGGCAGGTATGGTACAATATAGGGACGCACCATTTGATATCAAGGTGGGGGGGCTGAGTCGTGACAATTTTTAGTAGGCCTACCTCGGTGAAGCAATTTTTAGCGTCTCGATGAAGCAAATAGTTTACATTTTGTAGCACCTAAATTTCGCGTAGCACGAAAAACGTTCTTCTTATGTTAAAATGAGTTCATATCAGGAGCGTAGTCAGCTTTCGTGATCAGAGGGGAAAAATAAAGGTTTTGGGGAAAATACAAAATAATCATCAATTTGAACCGGTATTATTAATGCGATATGTACATACACTGGGTTTTTTTTAGCGAGACTGTAGGGCCTACATATAAACTGTTAAGTTTTCGAGCCTCCAAAAACCGGGCCAAAATGTCTTTATTGAGACAAATTTGGTATTTTACATTCATTTTGGTGCATGATCGGGGTAATTTTGGTGGGAAACGGGCTCCTTGCCCCTTTCTTTTCATAGGGCCTGCACTTTGGCTCGTTTTTGCAGGTTTACATGGTCCAATAATCACAAGATGACTGACATGTGGTAACAAAGGAAGCAGTCACTGCAATTTGATTATGTCCCATATGATTGGCCATTCAAGACACCCCTGTGAATATACTATAGCGGCCTTTTCAAAATATAATACCTGTTTGCTTGACTGCATTGACAATACACGGGAACAATACACACAGTGTATGCATTGGACAAACTTTTTACAATAAGCATGATAAGTGATGATGTGACCTCCAGATTTATACATCGTTCGTCTCTCACACTGACGACATTTGATTGAATGGACTGCGCCGTGATTACGGTGAAGGACACCGGTTCAAATCCTTTGTTTGGAGCCAATCGATAAAAGCATGCAGGGCCTCTATACCCTATTCGCTACTTGCACGGTTCCGCCATTATGCACTATGTGCGGGAGAGCCTCGAACTGGCAGCATACATGAATGGGAATTGAACTAGTCATAACGTTCTGTGTAAGGTTACATAATTCTTCCTTTCATGTATGCTGCCAGTTCGAGGCTCTCCCGCACATAGTGCATAATGGCGGAACCGTGCAAGTAGCGAATACCCATGTACAGTTTATCCCTTACATAACCTATGTCTTGAATACGCTGGCAACGTTATGTAATAATCGGATTAATACTATATAGCAGCAGGTAAAAACAAGTTTTGAATAATCCGCGCTACAAAGTCCCATTCAGTGATCCCAGCGAAAGTGGGGAAAAAAATCAAATTGTTACGTGTATAAATTTTTTAATGAAAAACAAATGGCAAAAAAACAAAACAGGAAAACGACAGTATTGACGAAGTTGAAGCCCCATTCAAATACATGTAGCTAATTTATATACTGTCAGTACCGGTATATAAATTACAGACTCACGTAAATGCATTATTTTTGTTGTCTTAGACACACGGCTTTCGGCTGAACCACTACACTAGCAAGCTATGTTAGCACATCTATGACAATGACGAAACGTACAAAATCAGCCATAGGCCTTTTATGACCTTTGACATTCTTTTGTGGCGAGTGACATGGTCTTTCAATTCACGCCGAGTGTCCTTGACAGGTTCGACTATGCTTCAGTGGTCATGAAAGAATTCAAAAGATAACCTCTGCCCCAATAATCCCAGGCAATTATCTGAAACTGCTCCTCGGATCATAAGAACTCAGTCCTCAAATGATAGTCATAATAATGTCCAAAATATAAAAATTACTGACTATCATTGAAGACTGAGTTCCGCATCTAGTATCCAAAATCTGAATTTTGATGATTTTTACGATCGTCGGGATGAAAAAAATCAAAAATCACTGAATGGGCCTTTAGTTCCCTACTCTCCTTACCCTGGCAATATAAATCAAAGAAAAATAAAGAAAAAATAAAGAAAACAAGAAAAGAAAAAAAAAAAAAAAAAAGAAAACGCATTCTGAATACGAAGAATGTCTTTCTGATATCAAATAAATTTCATTGTTTGGAATTCACGATATAATACAAATTTTATGACAAATTATTAAAATTTGATATTTTTCACATTTTTGATATATAACAGTCCTCGAAGTAAATATCATAAATCTAATGATATATTCTTAAACAGTCCCTGGCATACCATACATGTATAGGCCTATGTATAGTACATTAGTCTGCTTTATCTGTTTTGTGCTGTTTAAGCAAATTTAAACATAATTTCCATAAAATGTAAGCTTTTACTGTCAGATATGTCCCCTTTTAATTTTGAGCAGAACAAGTGAGGTAAAGCAAAGAAAATTGAAATTTACTACTACTAGCGCCAATGAATGTTATACGATTGTAAAGCGGTACGATCCTCTGGTGTGTGTGTGTGTGGGGGGGTGGGGTGCGTATGTGTGTCCTGCACGCGTATTTTTCTGCAACTATAACGGGACGCAATACGATACCGGTATGTTATAAGAATCAAACTTACAAGAAAGATGGCTCTTGTCAAATCCTACAATTCTGTCAGAGAAAATATGCATATTTGCATTAAAAATTTTTATTAATTGACATAATTGATTAATTAATAAATATTTTATTTAATGATTTACCATAATTACAAACATGTCAAACAATATGTCAAATTAAAGCTAATGAAATGCTTTATAAATTGGTAAGAGCACATTTTGCAGAATGCATTTAGTATTTTAGTTACATGATTCCAAACATTCTATTCCAATTTTTTGCTACACACGCATAGGAGCTGTACTTTCAGAATCCGCGCCTAATCAATAATAATTGTCTTTCAATCCATTGTCAAAGTACTGTGCTCCCTGTAGCATTATAGTGACCAGGTCGCGATATTTTTTTCCTAGTCAACATTTGCATCACATAATACATTTACATGATATAAGCCTATATGAGGCTGGATTGAGCTGTGTTCAGTTTTATACGGCGGATTTATTGCCATAATTATTACCTCTTACTTAACAAAAGAAAAACAAATTTATTCCAATTAAAATTCTACCAGGGTTCGAACGCACAACCTTTTATTTAACAGTCGAGATCGAATACCACTACGCTGTGAGTGCTTCTGCCAGAAATGCGTTTGTTCATCATACTTATTGATTACGGAATAAATCGCAAACACACGATATATATATTACTTGTCTATTAGTAATAAATACGTATATAATCTCCAATCAATAATGAACCTTGCCTCCGACTATGCGGTTCCTATGCAAATGTTGACTAGTAGATTAATATAGGCGACTCATTCAAGCCTGTCAAGGTCAGTTAGTAGCCACTTGCTGAATGGATGGCCATTATCAGCTATCAAAGAGATGCCTTGTGCAGCTGCCAATCACAGTAGAGGTTTGATAACATTTTGTTAAAACCCAAATGTGATATAAGGACAAAGCTGTGCATGTTGGTACTTAATTGTTTGGATTCTTATGTTGAAATTCCCTTGTATTAGTATTTTTATGTGTAGTGTATATTGTTCATAAATTATATAGCTTTTAAATTTTGGGCATTTTTGCTCTGTTGCACTGTACCATTATGGAATTTGAGCAAATCAATTACCGACCCAAGCAGGTATACAGTGTATTATT
Organism: Amphiura filiformis; assembly: GCF_039555335.1. Lineage (NCBI taxonomy): Eukaryota > Metazoa > Echinodermata > Ophiuroidea > Amphilepidida > Amphiuridae > Amphiura > Amphiura filiformis. Next base: position 44,296,139 of record NC_092636.1, on the reverse strand, counting down.
TTATTTTTATTTCGTATCTCAGGAGCACAGCTCACTTGGTAAGGCTTCAGAATTTGGTACACGAGCGCTTCGAACTTTAAATCGGAAGGTGGTGAGTTCGAGCCTCATCACGGTCACATTAATTTTATAAACCAAATATTGTTCGAACTTTTCATATTTGTTTTTCTTTTATTGTTTCTTTTCTTTGTCTTTTTTTTCTTGTTTTATTTAATTTTTTCTTTATTTTTCTTTGATTCATATTGCCAGGGTAAGGAGTGGAGGGAACTAACGGCCCATTCAGTGATTTTTTCATCTGGACGATCGTAAAAATCATCAAAATTCAGATTTTGTACAATGATATAGTCAGTAATAATCTTTTGATCATTATATGACTATCATCATCCGAAGAGCAGTTTCAGACAATTGCTTGGGATTGTTGGGGCAGAGGTTATCTTTTGAATTCTTTCATGACCGCTGAAGCAGAGTCAAACCTGTCAAGGACACTCGGCGTGAATTGAACTGATTTAATTTATATACTGACAGTATATATAAATTAGCTACATGTAGGCCTATTTGAATGGGGCTTCAACTTCGTCGATACTGCCGTTTTCCTGGATTTTTTGCCATTTTTTTCATTAAAAAAATTTATAAAAGTAACAATTTGATTTTTTTTTTACTTTTCGCTGGGATCACTGAATGGGGCTTTGCAACGCGATATATTCAAAACTTGTAATCACCTACTGTTATAGCATTAATCCGATTATTACGCAACTTCGCCAGCGTATTCAAGACATCCAATGCAAATAATCACCTAGATTATGACGTTCATACCGTAAATATGGCGGAGTAGGCTACTCAAATTCATTCAACAAAAGCATGATTACAAGCTATTGCAATCTACCGCGACAGCTCGTCTCACACTCATAACAAATGCACTATAGGATCAAATAGGTTGACGACAACGTTTGATTGAATGCACTGCATTGCGCCATGATTACGGTTGAAGGACACCGGTTCAAATCCTTTGTATGGAGCTAATCAATAATTTCACGCACATCCTCTATTATTGCCCGGGATGATTGCACACTGTAAGCTATTGTTATAATGTTTGATGAAATCGTGTTTAACTATTTGCTTAAGAAAGGCACAATACAGATAAAGCAGACAGATTTACTACATGTGGTACATGTATATACATATAGGGAATGTGTTCGAGTATTACCTAATTATAATAGGAGCGTATCCAAAAATGAATTCACACCCCTTTCAAATGTCGAGCCAAAGTGCAGGCCCTATGCCTATGCCTTCCCGATTTCTTTCATTTTTTGTTATGCGGACACTCTTTTCAGGGAGCACTCTGCCCCCGCTGGTTAGTACCGGTACACGCTTCTGGTTCAAATGGCGAGTTTTAGCATGTTTTTTTCATGAATGTTTTCAAAGGAGATCCATGTCTTGTGATTATTTTCTTCAAAATATAGGTTCATGTGAGGATATCTCACCAAAACCATACTCTGATCCATCCACTGACCCCACATATGGCTCCCATCATCACGTGGCATGTACTCTGGGGAAAATCTTTGAAGTGGTGTGAATCAAGTGTATTCACTCACAGAATAACCTTTCACAAACAAATGCGAACAAAATACTTGCCAGTTTGAAGCTAAAATAAAATTAATATACTTGATGAAAACTGGAGCACCCTTGCCACCAATTTTTTTTTTCAGGTCCGAGGTGGTGCAATGTTGTTTTGGTTTTTTTTTGGGGGGGGGGTGGGGGGGGGGTGGGGCTCTGAGGTGAAGCAATTTTTTTTTATCAGATGGCGTGACAACTTCTTTTCCAAAATATTACCAAACCCCCCCCACCTTGATATCTAATGGTGCGTCCCTTATATAGGTTTATACATATACAATACAGTGTTGTATTTTGTTTATTCGACATCGAAGTGATTACATAACTTGGGTCACGGCCGGTCGTTGCATCAATCAAAGAAGTTTAGTCAGACTGATTGGGGGGGGGGGACACTCCCACTTTGGAGGTGACGCGTACTAGTATGTAGGGCTGTTAAGACCCCCCTTTTCAGCGTCGCTGTCACCCACAGACCCTATATTTTTACGAGCACATGCTCTGTCACCCGAAGACACCCTATTGTTCCATTCGATCTGTCACCAAAAGACCCGGGCCAAAAGAGTGCCGCACCAAGATGAGGTGCAGGGGAGGGGGTGATGTGATTCAATACTTATCCCAGGGTGTTGAATTATAGGGGGAAGCTTTTTGGCGGGACAAGAGGGGAGCCAATATTGGCACAGGTATAGGTATTTGCACCGTTTCGATATTGCGAATGTGATGTAGAAACATGTCAGGATAGGCCTAAATTCAAATGGTAGGCCTATAAAGGGGAATATTTTTGGCATGTCAAAATATTTTGATGTATAGGCCTAGCCATGATAATCTTTACCCAGTATTAAAACCAAAAAGAAACTGTCTTTGGGTCACTATGTTTGAAAAAAATCGTTTTGATTAACAAAAGTTGTAGCTTCGGAAATACTAAAAAAATGCCATTTTGCCGAATTTAATAAAAGTAAATGAGATATGTCAATTTTTCTCTTGAAAACATTAGTCAAGTTACATAAAGTAGTGCAAAATATGGGTTCGAATTTGATTGCAAAGATGGTTGCTAGAAAAGGGGTAAATTAATGTTGTTGCAAAAGCCCTTACATCCACAAAAGGCACGATATAAACGAAATAATAAAATAAATAGGAAGGCTTGAAAATTGTACCAAACCTATTCTTTTAGTTTCTATTTATCAACACTTTATTCAGAACCAAAATGAATCAAATCGAACTAGTAATAATTGAACAATTTTTGAAAAAGCTGTTTTTCTCAAAAAGTCAAAAAGTAGATGTATAAAGGGCTTTTGCAACAAAACTCTTTATATATTAATATCATCTGTATTATTAATATTAGAAAGATTGACTATTATTTTTGTTGATATATTATAAGTACTGAATTTACTAGTATTACTATCACCAAGTCAATAGTAGGCCTATATTGTTATAATTCAATGTTAATTAAAATGTCAGCAGTAGCCTAGGCACATCAACAATATTTGGTGGGTATGTTCCCCCGGAATGTTTAGGTGGTGGTTCTTTGGGAGATGCGGGCGTACCAGTAAAAGGGGGTCTTTTGGAGCTGCGAACAAGTAAAATATGGGGACGTCAAAATCAAGGGTCTTTCTTGGCTTGTTGCTTGAAAATCCCAGAAATATGAGGAATGAACAATTTGGGGGTCTTTTAGAGCTAAATATTTATTTATCAAAATCAAGGGTCTTTCGGAGTTCTATTTCGGAGTTCTATTTTGGTCAAATATAGGGGGTATTTCGGAGCTGCGAAATCCAAAAAGGGGGGTCTTTCCGGGGGAGCATATTTGTGTTAAGTGCCCTTCCCCCCGTGAGTATAATGCATTTGCCACTTCCGAAATTTTTTTACTGATAAGCATAGGAACCGCATAGTCAGAGGCAAGGTTCATTATTGATTGGAGATTCAGTAGGCTATAAAGAGACAAGTGCGGTAATAGCATTTCAAGTGTATACGCGCTTAATTTCGTAATCAATAAGAGCTAATGAACAAAATAATTTGTGACAGAACTGCTAGCGCAGTTGTGTAAGCGCTCGACTGTGAAACCGGAGGTTGTGGGTTCGAACCCCGTCAGAATTTTAATTCAGATAATTTTCTTTTTCTTTCGTGAAGAAGAAATAATAATTGAATCCGTCTTATAAAATTTAACATAGTATAGTAGAATCATGTAGGCCTATGTGTTATCAGATAAGATCTTCTGTAGATTACCATATCAAAAGAATTTCGAAGTTTTGTCAAGCAAGTTTCTAAGTGTGCCCCTAATCGTGGTTTGTATAGAATTGAGGTGATAGCTTTGTTTGATATTAATAACCAATGACAGAGCCGCTACGATTTTAAATTAAAAACAGGTCACCGCTTGAGGCGCTGCATTTAAGACGCAGCCTAAAAAGTTTATTACGGGACAAAATAGACGTGCCCAATGATCTTCCCAAAATTTGCCTCTAAATGTTGACTGTACCCATCTGTCAGTTTTTGCTAATATGACCTTAGATGACCCGTGGTGACCCCGAAATGACATTCCCAAAATTTGGCTCTAAATGTTGACTGTACCCTCAAAGCTTCATACCCATATCACAGTTTTTACTAATTTGACCTAAGATGACCCCTAGCCCTGGTGACCCCGAAATGACCTTCCCAAAATTTGGCTCTTAATGTTGACTGTACCCTCAAAGTTTCATGCCCATCGGACAGTTTTTACTAATTTGACCTCAAATGACCCCAGGTGACCCCGAAATGACCTTCCAAAATTTTGACTCCAAATGTTGACTGTATCCACCAAGTTTCATGCCCATACGACATTTTTTACCAATTTGACCTCAGATGACCCCTGGTGACCCCAAAATGACCTTCCCAAAATTTGCCTCTAAATGTTGACTGTACCCATCTGTCATTTTGCTAATATGACCTTAGATGACCTGTGGTGACCCCAATTGACCTTCCCAAAATTTGGATCTAAATGTTGACTGTACCCTCAAAGTTTCATGCCCATCTGACAGTTTTACCAATTTGACCTCAGATGACCCCTTTGTGACCCCCAAATAACCTTCCAAAATTTTGCTCTAAATGTTGACTGTACCCTCAACGTTTCATGCCCATATCACAGTTTTTACTAATTTGACCTCAGATGACCCTTGGTGACCCCCCCAATGACCTTCCCAAACTTTGCCTCTAAATGTTGACTGTACCCATCTGTCAGTTTTTGCTAATATGACCGTAGATGACCCGTGGTGACCCCAATTGACCTTCCCAAAATTTGGCTATAAATGTTGACTGTACCCTCAAAGTTTCTTGCCCATATCACAGTTTTTACTAATTTGATCCCTGGTGACCCCTAAATGACCTTCCAAAAATTTTGCTCTAAATGTTGACTGTACCCTCAAAGTTTCATGCCCATATCACAGTTTTTACTAATTTGACCTCAGATGACCCCTGGTGACCCCCCCCAAATGACCTTCCCAAAATTTGCCTCTAAATGTTGACTGTACCCATCTATCTGTCAGTTTTTGCTAATATGACCGTAGATGACCCGTGGTGACCCCAATTGACCTTCCCAAAATTTGGCTATAAATGTTGACTGTACCCTCAAAGTTTCTTGCCCATCTGACAGTTTTTACCAATTTGACCTCAGATGACCCCTGGTGACCCCAAATAACCTTCCAAAAATGTTGCTCTAAATGTTGACTGTACCCTCAAAGTTTCATGCCCATATCACAGTATTTACTAATTTGATCCCTGGTGACCCCTAAATGACCTTCCACAAATTTTGCTCTAAATGTTGACTGTACCCTCAACGTTTCATGCCCATATCACAGTTTTTACTAATTTGACCTCAGATGACCCCTGGTGACCCCCCAATGACCTTCCCAAAATTTGCCTCTAAATGTTGACTGTACCCATCTGTCAGTTTTTGCTAATATGACCTTTGACGACCCGTGGTGACCCCGAAATGACCTTCCCAAAATTTGGCTCTAAATGTTGACTGTACCCTCAGTTTCATGCCCATATCACAGTTTTTACTAATTTGACCTAAGATGACTCCTGGTGACCCTTAAATGACCTTCCAAAAATTTGGCTCTAAATGTTGACTGTACCCACCAAGTTTCATACCCATACGACAGTTTTTACTAATTTGACCTCAGATGACCCCTGACCTTCCCAAAATTTGGCTCTTAATGTTGACTGTACCATCAAAGTTTCATGCCCATCTGACAGTTTTTACTAATTTGACCTCAAATGACCCCAGGTGACCCCGAAATGACCTTCCAAAATTTTGGCTCCAACTGTTGACTGTATCCACCAAGTTTCATGCCCATACGACATTTGTTTACCAATTTGACCGCAGATGACCCCGGTGACCCCCAATGACCTTCCCAAAATTTGCCTCTAAATGTTGAGGGGGCGCAACACTAAATCACTACGCATTTTATGTAAGAACGAAATTCGGCTAATATAGTCCATAGTGAGTATGAGATTGTAGCGACCATATCTACCGACATGTTCACTTTAAATCACTCAATATCAGCTCATATGAATTCGACAAGTGTCGTCAATGATAACATGCAGAAAAAACCGGACATTTTATCTCAAAAGCAATTCTCTGTGGCGGATGAAGACAACTTCCGATTTTGAAATGTGAGTGGTGAATTTAGTATATTTTTAGGCCATATTTTTTGCACCGCGAAATAGCGAAAAAAGTCAACGGTCATCGATATATGCCGACAAAAGTTTTGGAATCTACAGAAACAGAGCTTTAATTTGATACCAAATTTATTTTGCCAAGTATTGCAGGGACGCCAGGAATGGCGCTCGAAGTAGGCCAAAATCACACGTTATCCCAGATCCTATGGGACGCTTATTTAGTGTTGCGCCCCCTTGACTGTACGCATCTGTCAGTTTTTGCTAATATGACCTTAGATGACCCGTGGTGACCCCAATTGACCTTCCCAAAATTTGGCTCTAAATGTGACTGTACCCTCAAAGTTTCATGCCCATCTGACAGTTTTTACCAATTTGACCTCAGACGACCCCTGGTGACCCCCAAATAACCTTCCAAAAATACGGATAATGAAGAAAGCACTGAAACGGAGCACAGTACAAGCTCTGAATATGATGAACCACTTCATAAAAAGAGCAGATGTATTTCCCCTGATGACTCGGATGAAAGTTCAGAAGAGGATTCACAATCAGAATCTGAAGATAATGAGTCAGCAGACGACGACGATGAGGAAGTGGAATCAAGCTCTGACTTGGAAGATAATACAGCCTATCAAGACTGGCTAGCAGAAGCTAAAGAAACGACTGGAGATTTGTGGAATATGAAGTATGACAAATACACAAGTGAAGGGATGAGTGAAGATCAAGCCTCATCAAGCTACCGAAAAGGCCAACATGAAAACACAGTGGGCTGTCAAACGGAACTTCTTTGCCAGGTTCAAAGACTTTCTGTCAATTTATTTGCATTTGAAAGACGACGAGGCGTACCAAGACATTATGTGGGACATAGAGGAGAAAACGGAGAAAGGCATGGACATAAATAAAGCAATCAATCGAATTATGGTTAAACATGAAGCTAAATTTAACGCGCTGTTTCAAGCAGATGAGGAGGAAGATGATGTAGAATCATCCGAAGAAAATGACTAGTATTAGTAAATAAACGGAATGTTCTTTGCAGTATTAATGAACTGTTAAATAATACTGAATTTTGGATAAATCAATCTAGAAACCCCGATAGTCTTGCTGTGATAGTATCACATGCTTAACACAATCTCATACTTGTTTCACAGTTTATATAATTATGTCGTACCTTATACTAGTAATGTATGTGATGTATGTTTTACACTATAATAAAATGATGCTCTTGTACTATACAAATAAAGTGCTTCAGCGGGATTTTAAGTTGTATATTATAAAACACCATGCGTAATGCTGATATCGTTGTTTCCTTTTCTTCTTTCTTTTGTCACGTGTGTTGGGGATTTAATACTATAACTTACATTTAAGACCTACCCGTAATGTACCGTTTACGATACAAAATACACAAATATTACGTAATATACCGGGAAATCCCATCTGACGTCACTGAGCTAAAAATAGGTCATCCAAGATGACTCATACATATACCTAATCTTTACTATGACCTCATGAGCTTTACTCCTGACGAATTACTCCTGAATACTACTCTATGGTGACCTGATATACTACTTCCTAAATTAAACCAAAACAAAATGTCGCAACATTTGAAATTTTAATTTGATTCTCAGTAGATATCCCGGGGTAGATATAGCACCAGTAGGCCTAATTCGATTCGAAAATATATAGGCCTATCTCGCGCAGGGGACAATGAAAACATAGGCCTGCATTTTATTTCAGCTATATACTAGTATTCAGTAGGTAGAACAAAAAACCACATGCAATTAAAATTATAAACCAACAAAAAATGTAGCAACATTTGAAATTTTAATATGATCTTCAGAAGATAGCACACCAGTAACATGATTCTATAAAATATCGCTTTAAGGTTCATATACCACTAAATCCACCTGTGAAGCGGTTTCCGGTAAAAGTTTATCACGCCTATAGTCCCAAACTTTGCATTCTAGAAAATTGGTACAATATTAACAATTTCAGTGTTGAAAATCGTGTTTTACTAGAACTTGTGAATGTGATCTCTACAAATTTGAAAAGAAAAAGCGAAAATTTGAGTGATATTTACGATTATGTGCGCATGAACAAACGAGGTCAGAACGCGGTTAGCAGTCGGATGTAGGCCTAAACACGGGAAAATGTGGCCTTTTTATATAGGCCTAGCAGTAATTTTCTCAAAAATTAGTCGGACCTAAAATGTGTAGTCATTTTCAGAAATGTTATGCAGAATTTTGTTCTAGTTAAGATGATATCAAATATATATTTCAAAGTTGGACGTAACTCGACTTATGGCCAAAACGCGACCCATAGGGGCCTATTTAGCACGTAAAGTCTATTGAAAGCTTTTTTGTGGGACGAGCGTATGTAGGCCTACCCTTTATCTCGTTCAGCAGACTAAAACGACAACCAACGGGCATTTAAATTTGAGCTATCTGCAGTTGATAGCAAAATCACACGAATCCGACAAACACCAAAATGACATAAAACAGATAGGGAAATGTAAAAGCTTTATTTCAAAGTTTGTTTCAGCGTCATACGGTATTCGGTTCTTGAGATAATTCAATTTTAATATTACCCATGTAAATCAATGCAGGAGCACCAGAATCGAGCAAATTACGGCATGTCTCGCCACATTTTCATTTAGTATAAAAATCGGCACTAGGCCGAATGCAAAGCTATAAAGAAATGTTAAAATGACGAAGTTGGCCAAAATTGCTATCTTCAGAAGATAGCAAGCAAAAAAAAAAAAATAATAATAATATTAAAAAACAAAAACACGCGTTGTAGATGATGATTCAGTACGGCGCGAAACGGCGAAACTGCATTGAACGGGGTTGCGCGCTCAGAGAAAAATCGGCATTAGGCCGAGTGCAGAGCTATAAAGAAATGTAAAAATGACGAAGCTGACCAAAATTTAAAACGGCACTAAAGCAGAGATTATCATCTGCCTGTTTCTCTATTTTTACCTCCCCCCCTTTTTTTTTTAATAGCGCGGCATAGGCCTATACTGCCGAATGCCGATTTTTAAATTCAGGCAGAGTAGGCCTACCGGTAACCGTGCGCGTGCGAGTTTTAGGATTTTTTTCGCTATAGGCCTATCTACTGAAGATAGCATTTAGAAGCTCATTCCGATTCATTGCACTGATCTTTCTACTCTAGAAGTAATGTTTTACATTATTTTCTCTAAATGTTTACTTCATCAAGTAGCGGCGAGTTTTTTCTTTCTAATAGGCCTACATCAGTCCCGATCAGAAAGTTTAAAGCGATATTACGTTATGTAGGCCTACAGACTCATCACTTTCCGCATATCTGCCCCCCGGCCGAGAATATCTTAGACGCCGGCAATTCTTGAAATTTTGGACAAATAAGGCCTACCACTAATTAATTTTGGTTAGGCCTACTATAGTTGAATAGGCCTATAGAACTTAACATGTTCTTAAAATTTTTGGGCTGAAATCGGCTCGCGAAGCGCGCGAACATTTTGACTTTCATCGCTTGGAGGGGCGCAGAATCGATGCTGAATTGTTCAATTTGGCGCCCCTAAGGGTGGCGCCCGGGCACGTTGCCCTCCCGGGGTTGACCTCCCCCGCCCCCTAGTTACGCCACTGCTATCACCGTCTCTAACTAGTCAAGTTTTTTTAAGAGATTTGAATGGGGCTAACGGTGGCGGTGTCAAAACTTCCGTTTTCCCATGTTTTTTGCAAAACTCTTCCAGTAAAAACACCTAATGACAATTTTAATGACTTGGGCCTAGGCCTATCCTTCACTTTTTAGGAAATTTATACGGATTTTTTAATCACACTTTCGCTGGGGATTACTTAAAGGAGGATTTCGTGATCCTAGCATCCTCTTTCAGTTGATATCCACGAAAAAAGTTTATTCCCAAAATTGCAGTTGATTCCGATTTTGCGTTTGCGAGTTATGCTGATGCATGATTATGTGCATTACACAGCTAACTTCTACCAGTACTGGGCCAGTAATAAGCCGCTTTTTCGCTCGCCCAGTACTAGCACCAGTACTGGGCTAGAAAAAGTCAGCGCTAGCACTGGGCAAGACAAAGTCGGCTAGTACTGGGCAACTACTAGCGCGCTACGTATGAGGCTCGCAATTGCGCCGGATCAGTGCCAAGTGCTAGCCGACTTTAACTGGCCCAGTACTTATTTCACCAGATCTGGCCAAGTACTTGTGGGTGACGCGCTCATACTAGCGAAACAGTTCCCAATCAATTATGTTTTGAGTTTTTTCACCCGTAGTTCACCATGTTCACGCGTCTGGTTTGAAAGCCAGTTTTAGGCTTTTAAATAATATTAGAACTTCCTCGTTGTGGATATGAATTATAGGCCCCGATGCTGAGCCTTCGTATAATATAAATGGCAACTTTTTTTAAAGCAATTTATATTAAAAACAAGCCTGGCCTTGCCAAGCCTCATGCATACGCATAGGCATATCAAATGCCTACGTGAGGCTACGTCTACATGTCTATTCCAACTTGTACTGTATAAATTATGTAACACCCTATTTTTGAAAGTTTGAGTAGGCCTAAATAAGGAATCAGTACAATGAGAGTTGTAAATTGTAACGGCCTTCAAAAAAATGATACGATAGGCCTACATGCCTTGTGTGTAGCCGAAATGCAATTTATTTGGATCAGCTTAGGCCTAGGCCTACAGTGGCGTACCGTGGCCGCCCCAACCCCGGGGGGCTGAAGAAGAAACAATTTTGCCGCCCTTCCTTAACAGCCTGAAAAGGTTGACCCAATTTTTTCACGGTCGCTTGAAAAAGTGAAGAGCAAAAAAAAGAAGGATTTTAGGCGCTAGCGTCCAAAAAGCAATCTTTTTTCAAAATTGTTTATGCTTTTTTCAATTTTTACGCTCTTTTTTCTTTGCTAATTGCGTTTCGCTGCCCCTTCGCTTTTTGTCGCCCCTGTTTTTGCCGCCCCTTCGTCTTCCGCCGCCCTTCTTTTTTGCCGCCTCTACTTTGACCCCGGGGCTGGCGCACCTAAAGCCCCCCCAAATACGCGCATGGCCTATTAGTTTAACGGTTTCGATCAGTGTTCATTCTCAGTGAAAAAGCAAGTGCAAGGCAATTTTAGAGCTAGGCCATAGGCCTATTTGTAAATAAAAAATCCATTTTAGGCTAGGCCATATTTTAATGGTGTGAATCGGATCACTATCTCTTTTTTGTCAATGTTAAGCCTTTTTCTAAAACTAAAGTCTTTATAATTTTTTTTTTACAAAAACGATGTGGGGTTTTAGACTGATGGGGTTCCGACAAAACAATATTTACTAAAAGTCGTTTTTTAATTGAAAGGTTGCTTTTTTTATGAAAAGTAGCCTTTTTCTAAAAATACGTCTTTAAAAAAAAAAAAAGTAGGCCTAACCTTTTTTTCTAAAATGCCATCTTTTTTTTTTTATCTAAGTCGTTTTTGTTTAGTCCCTGTGTTTAGCGGGGTTTTGGACTGACATGGTTTCGGAGTTTTGGGGTTCTGCCGAAAAGCAAGTCTTGCTTTTTGTTTTCTGAAATGACATCTTTAAAAAAGTCGTCTTTTTCTGAAATGACATCTTTTTTAAAAAGTCGCCTTTTCCCTAAAATGACGTCTTTGAAAAGTCACATTTTTCTGAAATGGCGTCTTTATAAAAAGTCAAATTTTTCTGAAATGACGTCTTTTTACCAAAGTCGCCTTTTTTCTGAAATGACGTCTTTTAAAAAAAAGTCGCCTTTTTCTGAAATGACGCCTTTTTAAAAAGTTTCTTCTTTTCTGAAATGACATCTTTTTAAAAGTCGCTTTTCCCTAAAATGACGTCTTTAAAAGTCACATTTTTTCTGAAATGACGCCTTTAAAAAGCCTCTTTTCTGAAATGAGGTCTTTTAAAAAGTCACCTTTTTCTGAAATGACTTCTTTAAAAAGTTGTTTTTTCCTGAAATGACGCCTTTTAAAAAGTCGCGTTTTCGAAATGTCTTTTTTAAACAGCCGCCTTTTTCTGAAATGTCTTTTAAAAGTTACCTTTTTCTTAAATGTCTTTTTTAAAAAGGTCTGAAATGTCTTTATAAAATAGCTGCCTTTTTCTAAAATGTCTTTAAAAATGTCGCCTTTTTCTGAAATGACATCTTTTAAAATAAAAAGTAGCCTTTTTTTCAAATGACATCTTTTAAAATAAAAAGTAGCCTTTTTTTCAAATGACATCTTTTTAGAAAAGTCACCTTTTTTCTGAAATGTCTTTAAAAAGGTCGCTTTTTCTGAAATGACATCTTTTTAAAAACGTCGCCTTTTTTCTGAAATGACATCTTTTTTGCCATTTCCCTAAAATGACGTATTTAAAAAGTCACATTTTTCTGAAATGGCGTCTTTATAAAAAGTCCCTTTTTTCTGAAATGTCATTTTAAAAAAAGCGTTTTTACTTAAATGTCTGTTTAAAACAGCTGCCTTTTTCTGAAATGTGTTTTATAAAGCCGCCTTTTTCTGAAATGACATCTTTTAAAATAAAAACTAGCCTTTTTTCTCAAATGACATCTTTTAAAAAGTTACCTTTTTCTGAAATGTCTTTTTAAAAAGGTCCTTTTTCTGAAATGTCTTTTTGAAATAGCGCCTTTTTCTAAAATGTCTTTTAAAAAGTCGCCTTTTTCTGAAATGACATCTTTAAAAATAAAAAGTAGCCTTTTTCTCAAATGACATCTTTTTAAAAAAGTCACCTTTTTTCTGAAATGTCTTTTTAAAAAAAGGTCGCTTTTTCTAAAGTCACATCTTTTTAAACAGGTCACCTTTTTCTGAAATGATGTCTTTTTAAAAATGACATCTTTCCAAAAAAGTTGCCTTTTCTAAAATGGCGTATTTAAAAAAAATTCGCCTTTTTATGAAATGACGTCTTTTTTATAAAACATAGCCTTTTTTCTCAAATGAAATCTTTTTAAAAAGTCAACCTTTTTTCTGAAATGACGTCTCTTTTTAAAAAGGTCGCCTTTTTCTGAAATGATGTCTTTTTTTAAAGTTTCCTTTTCTAAAATAATGTCTTTTAAAAGAGTCGCTTTTTTCTGAAATGACTTCTTTTTATATAAAAAGTCACCTATTGAATAAAAAGTTTCCTTTTCTCAAATGACATCTTTTAAAAAAATCACCTTTACTGAAATGACATCCTTTTAAAAAAGTCGCCTTTTTCTGAAATGATGTCTTTATAAAAAGTAGTCTTTTTCTGAAATGATGTCTTTGTAAAAAAGTTCCTTTTCTGAAATTATGTAAAATTTGCTTCTTTCTGAAATGACTTTTGGACTGACAGGGGTTCGGATTGACGGGCGGTGTTTTGGACTGACGGGGGAGACCCCACCACAAGTGCCCCTAAAAGCGCCCAAGGCAATTAGGGCAATGTGGGTACTTGGTGTTTTTTTCTTATGAAAAAGTGTTACTAATATACTGATGGGGTGGTAAAAACAGCAAGAAGTAGGTAGAACCTGAAAGTGTGGTACATCCCCGTACAAAAATCCCCAAATAAGCCTCGAACCCCCTTTTTGTTTTTTACAATGTCATTGAAAGAGTTAATGGGTGGTTTTAACCCAGGAATTATGAACATTTTTGGGCCTCATCCTCATAACTTGATGGATTCATCTGTGAGGTCAAATTTGGGCAAAAATACTAATTTTTGGAGAAAATCCCCTCCCCATATAAACAGGTTTTTTTGGCCCAAATTTTTATTAAAAAAGGCATTAATTTTTAAACACAATTTGCAATCATAAAGCCCAATAGTTTCCGTAATTCCAGGGTTATTACATTTGCCTGATAAGTCCTGGAAGATCACATAATAAGGCCAAGTAAAATAAATAACATGTATATCGTCTGGAAGCAGTTATTATTTGTTACAAATTTATTATTCATTTCTGTGTAAAATTTCAATTGCAAAGGCTTTGTCAACACATGTGGAGGCCCTGATATTTTTGACAGTATTACTACCACTAGCTTGAACAAATTGCCAAAAATGGATGAGGGAGGGGACAATATACATGTTATTTTACTTGGCCTAAAAAAATAATGGAGACTCGCTTAATGAAATGCAGTTATTTCAAATATAATTGAAATTTAAAAATCAACCTTGTATTAGTTTTGAACAAAATTGCAATTTTCACATCTAACCTTAAATCTGCTTTTTAATAGATTTGACCTTCAGTATTTAGGATTGAACCATTAATATCATCATTAGGTGTCATAAATCCTAGAGTGACATAAATATATAAAAATGTACCTTCATGTTAGGTGCATAATAAATGATCATGCTTCTTTTCAATCTTTCTTTTCAGTCTCAAGTTTATTTCATGTAGAACCCTTCTGATTAATATTTTGTCATATGTACATTTGTCCCCTGAATATGGATGAAGCAAACCCTTCAATATAAAGTCCATGTTCAAGGGCCAAAAGTAAATATGACTTTTTTCCTGCATGTACTTTTGCCCTTGAACATGGATGAAGCAAACTCTTCAATATAAAGTCTACACCTACAAGGCTTTATTCATATGTTCAATGGCCAAAAGTACATATGAGGCTTTTCCGCCCAGTGACGGATTTACCCTTTATTTCTTAATCAGATAATATGTTACCCTCACAATCCAGAATTAAAAATCCCTGCACTTCCCAGAATTTTCAACCACCTTATTATATTCTGCTAATCTATCCTGTGAGAATATTTGTGCAATAAAGTGATTGCTTTCCTGATTCTCCACCAATTGGAAGTCATGATACTGATTGTGTATGTAGAACACCAACAGTTTTCTGAAATTTTGAGTTTAAAAGTCTATTTTCCACATTTCCCAGCTTCACATTTACTTGCTTGGAAATAAAGGTAGTATATTTCCACTTTTTGTTCAAGTGTCCAAAGAATTCCAGCCTGGTTGGTAGCTGCAATTGGTCTGAAAGGCATGCATTCCTATCATAGTGAAGGCTAAGAATATGTAGAGTCCGAGCATTTAACAAGAGTTACAGTGGAAGATGTGAGGTCTCCATGATATTGATTTTCAGTGATCCCAATCGACTACTTTCACTGCCACCATGGCACTGTCAACACTGTTTGATCAAGTCATGGTACTTTCTGACGGTCCTTTCTGAAACAACAAAATAACAATATTGATACACAAGTTATAAACAGAGCTGTTGGACAATTTCATTATTATTATCCACAGCAGAAGCCTGTGAAGTTATTTTGTTATCCACAGCTGAAGCCTGTCAAGTTATAGTGTAAAATGTTCTTAAAATCCCTGCACTTCCCAGGCTGCACTTTCAATCCTATGTTTTATTTTTACAGTCCATTTTATTTGTTACATTACACTACTCACTAATGATATTTCAAGCATACTGCTATCTTCAGTAGACAACAACCCCGACTATTTTAAACCATGTTGCTCAATGATATTTTGAAATCAACATCATTAAAAATCTTGAGGGTGTGTGACCAGATTGTGGTCCAAGTGGTAACACTTTTTGTTTTCTACCTCACATTGAGGCACGTCACCCAAACATTCTTATTCCAAATTTGCTCCAGTGATTTGGATTCTAGAATTATCTGTATTCCAGTTGTTCATAGAACAGTACATCTTGGCAGGCCTTGGGCAATGTTTGAGGGGTTCCCTAACTATGAAGGAGTTTCAATAGGAAGTTGCCTAATAGCACACAGTAAGGGTGGATCAACATAATTACTACCCTGTAAATTTCGTGACCACAAGGTTATCCATCCCTTGGGAGAGGGCGCTGTTTTGAGATTTTATGCTCTGGACCCATTTTTAACTCCACCCAATTCCAAACTAACTGTATAAAAATGCTGTGCTCATGATGCCATAAGGTCTTTTCCTTCGGCCGATCTAAAAAGGGCAGGCAAATTTGCGCCCTGTCTCTGGGGTTATAACCACTCAACTACCATGTTTTTGTTCATACTGCCTCAACTATCTATTTCAGTCCTAAAATTTCACTGGGGTTATGAGAAATATGAGATTTCACCTAATAACAAAATCTGCATATTGATGGGATAACAATTAAGTGGGGGGGATGAGGCCCCGGGATGAGGCTGGCAATCTAGTCACCCACCTTTACTAGTCCATGACAGAAAAGAGGGTGGATAATTTGCTACCAAAGAAGGGTACCATACCAATTCTAGCAATGCATTTTGAGAAAATACATACATGTAGATGTAGGCTACATGGTGTCCTAGAACAATTAAATTACGGTACCGGGCAAATGAATTTGGTCAGCAAATCCACAAGTTTACTATCTTACCCACTTACTGCTTAACTGTGGTGTTTTGTAGGAGATTTAATATCTTTAAATTGCTCTGTTGTCCTTCAGGCACAATTGATGAACTTGGCTGGATTTCATTAAGATGGGACATGTGTAAACAAATATATGCAAAACAAATCAGGTTTGAAAAAGAAATTCATTTAAAACCATACATTGTGACTTACAGTAATTCAGCGATTCACACTTACATTAATTTTGTTCTGTTATTAGTCTGGTCAAAATAGCACTTTGATTGCGTAAATTTCTGTCAGTTGTGACTTCTGACACCTTCCACCAGTCAGCCTTTATGTATTGCAGCATTACATCAATTTACATGTATTTAATGATGGATCAATATGCAGAAAACATGTCCTCAATTGATACATGTACAAGTCTTCTGTGATTTGAAGTGATCTGCACCTGAATAATAAAACAAAAACCAGACCCTTATTAGTTGATACCCCAGAAAATAAAAGACAAGAGATGTACATGTATAAATTTAAGCTGCCTGAAATTAATCATTTAAAATAGCAAATGAACATGATGAGGAAAATATGCATCCACACCCACACAAGTGACTTAGGCAAAAATTGCACCAAAATAACAAGCACAAAATCATTGCCTGAAGATACAGTTTTGTCATAAAACACTGGCCCAGATGCAAAGAAACATGTTGGAGTCCATGCCTCCTCCATCCATAGAACCCATTCAACATGTTCAATTCGCCCATTCATGCATGCTGCTAGATTGAGGCTCTCCTTGCATGAATGGCAGAATCGTGCAATGGGCGATTAAGAACAAACTATGGATAGCATAAACTTGAGAAATACATACTGCATGGCTTAATTTAATCATCTGGTCATGGTGTGGCCTGCTCTCAGATCTTTCCCTGGGAAATAAGGTTTTTTCAAAATTGGGTCTTTAAATTTTCACACATTTTAAGTTCTCTCTAAATACCTTTTAACATCAAATTGTTAAGTTTTTTACAAAATTATGAAAGTTTTTGGTAGCCTTTTATCATGTATTTAATAGGGGCAGTGGAATCTTACAGCCTGTGGATCCTTTATAGGGGAGTGTTCAGAAATACTTTGGTGGGGGGCTGGAAAATATTCTTTTCATGTCGAAAAATTTTTAACCCCCTCTTTATGAACCCAAAACTTTTTGACCCCCCCTCTTAATGGACCTAAAACTTTTTGACCCCCCCTCATGTAGGTTCAAAACTATTTTACCCCCCCATCATAATGTACCATTCTACATCAAATGGCAGAGGAAACATATTAATGATGCTAAAATTTGTATTCATGTGCAATGAAATATACTGCGCCAATAAAGTATCCTTACATTTAGAAAAATAATCACAATTTCCAAACTGAACAATATTGGGGTAAATGTTTTTTTAATAGATGCACTATCTAATCCTGCACATTATGACACCACATTGAATCCAATGTGACTTCAAGAAGCAAAGTTACAAGCATTTGATTAGACGAAGGTCCCGTTTTAAAAGTGACAAACTGGCCTATACAAAACTATACAAAACTATACAAAACTCCACAGACTAGACATATGGTTTGAGAGTGGTGAATGACTAATTTATTTGTTTGGCTTTAATTTAGAACAAAAGGAACAAAAGAAAACTGAAACAAAAGAACTGACAAATAAAATAAAATGAAAGTTATGAAAAGTACAGAGAAGTAAAACTGAAATAAAAACTGCTTTAAATAACGCTTCATTGAAGAAACTGTGTTGTCTCTTTGTTGCGCTTTGTTGGAATCTTTTTGCGCTTGTATAGGCCAGTTTGTCACTTTTAAAACTGGACCTTCGACTATTCAATTGCTTATAACTTTATTTCTTGATGTCACATTGGATTCAATGTGGTGTCATAATGTGCAGGATTAGATAGTGCATCTATTAAAAAATCAAATTTACCCCAATATGGTTCACTTTTGAAATTGTGATTATTTATCCAAGTGTAAGGATACTTTATTGGCGCAGTACTCATTTCATTGGTATAGAATATGTGGAATTGAGGAAATGTTTCAAAGTAGCATAAGTATGTTTATGCAACCCACTGAACCCAGTATTAATAAACTATACATTTATGATTGGAATCAGTGGCGACGGAAACATTACAATCTAGGTGGGGGTCGGGGACGAGTATATTTTGTTCTGGTTTTACTGGGACTTTTTTTTTGTTATGCGTGAAGCCGCAAAAATCTTAGACCATTTTAGCCCAAAATACAGTGGCACAGACTTAAAAAGAAATTGCAATTGCAAATACATACCGGTGGGGGGGCACTTCAATATGAAATGGATATAGGTGTAGGGCATTCGGTGAGAGCAAAATGTAAAAAATATGGGGTCATTGGGTGAGAGCATGATTTTTGGCATTCGGTGAGAGCAAAATGTAAAAAATATGGGGTCATTGGGTGAGAAACAGCGCCACAGAAACCTCGAAAATCGAATTTTTAGTTCTAAATGGCTTCAAATTTCATTGTTTTTTCAAAATAAGTAGCAAAATCAGTGATAAATGAAAATTGCTGTTCAAATTGAACATGTAAGGGTCTTTGGGTGACAGATCAAATGGAAAAATAAGGGTCTTCGGGTGACAGAGCATCTGTTAAGTAAAAAAATATGGGGTCTTTGGGTGACAGCGATGCTGAAAAAGGGGGTCTTTTAAGACCAAAATACACATGTACAGTGGCACAGACGAAAAAGAAATTGCAATTGCAAATACATACCGGGGGGCACTTCAATATGAAATGGATATGGTATGTAGGGCTGTTAAAACAGCCCTACATACTGCCACCTCCAAAGTTGGAGCCCCCCGAATACATACCGGTTTTGTTTTTAGAGAGACTGGGCCATATACATCTCAGCTCCCACCCAGTAAATTGGTACTCATCACTGCACATTTGTCTAGGACATTTGTCCAATTTTGAGATGTTTATAATTTATATTAATTAATATCACACAGCCAAATATTTCTGAAAAGGTAACTTTCAGTTATTATTATTACTAGCGGGATACCAGCAAGGCGCTGCTGGTCCCCGCTAGATGAGTAAATGGGAGCGTTCACTATAACAGGAAGAATTACTGAACAGGTAAATGTACATTTTATTTATCTAAATCTGTTATTTATAATACAACACACATCTTTTTCCTGTATTTATTCCGTTCTCTCATATAGCGTGTCTGCGGACGTGTTCATCTCATAATCCTGTGACCCGTCCATGTACCTTTTTGTCCTTTATTTTTCCATCTTTCCGTATTATCATGTCCATTGGTCTCTGGCTCGCAAGTCGCATGGCTCTGCGCCGTTTACACGCCAAGATTGGCTTAGTGCGCATTACGCATGCGGCACCGACGCGCTGCCTGCCAGCTGCAGTGACGCGTAGGCTGGCAACCTATTTTCATAACAAAAATCCCGTTTTTACCCATATTTTCACTGTTTTTGCAGCCAATTCTTGACCATTTTCAACCAAATAAAGATTATAAACGTTCCTGAATATTCCTCGATCTCCCGTATGAATTTGGGGACATTTGGATCGAAACTGACGGAGCCTTTGATTAACCCACATACCGGTAGATAGATACATACAACATTCCCCTATTTATAGTAAGATGATGATGATGATGATGATATTTTTCTATAATATTTGAATACATTGCCCTTCATTTACATGTATGATGCACACAACCTATAGGGACACTGCAAGTTAACTGTGAGTTGACAATTTACATGCAGTGTGTAGCTGTGTGTCACACCTGTACCACGGCACACATGCAAATACCCCCACCTGACTGCTTTCTGATACAGGTGGTCTGATACATGTAGTTCGTATTCATCAGTATGTTCATGTGTATGTGTCTTTGAAGTGAAATGTATTTGTGGGTTTGTATAGGAGAGCAATATGTGGTGTGGTGTAGTGATCTTTGACCAATGACCTTCTTTTTGTACAATTTTATCTTCAAAAATTCCATATAATTTAAAAGCAGAAACTGTCAAATTTTTAAATTAGAAACAAAATATTAAATTTTGCTCCATTTTATGAAATTATGTTCCACCCGGTGATCCATTTTTTTCAAAATGTTATACCAATGACCCCCTTCTTTCAAAGTTTTATACCCAATTTTTTTTACACCAAATGACCCATCTTTATACAAATAGGCTCCTACTAAGCAATGTCAGTAATGACCCCCCTCCCCCCAAAAAATGGCATGGACTCTGACCGAGTCCGGACTTGAGCTGGACTTGGGGCTTATTTTTGTTGGACTCGGACTTGGCTCAGACTTGTCACCACTGGACTTGGACTCCAATGCGGACTCGGGCACAATAGGATTCGGACTTGGATACAAGTGGACTTGACTCAGCTTGGACTCGGATGAGCTGGACTCGGGTACAAGTCTGGAGGCCAGGCAATTTTTAACACTGGATCAAATGCACTTTTGTTGTGGTTCAATACTGGAACATTTGCGCACACCAAGAAGCGCCGCAAAGTTTTTACCCCCCACGCATCAATTTTTTTTTAAC
This sequence comes from Amphiura filiformis, assembly GCF_039555335.1. NCBI lineage: Eukaryota > Metazoa > Echinodermata > Ophiuroidea > Amphilepidida > Amphiuridae > Amphiura > Amphiura filiformis. The sequence continues at coordinate 44,275,101 of NC_092636.1, read as the reverse complement.
CCCACCTGTTCATACACCCAAAACTTTTTAACCCCCCCTATTCAGAACTCCTAAAATTTTATGACCCCCCTATACTCTGATCAGCTCTTAATAGGTGAGGACTCATAACATCGTGGATTGATAATTTGATATAGAACGGCGTACACACAGCTGGGCGGCGTGGGCGCAGCAGTTACGCGAACTGAGCTTTGCGTAAAGACGCATGCTTTTGTGAATTTATGTGTGCGTAAGTTGGGACTTTATTCATTCGCGCAGTAACAAAAACCCGAATAAATCCCGCCTATTAAGAGCTGATCATAGTATACATATTTTCCAGCCCCCCACCAGAGTATTTCTGAACACTCCCGGGTTCTAAACACTCCCTAGGTTAAAATTTACTTTTTGACATGATTATAGTGCAGTGGCGTAGCTTTTGGGTACTTTTTGGTTTGCCCAATTTCACTTGCATTTTTAGTTTTTTTAGGAAAGTGCAGTCTCATGCCTGTGATAGGGATGTTCATAAAATTTTGAAGTTTAATATTTTTAGCTGAAAGTTCTTTCATTTGAAAGAGAATCAAATTACCTAAACAGTAAGGGGTCAATGATGTTTCTAGTGCATATACTTTTGAAGCAGGGCTGTCAACTTTTTGGAATTGCTTGGCGTGAGACAGAGGCCTACCGGGATTTGCCGACTTCAATGTTCATTTTGACCCATGATTATTTAAGCCACGGCGCTCGAAAATGTGAAAAGCGGGGGGTAGCAACAACAATTTTTTCATGTCGATGCGTGAGATTTTACTCAATTTTCAGCTTTTTGTGTGAGATTTACTTTCAGGCGTGATATTATACTACCTTGGCGTGAGACCATGAGAAAGTGACCCAATGTGTGAGACTCACGGCCAATGCGTGAGAGTTGACAGCCCTGTTTTGAAGTTACAGACAAAAATAAGCGCCACCAAATTGCCCAAAATTTTGTGTGTGAAATTGTGACAGTACTACTGTATGTGACCCCAGATGACCTCCTATTCTTTACTGTAAGAAAGCTGTTTTGGATGGTCTTGATTTAAACACAAATTGCTTTTGCGCTTTAACGAGTGTCGAGTTGGTGGATCATAGATTGCACTATGTGATAGTTTATGAATCCAGTATCATGCCAGTACCGGTACCAAAGTAAGTCAAAGTCATTTAGGTTTTGGTTGTCAAAATTAATTTTTAGTGATTTTTTCCATTGAGCCCCACAGTAAAGCCATTTTTGGACCGCACAGGCACATTCCACTTCCCTATGGACGAATAGCGCCACCTATGTCAGCCTGCCTACCTGTGATAAGCTTCACTCATTGTTAAGTGCCCAGGTGTGCTAATCTGGGATTGTGGTGCGCAGGGGAAAGGATACAAATTGGCACCCCAAACCTGTGAATGTACTGACGGAAATATTTTTTGCCCAGCTATTGTTGTTGACCCCCAACTTTTTGTAGCCTGAAGTGCTCGAATCAAATGGCCCAAGGCTTGTAAGGTTGTATAAAATTAATGTTTTGAGAAAAGAAAAAAAAATCTGACAAACCCCAGAAACTGATGAGGCCAGGAGGGAGAGGGCAATGAACCAAAACATCAATTTTATATAGACTCAAGGGAGTCCCAATCAGAGTCCATGCTTTTGATGACAGTGACCCCCTACCTTGGGTTTATATCATATTGTTTATTCTCATTCATTCTTGCCCAAAAGTCCCAATTTACACTCGCATAAATTCATAAAAGCATGTGTCAGTCACGTTAATGTCATAAAGCACACTTTGTGCAAGATGTCCCGGTTCAATTCCCGCAGGACAAAAATAAATTAATTCCGCTCTTCCCGTGGCTCATCTGATAATGGCAGGGCAGATGACCCGTGACAAAAGACCTTGTTACAGTCGGTTCCAATCAGGGTATTAATAAGCTTGATTGTTGGCTACAAGTCACAATTTACACTTGTATAAATTCATAAAAGCATGTGTCAGTCACGTTAATATACGCAAAGCACACTTTGTGCAAGAGGTCCCGGGCTCAATTCCCCGCAGGACAAAAAAAATAATTCTGCTCTTCCCGTGGCTCATCTGGTAATGGCAGGGCAGATGACCAATGACAAAAGACCTTGTTACAAATGCGCGCAAGACTCCCCAGTCTCTATCAAAATGTTACGAGTCAAATGAGTTGAACAAAGATAGTAGAATGGTAGGCCTACACTACATGTAGTTCTTTGGCACCTTTTTGCCAGTACTATAGCGTACAGGCATTTGGTAAACCGTAAACACAAAAGTGGGGTTTGGATTTTAGCCAATTGAATTGCATAATAAAACATCACCACTGGTTCATTATTCGCCCAAAGACACATAATATTGCATTTACCACCACTGGCATGACTTTTACTCGTGCAATCATAAGCCCTCTTCCATTTTGGGGTCAGGTTAGTATCATTTTATGAATGAATGTGGTGTCAGCATTTAATACTTTTCAAGAGCTAACAACATGATTCAATTAGCCATTAACAACCCCACTTTCCGTTTTTACGCAGCAAGTGTAGGCCTACATGTATGATAAAGTCAAATGACAAAAAGTGCCAAACTTCTCTGATAACTACATGCAGAGTCTGACTGGGGTGGGGCGACATGCGCATTAGGCCCATGAAAGTCAATTCCGAGTTTATCGTCCCTTTTTTTTCCCAGGTTGGTGAGGTGACTTTTTTATTTTTCATTATTTCATCAGATTTCATTATTGACCTAAAGTGCGTGTTGATTTAAAGCCACACTCATGCATACACAGCCCTCGAATTAACTCACGGCACCCATGGCATTTTGCCGTGGGTGCCCCATCCCCACTGCCGTAATGCCCTCAAAATATGTCCTTTACCCAAGGCAGTCACTTGTCAGTGCCCTCTAATGAAGTTGCCGCCGGTGCCCCAGCCCTGCCCCTTCATTATAAAATCATCAATCTATGTTTGTGTGTGTTTTCTTCACTTTTGAGAAATTGCTTTGGTGCCCTTCTCAAATTTTCAACAGTTGCCATGATGCCCTCTTGAAATATTACAAACTGCCATGCTGCCTTGCCTTTTCATTGAAAAGCCAAGGCAATTATTAACTTGCCCTAACAAAGTTGCCGTGCCCCTTCAGATCCTTAATTGAGGGCTGCTCATACATGTTATTTATAAACATGTTTTTATATGGGTAGGGACTAGAAAAGTTAGAAAAGAGCCTGGTTTTGGTTCCAAGTTATAAATTTATATGTTTTACAAACAAAAATATATGTTTCCAATTGCTAAAACTGGTGAAAACACTGATACTTTGAAAATAATGAATTATTTTGGCATTTTTGAAAATTTGACGCGGGTGTTTTTGGTTTCCAAAAAGTGACGCTGGCGGGGACGATAAACTCGAATCGACTTTCACGCGCCTTACATGTTCACTGCCAAATCAAGGTGGAAAATATGGTATAAGTTTTAAATAGCGGCCCAGTCATGGTTTGTGCAAACAAAATTCCCGGGGACAAAATTTCTCCCATCTACCTAATCTACCTATGGTGACCAGTGGCGTGGCCAGCACATTGAAAGTGGGGGGGCAGGTTGTTAAGTTCCCCCGAATGGAGTCTGATTAGGAGCAAATTTTGATGTTTTTAACATTTTCCCCGAATGACCAACAAAAGTGGGGGGGCATAGCCCCCAACCCCTTCTTTTGCGCACGCCACTAGTCTAATTATTAAAGTAATATTCAGATTTCCTTTTACAAATTAACCATCGCATATATGTGCGCGACGTCAAGCGTGTGCATTGGACCATGTGCAAAATAATATGCGCTGGACAGCTAGCAGTACGCTTAATTTGTAAAAGGAAATCTGAATAATACTTTAGGCCTATGATCATGATGATATTTATACGGTGACATACCCAACTGGTCAGAGAAATTGAAACAAAAATAAAACAATCAAAAAGCGCTAGGCTTAGCCATGCTATACTACAGTGACTATGCATGGCATGCATACATTGATACATGTATACGGCCGTGTGTCCTAAACTCGCCACCCTTAGCGTTACATGACAAATATTATGAAGTTTTACACCAACCGGGTTTCTAATTAGATTATCTCCACAATCATCAACCCTAAACTAGCAACAGTATACATTTTTGGAAAGCTGAAGGCATACGCAATTCAAATATATACATTTCAACTCATTATACAGTGTGACCTGCAAGTTATACAGGGTGGAATAAAGCAGATTTTGATTTTTTTTTAAATGGGCCACTCAATGCATTGCTTATTACCAACTTACAGTAATAAACTGGAAATAAACAGCATTCATTTGGTTAGAGGATATGGAGAGCCAATTGACTTTGGAAGAAACCAAAATCACAGCTGTTTGTTAATCTCGGAATATAGGGTGTCCCAAAGTATGTTAGATTTTGTTACAATTCAACATACTTTGAACCTAAACATTTTCCCCCTAACCCATACAGATAAAATATGTCCATATTTAGATTCCTCGTCAAATTTCCCTTCAGAAAATCTATACTTTGACTGATAGGATAAGTAATTAACATTTTACAGTAACTTTTAGATTTTGAAGACATCTGCATTACTTACTACAGTGTTTAATATGACAACGGGTAGTTTTGTATGGAAAAGTTTCTATTTTCTAGACTAAACCAATCATAAATGATTAAAAACAATTAGTAGAATTGTTTAGCTGTAAGGCCATTAGTTTTTTAGATGCTAAATAGAGTACAAATCCAATTTACAGCCTTTACAGAAGCAGATTACGCACTAAAAATACCAATCCCATAGAGTTTGTGTGTACCACATCCCCCACCACCACATCCCCCACCACCGCCACCCTGCCCATTTGGAATTCTATGAAGCACAGTGTCAGTATTAAAAAAGTTCAAGTATTTCTTTTTACAGGGTTGAAAGTGCATTTTATTTAGGAATAAAATGAGACAACAAGCATGAAAATAACTTCTTGCTTGACAGAGATATCATCATTTGTTTTGAGTCGACTTTGGCAAAATGTAACGTCACCACCTTTTTTTGGTGGCGAGCTCAAGACACACGACCATACAATCAATGACATTGACATGCATACTGAGGCTTATCATACTCATTTCATCATCATGTCATGATTTACTTACCGTATAAAACACCACGGTGTTGAACTTCACTCAGTAGTTAAAGCTGTGCCAAACTCACAAACCAGTTCACACGTCTATATACTGCTTCTTCATACTGCTAAATGTTAGCTTTTTGGGTAAATAGTACTGGTTCCGAGAATAAATCCAATAAACATGATAACCAAACCCACGGCGTCCCATTAAAATTATTTTAATTTCAGGCAACTTTAGGGACAGCCCGTGGTACTACTAGAACTGGGCCAGTACTTGTGGCTTGAACTGGGCAATTGCGAGTACGCTAGAATTGCCCAGTAAAAGTGTCACTTTTGCAGGCCTAGTGTTGGGGCTTTTTTTATAGCTCAATCCGTGCCGCTAGATCTTGCTCAACACTGGCCCAGTACTGGGCTTGAAAAGTGGAAAACCGCTGTGTATACACTACTCCATATAGGCCGCTGTTGTAATTTCGTTCTGGTAGGGGGGCCTATACCAGGACGAAATTCAAATCTGACGATATTTTTGCTAAACGAATATAGTCTGCAAGAAATTTTTGGTACATAAACATTAGCCTATGCAGCCAAAGGTTTCCACTGGTATAAAAATCTCAAATATTTTTGAAAAAAAGTGGGGGGATGAGGCTGTGGATCACGAAATGCCCTTTTAATACTAATAGTAATTAGGCCTAATATAGTCTGAATTCATTGAATAAGGCCGTATAAAATTAATGTTTTGGTTCTCGTCCCCCCTCCTCAATTTCTGGGATTTGTCCGATTTTTTTTTTTTTTTTTAGATTTTTCAATTATTTTAGACTTTGGAATGATTTAGGCCTATGAATTTTTCATACATATAAATAAGTTTATTAGAGAACAAGGACCACTTCCAAGTCTTTTGTGGTACTCTAGGGGTTTATACCTCAGAATCTCACATTTGAAAAAAAAAAAAGTGCCTCATCGTTTCCTCGAGCACTGTTGGAAAAGACCGAAAACTACAGACAATGCTGATTTTACACTGAAAAAAAAAAAAAAAAAAAAATACCTCCCTCCCTCATCAATTCATGAAAATCCTCTGGACGAGAACCAAAATATTAATTTTATACGGCCTAAGCTTGAATAGAGGGACACGATTGTCTCAATCCCTCTACTTTAGGCCGTATAAAATTAATGTTTTGGTTCTCGTCCAGAGGATTTTCATGAATTGATGAGGAGGGAGGTGTTTTTTTTTTTTTTTTTTTTTCAATGTAAAATTAGCATTGTCAGTAGTTTTCGGTCTTCTCCAACAGTGCTCGAGGAAACGATGAGGCCTTTTTTTTTTTTTTTCAAATGTGAGATTCTGAGGGATAAACCCCCTAGAGTACCACAAAAAGACTTGGAAGTTATGCTTGTTCTCTAATAAACTTATTTATATGTATGAAGATTTCATAAATCATTCCAAAGTCTAAAAAATTGAAAAATCTAAAAAAATAAAAATCTGACAAATCCCAGAAATTGAGGAGGGAGGGACGAGAACCAAAATATTAATTTTACACGGCCTTAAAAAAAAATGTCAACCCCTACCATACTGACTTGGTAGGCATATAATAAAAAAAAACTTTTTTGATCCTCCCTCTTCAGAGCTAGAGGACCAAAACTTTTTTCCCCCTTTTTTTAGAGGTCCAAACCCTTTATGACCGTACGTTTTTCCCCCGTCACCAATACAACTTCCGGTTTGAACAATCGGATCCGTGATAGTATAACAAATTAAGAGATTTCTTGGGCACATGAATCGGAGAACTGATAATGACAGAAGTGGAGCTGGCAACTCTGGGTAATTTACTTCTCGTTCGTGCAATGAGATTTTCCGAGATTGATAATTGCACAGCCATCTTGAACACTTTCGGGGAAAAACATTGCGAATCTTGCAGCATGTTTATGATGAAATTGGAAATTGACCTATTATTTAGCTAAATGTGTGCATTCTGAAACCAAACAAGAAATTCCAAATGCAGAGACACGGTTGATAAACGTCTGTGAACTGTAGAAAGGATCGTAAATCTGCCGGATCGAACACACGACAAATGAATACAACACATGTGTGTGTGTGGATCAGACTGGCATACATGCACGCACGTTTTGTGCTTGTATGTAAGCTTACAATTACATAAACCTGTTTTTGCTTGCTAAATCTACCGACCAATCAAGGATGCCACCTATTCAGAATGTAGATGATCTGAAAATATGGTTGAATAAAAGGCTTACACCAATGTAAGTTATTAAATTGAGCAAAAATAACTAGGCCTGCTGGTGCTGGGTTTATTTTTCATTTTTATTCATGTATTTATTACCGACCATCACCATGAACCAATAATCACTTTCAAACTCTTCTTCTTCTTCCTTATAAGTGCCTCCCTCATATGTATGAGTATTGTCGCACTGCGTACAGACAAGCTGTACTTATTTTTCTACTCTGGAACCTAGAGTAGATGAGTGTATTTTGAAGTACAGTCAACATGACCGGGATGATCCCTGCTCTTTTCGAATAGCCTCAGACGTTCTTTAACGTGCACACTACATTAATGTGAGAAAATATGCATGTACACGGACCGACAGCTTAAAGTGCCCTCCGAAGCACTAAGCAAGTAGAGTGAAGTGTCTTGCTCAAGGACACAAAGAGCCGGACCTGGGATTCGAACCCTTGACCCTTGGGTTCACAGTCCTATGCCTTAACCGCTAGGCCACGCTCTCCTCTAATCTCCCCTGCCATGCCTGCCCGCCCGGTGCCCCACTTCCCCCGGATCTGGAGTGCCAGTTGAGTGAGACTTGAAGGAGTGTTAAGCGTTGAATCCTATCCTGGATGACGGGCATGAGAATTTTCAGGCTTTTGCCTCAGGCTCAGGAATTCGGGCAGTTTGTTGTCCAAAGTTACGCATTTTTATTTTTTTAGCGTGTTCTGGGACTGGGCCTTGCCTTTTAAACATGTTAAAGGACGAATTCACTGACTTTTTCAGGGCAATTTAAAAAAAAAAAAAATTCTCATGCCTGCAAATGAGAAGGACTCGAGGACGAGGTCCCCAAGTCAGTTAGGGGTAGTAAGTCTTAGCCTTCTTAGCCCGTAAGTCTTAGGTTAATAGGTTGTATGCATGCACCTCCGATTGGTTCAAATAGCGAGTAGGAGTATCGTGTCATATCACACAGCTAAGAACTGGAAAGGTTGCAGGAACTTTCTCAAGTATTTAAGAATAAGTTTATAGGTGATGAGGCTGCTGTTTCAATTCTGTGAACTTTTCCATCCACCGCTGCAATAGCACATTGAACAATCTCTCACTGCATTCCAATGTTTGAGAGTGGTTCATGCATTCATTTATGACAACACTCTGACCCGGGCTGACAGAGTCAGAGTAGAAATAGAATTGATTTGATGAAAATAAAATCACCAAATATCGGGGGGAATATATAAATGGGGTTCATTTTAAGGTTAACAATGTAAATTTGCAATCATTGTGAAAGTTGGTTTGGTCTGATCAAGGGAAAAATTGTCAACTTGTTTAAGGTGGTAGTACACCCTTTGATAAATTTGTGACTAATAATAACACACTGGTAAAAAAAAGTTATGTATATTATAGGGCAAGGAAACCAGTTACTACACTGGAATTTCAGTGACTGAAGACAAGCTGCACGTTATTTATGATTAAAAAAGAGGTACCGCTAAAATGTACCTCATTTCTTGTGTGGCATTCTAGTATTTCAATTAAACAATCCAAAGACCTTGAGTCTATTCAAAAAAGAGCCTGTAGAACAATCCTGGGAGGAGATACAGTTCATATCATGATGGGCTGCTCAACTGTAATCTTGACTCCGTGTCTGATAGGAGGGTGGTGCACTGTCGTAGGTTTGCTGAAGAGCTACCTAAAAGTAAGAAAGTTTGTCAATGTACGTACTTACTACATTGTAGTATATATTGTATTTTGTCCATTGCAGATGTGAGGCAGATCCTTCAGCACTAGCAAAATATGTAGTGGCTCTGGTCAAGAAAGATAAGAATGAGGAGAATCTGAGGAAATTGGTTATCGATCAGCTGGAAGTATTTCTGTTGACAGGTAAGTTGGTAGCAACATGAATTTCTACATGGCTGGAATATGTGGGGTGGGGTGGGGGGGAGGTGGCATCAGCAGAGCTCAAAATAGACAGGGGCAAAGGGTGATTTTTTTCCCCTGAAAATGCCAAACTACAACCTTGGCGAAAAATGTTGCCACACCTGAGCGTTAATTGGCCAACATCCTGCCCCGCTCCCCTATTGCAATGTTGATTTGGACAAAATCGTCATCGTTTCTACATTACAGTCTCCCAACATTGAAAAAGGGGGGGGGGGGGAAGGGGCGAGTGTAAGCTGCGTATACATTTGCAACTATTATACAAAATAATACGGAACTATCACATATTTGGCTACGATTGCGTGCTTTTAACACCAGAACGTGCAGGTGTGGCAACAAATTTCCGCCAAGGTTGTAGCACAGAAAATAGCCCCTGGAAAAATGGAAACTATTTTGAGGCTTATGGTGCAAAAAATAAATGGGAATTCTGGGTGTTTAGATCTCCTCAAATCATGAAAGTAACTCCTGGAATTTAAATTTCGGGGCAACTTTTTTTTTCAAAAGTAGCCCCCAAAGTAGTGGCATGTCCCCCCATGAGCATTGTGGGTATAAAATGGAGACTTTAGGATGGATCTGACCCTTGTTTTGTCATTGTCACCATGGATGCTTTTTTATGATTCTTTTACATATTTTGCACATTGCACCAGGGTTGTAGCTAGGCTCTTCTTATGATGAAAAAATCATTTATTAAAAAAAAAAAAAAATTTTGTGCTGGGTGCCCGGCGTAGCTACAACCCTGCATTGCACATACATTTGCAATATGTTTGAAGTCAAGAATTCAAGATACATGTAAAAAAAATTGCAGAAAAACAACACATTACTTATTAGGCGATTCTTTCAGCATGCGTAACTTACCACCAAAGGTCTAGAAAAAACAAAAACAAACGAGAAACCCTTTGTGATGTGGTGAAATATCTTTGTAACTCACTGTCTTGCAGAAACTGACGGGTTTGTGGATGCATTATTTGAGACATTAAATACCAGGTCGTACATCCCTGGCTATGTACCACCACCACCGGAGCCAGCACAACCTCCGGAGTCGGTGCCAGCACCACCCCCAGACGAACCTGCACAAGAGAAGGAAGAAGAGAGCAGAGGAGATTCCTCTGTGCAACTAGGGGTGAACCAATCGGCAAGTTCAACAGATCCCACAGATGCAAATAACAAACAGGCGGTAAGTTTGGATTAAATTTGTGTAACTTGAAAAAACAGTCACAAAATCAGGGTATTTGGCACTAAGGTTTTAGCATTCAAAAACAGCAGATTGTTATTGGGTAACTGGGATCTTCAATTTTTCATTCCAAGATAGGCAAATATGTGCTTTTGAATTGTGGATAATTGTTTGATAAGTAAGTCTCTCAATTCTATTAAAATAATGGTATACATAAAATGCAGCATGGTATACAATATTGGGGTTCTGCAGAGTGTTATTCAGATGGATCACAATGTAAACTACTGGTCATGTGTCGTATGGTGGGGCACATTTGCGTTACAAGCACTGATTTTGATCATCTGTCTTCCTCATCACTTAAAATTGATACAAATCTAAAACTATACATCTCACACCAGCAAAACTATACATTTTTGGAAAGCTTATGTTCCAAGGAAGACAACTATGCACAATTTAAGTTGGTGTACAGGGTGCGTAAGAAAATATATAGGGTGATATCATGAAAAAATTAAATTTTACTAGTAAATTTATAATTTATTGCATTTGCTAACTGATATGGAATACCTCAAATAAAATCTAATTTGATGACAGGCCACACTATGAGCTTTAATAAAATGTATACTTTTGCTATGTTATGATTGTCCAAAGTGGTGATACAGGGTGTGATAAATATACGTAACTTAATGCACCAAATGTTGATTATATTTTTGAAAATAATTTCTTTAGAGTGTATCCTACATTTATTTTAACTGCATATTTAGATTCCTGGGGTAAAGAGCTTTCCAAAAATGTATACTTTTCCTATCTTAGGGTGTATATTTCTCAAGATACAACAATTGAAAGCCAAAACGCATGTTGTGACTGAAAATCTTGGCATTTGTGTGTAAGTGAATAGGAAAAAATTGTGGTTCTTGTGACTTGCAGTCCTCTGTGAATACTTGTAAACACAATTAGATAAAATTAATAGTTGAATATGAATAATGAATGAACAAGCTTTCATTTGAGCTATGATTTGCATGTATAGCACACAATTTGACAATGGTATAATTTAAAATTTAAACAGATGTCATGTCTTCAAAGCATTTGCCATAGAGATTGTACATACTCCTCTACCACTTATCCTCTACCACTTATCCACCAGGTTTATCTTCATTAACATTTTAATATTTTTCACTAATTAAACAACTTTGAATTCCAAATTGTGAAACATATTTGGAAATTAGAATAATCAAGCTGTATAATGAGCCCAAACTTGATGCAATTGGACCAAGAATAGCTTTGTGACAACAAGTTAAATCAGAAAGAGGAGAGAAAAATGTAACGCCACCAGGTATTTTGGGGTCCCACCATAAGACACATGACCTACTGTATTTGTACCAATGATTGCATTTTTAAGGGGAGTGTTTTATAGCTCACTCCAAAAGCATTTAAGGAGAGCTGTAGGAGAGTGACATATCCCGCTCGCCTCAAAACAAAAGTGCTGTATGGGGATTGTAAGTGTAGTTATTGTGTGCATTTTCCATTGTATTGTCTATCTTCTGATAATGAATTAGTTTTCATGGAGATGTAGAGACGATGCTATAGTAATTAGTTCCCTGATATCAACATGCTTGTAATATCTGTTTACAAGTATTGTCAAGCCCAGGGAAACATATAATACACAGCATTTTGTTCTATTCAACTTTGTTGTACACATTGGTTTTGAAAAATGCAGTTGATTCAAATCTTATGCAACTTTCAAAATTGAATCTTTGACATCAAGAAAATATAAAAACAATGCAAAAATCAATAGCGTATTGAAGAGAATCATATTTTTTCATGCAAAATGACAATTTTCAGGACCCCCCATCCAAATATGTTTTTTGGCTGGCACTTACAAATTATTTTAGCCAATTTCAATAAAAAAAGGTGTCAAAATGCTCAGGAGGCCATCCTGTATCAAAGAAGCTGGAGCTCTTAGGAACCTTGAAACATAACCCTTACAGTTTACCTCTGTATATAATAGCCTACTCCTGGTTATAAAGGTATTAAAATATGACTAAAGTCAAAACTGACATACAAATGCATCATTAGTTGGCCAGAATTGCTTATCCGTAACTAAATTGACTAAGCCAACGATGTGTAGATGTCTTACTTAGTAAAATGCGGACACAAATCGTCCGCGTCTGCCTCAACAAAAATCAATGCATGAACAAATTAAACCTTTCAAATATCAGCTCCTATTGGTTAATTGCCTCATGAATATTCATTCCGTTTGTGAATTAAATTTTTACTCCAGACAAGCCACGATGATGATCGTGGAAAGCGTGACAGAGACCATGAGCAAAGGACATCAAGGAGAAGAAGCCGCACCAAGAGTAGAAGTCGCAGTAGAAGTCCAAGGTTAGTTATAATGTAAAGTAGCACGTAATAATTTGTCAATTAATTTTATCTCTGACTATTAAGATAATTATAAGGAATATCCATATATAGACTCACTCACAGGCTTAGAATGAATTTATATTGGATTTATATGTTAACGTTGCAACGATATAGCACTTGCTGGTGTAGCTTAGGCCTCGTCATCCATAGGTTGTAATCTTTAATATTTGTAAGTGAAGAGTGCCAGGTTTTCATTCAGTTCTTGATTGTGCAATGCGTAGACATTATTGTGGAAGGATCACCTTGAGAATGAAGATTAAGCCACCAACATCTGGCCCAAAGTCCAGACACATCAGAGACAAGTTTTGATGTCAAATCCAAGACGACAAGAGAATATGCAGTTCAAGGAACTTTTTCCGAGCCACCTTCCCAGACTTACTATTATGAAGTGCTCATCTTAAAGGAGTATTTCGTGATCCTAGCATTCTCTTTTTATGACATTTGTCAGTAGATATCCACGAAAAAAGCTTAATCCCAAAATTTCAGTTGATTCTGATTTTGCGTTTGTGAGTTATGCATGATTATGTGTATTACACTGCTCCATAGACAATGTATTGTAATTTCGTTCTGGTATACCAGATCGAAATTCAAATTTCACGATATCTTTGCTAAACGAATTAATCAGCAAGAATTCTTTTGTACATAAACATTATGTAGCCAGAGGTTTCCAGTGATATAAAAATCTCAATTTTTTTGGAGAAAAGTGGAGGGATGATGCTGTGGATCACGAAATGCACTTTTAATACGGGTGAAATGATAAGGCTCGGAAGGTGACTGCGCTGGTGTTCTACCAATGAATAACTTGTGTAAATATTATATTTTCTATGAGTTTACATTATTTGTCTCACTTCAGGAGGAGAAGGAGAGACGACGAAAGATCACGACACAGAGATACCAGAGATGATAGATACGATCGCCATGGTAACTCAAGACGCTATGGAGATTACAGAGACAGGGAGAGGTACAACAGAGGACGAGACAGGGATTATAGGGGTATGTAAAGGGTTCAGCCAGGAATTTGGCTGTTTCTCTTCCTTCTGATCACAGAGAAACACTACACAGTGTTCCCACAGTCCTGGAGAGTCCTTGAAAGTTCTTGAATTTGAAAACACCTTTTCAAGGCCTTGTAAGACCTGGAAATTTGCACAAGGTCCTTGAAAGTCCTTGAAAATTGGAATTTTACCTGAAGTATATTTTTGACAAAATTTGGGGAGTGGAGAGATGTCACTTCCGTTAATACGTGCTGCATGTAGACTGAGCCGCATCATGACTTTTGTGTTGTGGTAATTAAGTCCTTGAAAATCATGCCTTTGGACCTTGAAAGTCCTTGAAATTTAATGCTGTACTCATGAATGTTTGACACCATCACAGGTCATAGGAATCACGATAGGAACTACGAGCAACGTGACGGCGATGACAGATATAGAAGACCAAGGTCAAGGACAAGGTCACGATCACGTTCACCATCATCATCAAGTACGTCGCACAACCCTCCGGCCGTAAACAGCGTAATCACCGTTGTATCTGGGAGTACAGGTAGCGGTGCATGGGAAAGAGACAGGCCTGGGGGCAATCTAAGGACATTCCCTTCAAGAGAAAGGTGCAGGGATTATGATGGTAGGTTAACTGGCAGATTGCATTTTTTCTTTGCCTTCATTTTGTGAAACTTACTTTACATTGTAGAATCCTATAATAGGATCATTGAATGAATTTTTTAACAGTGATGGCGATGATGAATGCAAAATTATGGTTGTGAATGCTTGATATAAATTATTATCCATCACATGTGTCATATTGGGACAAACCATTATTAATAACAAATGACAAATCAACGGCTATCCCAACGCATTCTTATAGTTTGATCAGTTCGTAATCGGCAGGATTTGTTAAGCTTTTACTACTATGCCAAAAAGTAGACCTACATTAATTTAAGAGTGATATATAATTGACCTGTCTGGTCTACATTTTGCATGTTATAGAAAGTAGCCAAAATTATAGGATTTTAACTTTAATTAATAATTTGTGATGCTTGTTGCGAGATGTCACAAGACAATTCTCGAAATAAAATATATTGATATTAATCTGTGATGTCACAAGGCCAGCCAATTATGAGCTGAACAGTCGATAGATATATTAGGCAATTCTTGGCCAAGATAAACACATGCGCGTAATAACACGGTCCAGTAGATTCCATGCACCTTATAATGCATAGAGGCCTTGCATTCTTTTTATCGATTGGCTCCAAACAAAGGATTTGAACCGGTGTCCTTCACCGTAGTTATGGCGGAGTGCAGTCCATTCAATCAAATGTTGTCATCAACCTATTCGATCGTAGTGCAGGGTTATATGAGCGAGACGAACTGTCACGGTAGATTGCAATCATGCTTTTGTTGAATGCATTTGAGTAGTCCGCCATATTTACGGGATGATACGTCACATGCAAGGCCTCTATACTGGTATGTTTGAGCTTGGCCAAGAATTGCCTAATGTACATAGTCTGCAGTAATGTGTTACAGATTTGCAAATCAATTAATTAGTTTTTTAACATTTGTTTTTAATTAATGCTCCCAGGTCTTAAGTATGCTGTATGCCTGAACCAGGAGCTAAAATGAGCTCCTGGTCCCAAAGAATGCTCCTGGTCCTATAGTTTGTAGTGTAAAATATTGGACAAACCAGGAGTCAAACTGCGCAGCCTTGGGGTAAAAAAAGCCTGGGTGCCTGCTTAATATAAGCCTTGGATGCTCTGATGTATTTTTAATGGTTATGAATTTTATTTACAGAGAAAGGATTTTGCATGCGAGGTGACATGTGCCCATATGATCATGGTGTAGATCCTGTAGTTGTTGAAGATGTCTCAGGGATGATTCTGAATGACCGTCCACCACCCTCTGGTCCTGGTGGGCCTCCTCCACCTGGTCCCCCTCCTCCTGGACCCCCTATTATGCACCCATCAACTATGGCAAACAGACCTCCATTACCCCCTCAACCCCCTCCATCTCAACCTCCCCCACCACCACAAGGCCCTCCGCCACCACCAGGTATAATGATGGGGCCTGGGCCACCACCACCCATGCCCCCTTTCCTCCGTCCTCCTCTGAATTTTGACGGACCTCCACCTCCGCTGCCAGGAAATGGAATGGTTCCACCACATCTTGCGAGATTTCCTCCTCCTGGACCTCCGCCTTTCAGGGGGCCGCCTCCGACAAGTGGACCTCCGTTTCAGAGACCCCCTAGAGGGCCACCAATGCCGCCTATGCCTCCTGGGCCACCGCCACCGGGGATGCCACTACCACCAGGCGTAACAGGTAAGATGGAAGGGTCATTCAAAACCTTATGCTTGCTCACGATCGTCGTTGGGCATGAAAAACCTCTGATGTGTCATTGGCCCTGAACATGTTTAAAGCAAAAACGTATGTATTCTCTTGGCAGTTTTGTTTTAAACATGTTCAAGGGCCACAAATACACAAGAAGTTTTTCTGCCAAACGATGATTATGTGACTTTGCAGATTTTGCAGTGAACTAAAACTTGTTTTGAGTAACTTTGAATGAGCATACCTGTACATAATACATATGAAAAAAGCAGAATAATTAATAGACTGCGATATTTAAAAATAAAGAAGCCAATAACTGTCATGTGTGTTGTGTCTAGCGAATAAAAATTTGTTGATTTAAAAAAAGTCAGTGTAGTTATTTTTGCATTTTTCATGTATTGTGTATCTCCTGATTATGAATCAGTTTTCATGGAGATCTAGTGAAGATGCTATAGTATTTAGTTCCCTGATATCAACATGCTTGTAATATCTATGTTTACAAGTATTGTCAAGCCCAGGGAAACAAAAATAACAAAGGCCTGGTTATCAGAATATGAGTAGTTTGTGTGGAACATGTTTCTTCAAGCATTGTGTTTAACAAAACTTTGCTTACTTCATTTTTAGGTCCACCACCCCCAGATATGAGGCCCTTTCCACCAAGAATGGATGGACCACCTCCAAGACTGAATCACCCCCCTCCACCAAGAATGGATCATCCCCCTCCACCAAGAATGGATCGTCCCCTCCACCAAGAATGGATCGCCCCTCCGCCAAGAATGGATCGTCCCCCTCCACCAAGAATGGATCAGCCTCCACCCCCAAGTATGGAAAATACCCCTCCAAGAATGGAAGAGCCTGCTTCAAGCGATGTAAAACCCAAATACTCAAGTATGTATCTATGTAAATCATATTTTAAACAAATGTTTTACACGCTAAGACAAACATTCTGAAGATTGCATGCACAGCATTTAATAGAGCTGGACATTTTAAGAAAAAACATTTTTTTCAGGCTTTTGAGATTTTTCTGCTGGCATTAGAAAAAAAGTAAAGAAAGTCAGCTGGGATAAAAGTTGCCTACTGAAGCAATAAAAAAACAAAATACTTAATGCTTTTTCAACTAAAAAAATCTATGCATACCACCACTAATTTTTGTCCGAGACAAACCCTCTTTTCAGCCTAAGCAGAGCACAATGTCAACAGGACTTGTAAGTAATCTTGTCAGGGCTTGAGTTTTGAACATTACAGCCCCCACTTTATCCTGCCAATATATTCGCTCCTCTGGTCTACCTACAGTTGTTGCCCCCTACACCAAATTGTATTATCCCCAAACAAATTGTTTTGTTTCATAAGAAATAATACAGGAATTGAATTTTGAAAATAACAGTCATGCTACAAATAGCACTTCTGGAAATGTTATGGCGGGCTGTTAGGTGTGCTATTAAATTGCAGTCCGTAAGAAGTTTATGGAATTGAGGTGTGCTCTAAATTGTACTAGGACAGGCAATTTATGGTGTGCGATGGTGTGCAATCGCAATTGCGCGCCTTTAAACTCAATCCCTGTATCTTGTAGGACTTATTTATGAGGGATTTTTGTGATGTTCTTATTAAGCTGAATAAGTCTTAATTATTACATCAGCTTAACTTCTTATAGAAGTAAGTCACACTGAGCATTGTTAATTTCCCAACTATTAAACTAAGTGCATTTCATATACAGCAGATGCAGATGCTGATGGCTATAACCCAGAGGATCCAAGTCTTGTAAGCAGTAGCAGTAATTATGAGCCACAACATGGATCACCTCAACGGGTCCCGTCAGCAAACCTAAGAACCCTGATTGGGGTTCCTACAGTACCTACAGCTGACCCCAAAGGTAACAGGCAGGCCACATATGTTTGTGTGTTTGTGGGCAGAGTCGTAGCTAGCCACCCGTCTGGCCGTCATTTTAGACGGCCAGTTTGCTCCTGGGACGGGCAAAATTAATGCCTTTGACAGATGCTATATTATAAATTGTATGTTTTGAGAAGCTAATTGCCCTTTTTAGTAGACCGAATTTGTAGAACAAGGCCATATCAGCACATATTTGAACTCATTGAACCCCCGATGGGCTATAGATGTCCAGAGGTAAATGTTTTTAAAGGTCAAATTAGGACAGGCAATTTTATTCAAATGACGGGCAACCCTCAATTTCTAGCTAAGAGCCTGTTTGTGGGTGCTTTTGTTTTCACCTACAAACTTGGACCCACCTATGACATTCCACTCATAAAAGTCCATCGTCATAAAGAGAGCAGCAGAAGGTGCTACATGTCGTAATAATGCATATTGGGTATAGGTCCCCAATTGTAGGTGTAATACCAGGTCCACAATTCGGCAGTTAAATATATCTTGCCACCAAAGTCCACAATTTCAATAGTGAAATGTCAGTGCGTAGAGGTCCAATATTACGCTGTTAAATACATAGGAGGCTCATAGGTCCATGTTTGTCGGTGAAAACACGTAGGGGTGTGTGTGGGTTGTGGTGGGTGTATGTTTGTGTTTGTAAATGCTGGCAAATGAGGATGCACAAGAGAAATATCTGTGTTGCAGTAGGCACTGTGTTTCTAGATTGAAAACATCATAAATACACCTAAACCATGACTAGTTGGAGGTGTAGGGTCAGTCTGCACTTGGACAGGGAAAACTTAAGGATCCACTGTAGGAAGGGGATTTGAAGAAAACTTAAGCTGTGTGTCTGCAGTTACTCCCTATTCCAGATATCAAAAATAAAATAAAATGCTAACATTATGAGCTAACTCTTGGCCTATACTCAAGATTTTGAATGCTTAGTCTTGTGCCAAGTCTTAGAATTTTGTGACTACAATTGTAAGAAAACATGCAAAATTGCATGTTTTGGCCCATTTTCCCTCAAATTTCAAAAATATTAAAATTTTGTCTTTCATTGCCAGTTAGAACTAACTAAAGGATTAGGATTTAGCTATGTTTCATTTGGCAAACAATAATATTTTTTTAATTCCAAAAAATTAGTGTTGTGTTTTTTTGGAATAGGGAGTAGTTACTGAAAACACCCAAGTGGTGTATGGCTGTCCATAATTGCCGGTGGTGACCATTACGGGTTGTTGTTTGCGGTTATGGTTTCAAATAAGGACATGCACACACATCATGCTTCTTCTCTAAATAAATGAGGACACACCTGCAATAAGGCCAAAAAAAAATGTTTGCTTGCCCTCTACCGACCGACCCTAATTTTGGAAATCAGAAAAAAGGGTTTTTTTTCTATTTACTGTACAAAAGAATAACGACCCTATTTTTGGAAATTCCTGAAAAAGTTTTCTTTTCTTTTCAAATTTTTGCATTCTGAAGATGTAAAAAAATTTTATTTCTTCAACATTTTAGTTGTTTTGTAATGCTAGTTGATTCATTTTGACACCAAAATTGTCTGATTTTTCATATTTTGAGCCTTTTAATACAAACAGTAGAGTTTGCTAGTAATCCAAAAAAAAAAGAAAAAAAAAAGAAATCCCGACCGACCGACCCAATTGTTAAAATTCAATTTTTTTTTCTTGGCCTAAGGAATTGGGCACTAAGCACATATAATACCTTGCAAGTGTGTTTTCCATAATGTAATTAATAATTTTGCATTTCCAATGATATCTCCTGATAATGTATTAGTTTTTCATGGAGATGTAGTGAAGATGCTATAGTAATTAGTTCCCTGATATCAACATGCTTGTAATGTCTAGGTTTACAAGTATTGTCAAGCCCAGGGAAACAAAAATAACGAAGTCCTAGCTGCAACCCCTTCCAACACTACCATTCCTCATAGTTAGGGAGAAAAATTCTATTGTTCCAAATGCCCATTTAAGAAGTAGACAGACATGTTCCCTTGTATCATACGAGTGTCAAACATTCAGGAAGAGGTTTTATTTGGATAGTTTGGTAATTTTAGCTAAGGTTCTATAAACATATTCTTGTACAAAGTACTCAAATTTTTATGGAGACTTGACGTTTGGAAACCTACTTGTCTGGTTTCTTCGGCATGAGGGATGACTTGATCCGGCAGTGCTGGTAGTGTTTCTAGAATTGTTCGTAACTGTGACTGAGGTTGAATGATGCACCCACTTTGGTAGTTCTTTGCTTTGTCGTTTCTGCGACGAATCCATATGGATTCTCTTATCCATCTGGGATATTTTTCATCTTCTCTGTGGAGGAGCTTTGCTCAGTCACATTTATGACCGTTTGATCCAGAAAAACACTACTGGACATATTCTAGAAACACCACCAATGTTGCCGGATCAAGTCATAACTGACGACTTAGAAATCGGACAAGTAGGTTTCAAATGATTAAGTCTCATAAAAATACTTCTTACATGGATATGAATACCTGAGTGGAAGAAGGGCCCAACTCCATCAAAACTGTTTTTGAGATATTAAGGAAAAACTTAATATTTGGAAAAGTTTTATAGACAGAATGTTGTCATCTTCAGGGGACCTTTAACACATGAATATACAATATTACATACATTCAAAATTATATATGATGTTTCCATGGCAACGGTACAGGTCTTAATACAAGCTGGAGTTGGGCCCTTCTTCCACTAATATACTGTAAGTGCCACTTCCGTAACCAGATGCGTTATAAAAAGCTACAGAAATTTGATAATTATCCATTAGTTGCACATGTGATATGTTAGCAAGAAAGTTTATTGTAGTGAAAAGCAGTTTTCATGGATGAACAAAATTCCACTTTAACCCAATATTTGTGGAAGAAGGGCCCAACTCCATGGAGTTGGGCCTTTCTTCCGTGAAAACCATGATTAAGTGTACGTGGAAGACTATATTTAGAGAGTGGATTTTGGCTCATCTTTCACACACAAGGAAGAACTGTCTGCTGGCAATAAAATGCTGGGTCTAACTCATTTTTGTAAAAAATTGGAGTTGGGCCCTTCTTCCACTCAGGTATTCATATGTTTTATAGAACCTTCGCTACTAATTGAGTGTCAAACATGTTAGTGTTTGATCATGTAAAATATTTAGAATCCAAGATGAACATATTTTGCTTTCTTTTTGTTGTTGCAGAATTAGAAGAAATAGATGGCAATAAAAAGCAACCATCATCATTCCCAGCTCAAGAAAGCTCAAGAACTGTAGTAGATACCCATCATCATCATCATCATCACCAAAGTGCCAGACATCATCAACAGCAGCAGCAGCAGCAGCCTGCTGATGATTATCGCAAAGTTGTCGAGTCCCAAGGGGCGAGCCGAAAGAGGCCGCACGGTGGACATCCGAACAATATGGAATCACCACACAAAAGAGTGGTGGACTTTAAGTCCAATAAACCAAAAGGACGAATCACTGAGAATAATAGGACTCTTGAGCTCAAGAAAGTTCCCAGAGAACTGAACAATATATCTAAACTCAATGAGTATTTCCAAAAATTTGGCAGTATAGTTAATCTACAGGTAAGTGTGAATTTTCTATTGATTTTGTGCCTGTGTGGTATGGCAATTCATTATAAATTAATGTA
This sequence comes from Amphiura filiformis, assembly GCF_039555335.1. NCBI lineage: Eukaryota > Metazoa > Echinodermata > Ophiuroidea > Amphilepidida > Amphiuridae > Amphiura > Amphiura filiformis. Next base: position 44,253,440 of record NC_092636.1, on the reverse strand, counting down.
GTTGGTTTGGAAGCGGATTTTGAGGTACATCACCAGGTAAGTTTAATAAAATCTAGAAGGTTAAATACCACTAATTATCTATTACACGGTTTTCAATGGGAAAATGGCTAAATAGTTCATTGTTGTATTTCCATGCATCGCCCAGGCCTATTAGTGGTATTTAACCAGAAATGCGTGCAGCAGCGTTAAAACTGGAGATTAAAGGGGTGTGGTCAAATTGTTCCAAATTTGTGGAGTTGTGTTGCTCAAGCGGTTTTGATATGAGAGGCATATACTTGTATTACAATGCCCCATACGATAGTACTTCCAGTTATGGTTACCACAATTCACCATGTTTTTGTTCCACCATCTAAACGAAATATACAATGTATCTGGGGTGTTAAATTTTAATGGGGTAATGAAAATATATTCATATACCAAAAACCTGAGTTTTGAAGAAGGATAATCGGAGGTGACAAGCGGTGGATCGGGTTACACCCTTGATTTGTGCTGCTATGTGACACGTTGTTCTTGTCAATTGTAAACTGTGATCCACAATGAAACCATGGGATGAGATTGAAATCAGTGCCATGAATAGATGTGGCTTCGGACATTGCGAGACCAGGGGTGTGTTTTGCTTAACTTTGAACACATTGTATCATAAGTAACCTGTTGTAAAGTTAAAGGTGCTCTTTACTCATCATCGCATGTGTAAAGTGCCTATTACTTGGGCTATTTCAGTTGAAATCCATATACACGCCTATGGAAGACATATCCTTCATCTTCCACACAGAGAATGTGAATTAATGTGTTTTGCAAACACCTCCTTGGTAGAAAATAATACTACCTATGCAGATTCCTTACCTTGCAACTTCAAACTTTGTGTGAAAAAGTGACAGGAGACAAAACATCTGTAAGAGTTTGCCCGGAAAGCAAGCATGTCTGTGAAGTTCTCATCCTGGTTCCCACCAAGTGAATAATCGGTCCCACATGATCCTCAGAAGAGTGAGAAGACCACTAAAATGTGTCTCTTTAAGATGTAGGACCATCAGTTTAGTCCAATACCCTTTCTCACCAACCTCCTTAAAGCAACTTGGTGTTCTTGGCAGTCATTGGATTTCAAATGGGGTTACCTGAATTTTTGGCTCCATTTGAAATCACACCCCATGTGGGATATTAAGGTCACATCTTCCATATGGGTTTCAACTGGAATAGCCTGATGCACTCCAATCATAGACCTTCATAGTGAAATGGAAGTTCCAATATATCGTAACTTCAGATAGATTTTGAGACTTATAATACTGTGTATAATAAGTGTAAGTGAAATACACCCCGGACAAGTGTTTCAGCAAAATCCATGTATTTTTTTCTCTTTTGACAGGTTGCATGTAATAATGATCCTGAGTCAGCATTGATCACATTTGCCACACATTACCAAGCAAAAGCAGCACATAATTGCCAAGATGCGGTGTTTAATAACCGATTTATAAAAGTCTTTTGGCATAGGGATGAGGTAAGCTTATGTTCCTTTTTTTTAAAATGCATTGAGCATATATTCTCCACTGCTTTTCACAGCGAAAATTAAGTTTCTTAAATTTTTTTGGGAGATGGGGTGTTTCGTGTTGCTTCAAGGATAGAAATATAAGAGCCAGTATTGCTTTGATAAAGTAACAGGTCTCTTAACTTTTCTTGAAGATACCAAAACCTACCCAAACATAGTTGAATACATTTGTAATCTTGTTTTTGGTGAGCCGTTCTGGATTAATGTAATTTGTGATCATACATGATTTGTGATCTGTATGATAAGACTTATATCATACATCCCCTATCTTGGCAAGTATGGAAATGAACCACTAGAGCAGCTGATTTTGAATCACAATCAAGTACAGATATTTAATCTGAAGCTTTGGGGATAAATCCCTAGCAGAATAACTTTTCTCATCAAGTTCTGAGAGGGAAGCTAATTTTGCTTGTTTTGTGTGTGATATTTTCAGGTTTCTGACAATAAAGCATCCGCCTCATCTCAGCCGTCTAAGCCATCACTGAAGGAAAGGCTAGGAAAACTCCCTACCAAAGCGCAGATGACATTTGTAAGAAATAAACCAGAAGCAGCTCAAACCTCCCAACAAAAGGTAAGTTGTCACATGATAACAGGAAATACTAGATTTTCAGCGTGTTTGCAATATGAGATCCGGTGTAACATCAGTTTGACGTTCCTTGCCATTGTATGACCACTCGTCAGACTTAAAGGAGAACTGTAGTGAAGAAACAAATTAATATCAAATGATTCTAAAATATTTATCAAGCATAGCCTGATTATTCAAAAAAGTTTTTTCACCATATTAGTGCAAAATATGAATAAAAACAACATTCTCTCGCCCAGTAATATTTCAAATTTGCCACTACTGCCGAAGGTGCCGATGGGATAGGGGCATATATTATGGGATGGATTTATGACGTCATTGTACTGAAAGTTCCTTGAGTTTGTGTACTAGATGCACTGAGAGGCTGAAAGGTGAACTACCATATGGCAGTCATAAATAAATGTAGGAGCAGTCTCAATGCAAAAGGTGATAAATTGACTTTAAATCATAATTGAAATCTCATATTTTCAGTAATTTACAGCTATTTTGTGCAAAAAGTAGCAATTTATTTCATCAAAAGTAGACTGATTTTACGCAAAAACAGATTCATTTATCGGAGACTTGATCATAGACTAGCATTCATCCAACCACTCTATCCATGATTAATTTTAATTTATTTGCTCTAAAATGACAAAAAATAATTCAAAGTAATTAGTATTATATCATTTGATAGGTCAAAATAAGTATTTTTAGGATAAAATGTTGAAAATATTGTTCAGGATTCGGAAGACTTAAATCAAGACTACGTCATTTTCATCCCAGTGTTTCTAGTTGAGTATCGGACTGGTGCGAGACTGCGAGTGCTGTGAAGTTGTAAATAACTTCAAAACAAAAACTTGCCTATGAACTTCATTTAAACTAAGTTGTTAAAATGAGAAGTTAATAAGAACAACTCTTCCAATACCACATCTTTCAATCCACACAATGCCAGCCAATTGTGAAGAAAACTCAGTCTATGATATTGCTCGGAGACATAATTTTCCCCGGATGATTTTATGCTCACCAAAGTCATCGACCCCATACCAGAGCTGTGAGTTAGCCGGCGAAATATGCAGTAGACAGGACAGTAGTGTGTAGCATAGGCCTATCATGCATGTGGCGGAGAATGATAGAGGTATACATTTTGTCTGCACTTTTGTAGACTTACATGGATTATTTTCGGGGATTATTTTATTCTTCTTTTACTGGTGAAATGAGTTGTGATGGAATCAATTGTTAAAATTCACTGGATAGGCCATCCATTCACTTCACTTCTTGATTCACTCGGCATATGTAGCAGTTGCGAATTCTGGATTGTTTATAGGAACTGGCGGACAGTCACAACAAATGCTTTCAAGTGACCTGTTTATATCACACTGAATCCCAAAATGTTTGACACAAATCAACAAACCTGTTTATCATAAGAAACAAATTCACAAACTTGTCCATAGGAATTATCAAGAATAATGACCCCTGTCGCTGACCTGAATTCTGAATTAGAGTTGGTTAATATTGCACATGGGACGATGTCGATGCGTGCTTTCGATAGTGCAATGACTTCCCATGCTACAATCCCTGAAATTGTTTCAAAACCTATTGAATGCATGTTTTTATAAAAATAGTTACAGAAACCAGGTTGGGATTTTATTTATAAAGTTTCTTATACAATTTATTATAAATACTGTTACAAATACAATATTCATGAAGATTGAAACAGCAAGATCCAATTTATTGTTTTCTTATAATAGCAACACTGCTTGTTTACTTTCTGGCAGTTCAGTCAGAGCTGCAGTTCAGTACAGTTGCGTCATAGCCTGACATAGGCTATGAATATTCATGAGCAAAATGGCAGCCTCCGTTAGCCAAAAAATTGCATCAAAAATTGCTTATTTCTATCTTATGAGACTTTAGATGTCAGTTTTATTGGTAATTATGAACAAGAAACTATATAAGGTATCATATGAAGCTTGATTGTAGTATCACTACAGTTCTCCTTTAACATGATATTAAATCGATGTACCATGAGTAAGTGCTGTGTACGCTTATGAATGTTTATACATTTGTTCGGCTGAAGTTTGGTAGTGATGTAGGTGTGTATTTCGGTAGTCACTGTATCCACTGTAGGAAGGTGTGGCTTTTAAACAAGGACACGCACACACACCATGCTTCTTCTCTACATAAATGAGGACACACCTGCAATAAGGAATTAGGCACTAAGAACCTTATAATGCCTTACAAGTGTGTTTTTCATATTAAATAGGGCATTTATTTACATGTAATTAATAATTTTGCATTTTCCAATGATATCTCATGATTGTGACTTTGTTTTTCATGGAGATCTAGTGAAGATGCTATAGAAATTAGTTCCCTGATATCAACATGCTTGTAATATCTAGGTTTACAAGTATTGTCAAGCCCAGGGAAACAAAAATGGCCATGCGTTTTGAGTTGGGCCGGTAATGTGTTACATGTTTTCGCGAGATGAAAAGTGCATGTTTTTTCGTTTAGATATGAATATCTTTCACATATTATATCCAACATATATAAAAGTATACATTTTCTGGCTGCAAATGAACCAAGGAATCCAAAAATGCACTTTAAATTGACACAGGGTGTAACACTAAGGAGTTATGAAACTGAAAATACCAAATATTTTAGGGAAAAATGTAAAATTTGACAAATTAAAAAAAAAAGTTAGCTTCACCCCACATATTTAAAAGTTCCATATTTGAATTCCTCTCAGTCAGAGCTTTAAATACATATATAACATCATAGGGTTCAATAATATTAAAATGATTTTGCGCCAGCCTCTTTCAAGGCATATTTTCCCATTGACTTCAATGTATTCCCGAACGGAAAATAAAATATGCAAAATTGCTTCTCAAAGCAAATTAAATTACCTGGAATATGATTGTATGGTGTTATAGTATGCAGTTTAAAGTGAATTGTAAAAATGTGAAAAAAGAAATGGACCTCTTGCATCATATGACCCCTGGGGGTCACTTTTATTAAATTTGCTCCTCCTGATCCTCCTCCTCCTGATCCTCCTCCACCCCGCACATTATGCTAATTAGATGCAAATTATTCAAATGTTAATAACTTTTTACAACTTTTTTAAGGTTTCCTGTATTGGTCTCATCACAAGCTTTAATTTGACACCAAATTTAACTACATAGGCTGCTTATTAACTGAGAAAATTAAAAAGATGAACCCTAAAATGTCGCGCGCATGTAACATCTCCACCTATTTACTGGCCCAATTCAAAACGCATGGCCAAATAACAAAGGTCTGCAACCCCTTCCAACACTACCATTCCCCATAGTTAGTGAGAAAAATTGTATCATTCTAAAGTTACCAAAATTTAAATTTTGATGGTTGAATGTTTATACATTGGTTCGGCTCAAGTTCGGTAGTGATGTAGGTGTGTATTTCGGTAGTCACTGTATCAAATTGCACACATAAAGTTAATCGCCCAGAGCGTACATGTTTGTGTGCAAGGATGGTTTGTTGGCACTCTGGCATTGCAACTGCAAAAAGCATTAACGCTCACTACCGAAATTAAGGTGAACCAAGGAATATTTCTTTTAATCATAAGTTTTAATCATATGAATTTAAAATCTCTGATTTTAAAGGTGAATAAACCCTGGGGATCCCCAGAGCTGATTAAAAACTCAAAAATTTCAGTGCAGTTGATGTACTACAGGTTTCTCACAGAATATTTAGGTGCATCATTGGGTACTACAATCATGCACAAAATAGAAATTCAAGACAAATTAATCTTGGCGCTGTGAAGCACATTGTACATTATTGCTTTAAATGTGAATTTAATAATGTCTTGTTTTCATTGTGTTCCTTTGCAGACAATAGTCCGACCTCTCGGCATCTCCAAGACAATCATCAACCCGTCAGCACTGAAATCCCCACCAGTCCTACCGCCACTCAAAGTATTGCAGCTGCACAGAAGAAGCTTGCCATGGCGCAAGAAGCCATCCGCAAGAAACATCAAGAACAGAGGAAGGAAGCCATCAAGAAGAAGATTAATATTCAGAAACAAAAACAGGAATTATTAGGCAAATTAATAGAACAACAAAAGGTTGGTATTACAAAATTATGGTTTATCTGTCAAATGACATTCAGGGATTTTAAGTGTTAGCCCTCTTTGAATTGATCAAAGATGTATTTTCTAAAAATAATTACTTGCTTTGGAAATATGATACAGAATAATGGATCTAAAAAAGAAATTTAAGTAATGGTTATGAACGAGGTTAATGACTTTGCATCATTTATTTTTTGGCTATTGTGAAAATTCTAAACATTTTTCTTGGACCTGGGAATATTCGTCGGCACTGTGCTCTTATTGATATACCTTGGTTCTAAAATTTAAGCAAAATGATTAGACTTTCCACACCCGCAAAACAGCTGATGCGCAGTCATTAACCAGTAAATGATGCACTCAAGTAACTGTTTGTATTTTTGCATTTTCATATATCTTTCTCCAGATACAGATAATGAATTAGTTTTTCATGGAGATGTAGTGAAGATGCTATAGTAATTAGTTCCCTGATATCAACATGCTTGTAATATATATGTTTACAAGTATTGTCAAGCCCAGGGAAACAAAACTTTACTTAATTTGAGAAGTTGCTAAATGTATTCAAAGGTGTGCATGGAAGTTTTAAATTTTGTACTCGCTTTGTTTATTATGTTTTTATTCCTTTGAGTGGAGATTTGTTGATTCAGAAATCAATTTTTCCAGTTCATTGTTCTTCAACTTAAAAATGAATTTTGGAACTTTTTAGAATATGTTTATGTGTCTGAGTACATGTTTCTTTATTTGAGTACATGTTTCTTTATTTGAGTACATGGTTCTATATTTGAGTACATGTTTAGTAATTGAGTACATGTGTCTGTATTTGAGCAGGTTTTATACATGCATGTGGTGAGAATAGTGAATGTGACACCTGATATCCATTATTCTATTTCTGTTCCCAAGGTGCTGATAGGCAAACTAGAGAAGAACAAGAACATGAGTGCTGAAGGCAGAGCAGCCATCATGAAGTCAATCAAGACAATCTCGGAGCACATCGACAAGACCAAGAAGGAGATGAGTCTGGCTACCAAACCAGCGATGACTGTGCCTAAAAACAAGCAGGAGGTAGGGCACCTAGTCAACAGGGCCCCTTCCCAGGTATCGCTTCTGAGGTGTAGGATTAAGAGGGCGGTAGAAGTGCAGGATTTTGTGTAGGATTCCATGAGTGGATTTTTTACGTCCATCGCAACGTTTAGAGGCTTGTTTGGTATACCAATTGTGTATTCATGCCATACACAGGGCGTAGTGAGAGTTTTTAAGCAAAGCAACATATGTTGACAAAGTTGTGAATGGCAAGGAAGCTTTTTACGCAGTCAACCAAATATTTCCAATCAAATTTAGTACCAAGAGCCCTTTAATATATGGTAGATAATGTTTTTCATTCTTGGTTCCTCAATGGTGTAGCAAGATTAATGCGATTCCTTTTAGGCAATTAAAAAATAGGCACCATAGACATTGAAACTATTATGCCAGTTTTAGGGTTTGTTTGAGCAGATCAGGTGGTGACATTCATCCACAAATGCCTATAATTGAGCTTTTCACAAGATTTAAAAATCATCATCATTTTCACCAACACCCATTGTGCTCTAACATAAGATAATCATACAAAATCCTTGATTTCAACTGTTCACATTGTTTGTTATTTGCTGTTGTTAAGCCTTTGCAGTGACGTGAGGATTTGCCTATGTTTGCTATGCTAGTTTCTTTTGTTAATTTAGGGATGTGTATTTTTTCCATATTTCCCTTATATGTGATTTTTGTTGAATCCCTGTTGTTTGTGTACCTCTGTGAGCATTGGTAATGTTTCTACTGTGACTTGCATATAATAGGTGTATTTTTGCCTGCGATGTGAATATTTTTGAAATTTTTCCTTTCTTACCTCCTTGTCCTTTTACCTCATCCTTGCTTTGTTTTCTTTCGCCCTTCTCCTCTCCCCCTCCTCTTCTTATTTTTATGTTTTCTTATATTTCTTTTCTGTAGTGTCTGAAAATAGTTGATTTACTTCTTAAATTTCGCTTTGTGCACTCACACTGATTACATGCTACTTTAAATCTCATACCACAATGTGGTACAAGCAATATTTATGACTACCTTAATTAAATAGTTTGTCTCAAAGCCCCCGCGCGCATTAGTAAAAATCACCCGCTTATTGCACTTTTATTCCGGATATATTAAGGTAGCCCTATTGGCTAATGCAAAAATTGAGATTTTCTTCCAATTTAAATATGTTAAAGCTCTTGACTTGTAGATTACAAAACTGAAAATTTGGTTTCAATCGGACATTCGGTTATCCAGATATGGCCTGTCAAAATGTTGCAAAACCAACAAAATTGGCAACAACTTTCTTTTTAGTTTCTATATTTTTTATGTACCAAGTTTCAGTACCATACCTTTTTTAATTGTACCTGAAAACTTTACTTTGCATAATTCATGCATATATAATTAGAAAATTACCTGGCAACACTGCATGCCAAAAATAAAGAAAATAAAAAGAAAGTTGTTGCCAATTTGTTGGTTTTGCGGCAGTTTGACAGGCCATATTTCGAGAACCGAATGTCCGATTAACATAAAATTGTCAGTTTTGTAATTTGGAGAGCATGGACTTACACATTTTTTAATTAGAAAAAAATCTATATCCAATAGTGCTACCTTAAGTAAATTTCATTTTTCTTCCAAATCCACCACACAAATATCTCGTAAAACTCAAAAAGTCATAAATCTCTATAAAATTCTTCATCTTGACCACAATGGAACTATGTGCACATATTTTTATGATTTCAACCTTCTTGAGACATGAAAGGTGGTATATTCTTGTCAAAAAGCTTGTCCTACAGTTTAAATAAAAATTAAAGTTAACAAAAACAGCCCCTTATTGAAAAACCGCATTCTACATTTGGTTTTCAACTTGGGAAGGGCTTTGTGAAAACTATTAAAGTAAGATGGCCTAAAATCCCACATTACATAAGAACAAGTTTTGTAATCATAATTATGTTACACTGATTTTATTCAGGCCCAGAAAGAATTGTTGGACATGGAGCTTGAGCTGTACAACCAGCAAAGTGAAGGTGCTGACACCAGTGAGCTAAAGCAAAGAGTGGAGCTATTGAGGAAAGAGGTAAAGCAATTGGTGTATTTTGTTTAATGAAGCAATGCAGAACACAAATCACTTGCTTGCTGGCAAAAAAAGGCATTTGTTTACATTTTGAGAACGTAAACTCAAAAGTAGGGCTCTGATTGGCAAATTCAATCATGTGACAATCATAAGAACCTACTTATAATCTGATTGGCCGATTAGGCGGCTCTGCATGATATCTCCGTCCACTTAGGTGGTGACCACGAAGCGTCACCGATAGAACTTAACGGCGACTGATTGGGAATTTATCCGCGACCAGCAGTGCAAAAACCAGCGAAGATGTTGGTGATCGTGTACGTGGTATCTGAAGGATCACAGGGTCAATTCCCCAGGGGTGCCAAGTGAATTTGTTCATCTTCTCTCCTTTTTCATTCCTACTCTGCCTTACAATATCAAAAGACCTTGGTCTGTGTTAGGGTTAAGTAAACTTATTTTAGATTTGAAAATGTGAGCAATATTGTATGAATTGTTTTGTTTCAGGCACAGTCATTGGGTTTACTACCAGGAGGCAGAGGCAGAGGCAGAGGCAGTCTTACCTCTAGAGGTGCTCACGCACAAGGTCCTGGTCGGGGAAGAGGACGGGGATTCCAGAGAGGGAGAAGAAATAGTCGCACAACAACTACATTAGACAAGCGCCCTCGTGTGCTAAGTGTATCAGGGTTTAATGCAGAGGACAAAGACGAAGTACTAATGCATTTTAGTGTAAGTAGTTTTGTGTGAAATTCTGTTTTACATTTTGTTGTTTGTGTATGTCGTGTTCTCAATTGAACCACTAAATATTGTGGATATAAGAATTTATTAGTTATTGTTGCACTTGAGATGATATTGAATTAAAGATGGGTAACCTAGCCTCATCCCCCACACTTTTTCCTCACAAAATGGAGATTGTGGCATCAGAAGAAAGCTCATATATTTCTCATAATCCCAATGAAATTTTAGGACTAAAATATATATATTCTGTTCAAATGTTATGAACAAAAAAGTGATAGCCTGATCCCCAAACATGGTATATCACACATAATGTTCTATTGGCCATTGTGAAACATGTTTTTACTTCTAATATCAAAACGGCTAGTGCAATTCACCTCAAAATTTAGCAATGGGATTACTTTGGTACAGGCCTCAATGTGAGGTACAAAACAATACGAACAAATCTCACCACCTACCTTTAATAATTGTTCTTTTTATGTCTTTTTTGTGACAGGCATTTGGTGAATTTGAATCAGTTGAATATGATAATGTCAGTACCAAGTATATACTAGGTTTCAAGACTAGATTAGAGGCTGAAATGGTAAGTTTGGGTATTATTGATTAATTTATTATTTGTTTGGGAAAAATAGGTTATTTGTTTGGGATTGCAGAGATAAGCGTTGTATTTGATTTCAGACTCAAATCTCATTAAACATAAGGTGCAAAAAATAAGAAATTCCTTTTTCTAGGTCCTGTGGAATACTTATATAATTTGAAACAAGACATATTTTGGCTTATATCCAGACAACAGTCCTTTATAGTATTTCACATTGTTAATGAGAAAGAAGTAAAGGTTTTCTCGCGGTACCCACATTTAAATTTTGAAGTGGGGATGGAATTAATGTTTGATGAGGCTTTTGATAAGGGAGTACAGCCAAATGGTTTGCTGAGCTCAGCCAAACTTTGCTGCCTTCACTGACGGTACAGCTTCGCTAGAGGCTTTGATACTAACAAGCGAACAATATACAAAGTCAGTAAAGCAGTAGGGTTATAATATAAACACAGGTTGATGACACAACCGTAATCAATTTACTTTGTGTTTAGAAAGTACATAATGACCCACTCATCAAATGCTCAAGTGGTCATTAAACAAGCATGTCTGGGGTTGTTTTCTGTGATCAATAGAAAGTCAATTAGGTGTCATGGGGTGGTCAATTCAAGCATGGTCGTAAAATAGATTCGATCAATTTTTGGTCAATGGTTGAATCGGAGCTGTTTTTTTACAGGCTTTTATGGGTTTTGGCTTTGCTAAAAGCCAGGTACCCCTTCGCTAGAATGTGTTGGCTGTCCTTCCTAAGGCTGTGAACGCCCAAGTTAGTAGCCTATATATATTTCAATATTGTTGAATACTTCAGTATTGATTATTATCATATGGTAAAATATCTCCCTCCAGGCTGGCAGTAAAGGAGCCAAATATAAAGACAACGTTCTCACCGTGTCATGGTACACACCACCACCAACTGTAGTAACCAGCTTGGATCTACATGTAGGCGTCGCTGGCAATGAAGCAGCAGCACTAGATGTAGGAGAAGAACCACAAGTAGAAGATGAATTGGAGATTGAACCTGAAGAACAGGTGAGTGGCATGACCTCACGATCGGGACAGGGGTCAATTTCACTACACTTTAAACCTTCATAACTCAAGTAACTGTTTGTAAAGTTACGAATACCCAATACTAGACATAACTTTAAAAAGAGCCCCTTATTACTTATGAAGGGTACCGTTTGTAAGTAAGTTAATGAAATGGAACTTGGGCGTAAGTTACGAATGATTTTGAGACTTACAAAGTTAAGTAAAGTTAAATAAGATTGACCCCTGGTCATATAGGGAAGGTCAGAAAATAACCCCGATTGGCCATTGCAATATGGACCATTCCACTTCACTTAGACAAATTCAAATAACCATAATCTGAAGGTTTTGTAGGTGGACTTTCCCTCAGCAGAAGATTTTTTTTCTTATATGGGCTGAATACAATTCCTACCTGGGCCAGTAAACCATTATTTTCTGGGCCACTATGATGAGCCAAATATGATGATAAATAATTGTGTTTTGCCTTCCACATGCCTTCTATTGCCCAATAGGAAGGGAAGAAGGAACAATCAGGAAATCACATAAGTTTTTTTTTCATATTTGGCATGGGGAGTGGTGAGCCTTAAGATAAAAAGATTAAGACAATGGACAGTATATATTTTTCAGGGATTTGGAGAGTCCCTGAACCTAGAGCCAAGTGCCAGGATTTAACCAAAACTTTTGTATCCAAAATGGGCAATGTTATAATTTGTATTCAGTTCATAATATATATAAAAAAATCCAAAACTGCATACATGTAGTGTGTGAATCAATAATATTTTGATTCTTGCAAAGGGGATTTTGTAGGAATAATTGGATTCTCGCACACAAATCCCCTTTGACAAGAATCAATTTTGATCTTATGGGAATCTTGGTGAGAGTTAATTCCCAGATTTCTTGCCAAAAATTCCAACCCTGATTCAGAATTCTGACAAAGTCTGATCTATTTTGCTTCATTTTCTCAGGAACCGGAAGAAGAGGAAGATGATTTGGACGATTCCTTGCTCCTGGGAGACGACGATGACGATGATGAAGATTCAGAAGCTAGAGCATGGCGTCGATGATGACCACTATTACAAATTGTATTTTATACTGAGCTTACTTAGAGATTAGCTGAGGAGTGTGTATCTATATATACATGTGTATATATTTCAAATCCTCATAATTGTAGCTATTCTGTGAAGAATACTATGGACAGTTTGCAATGGATTTGTAGGAATGGGGCTGTTCCAGTTGAAATCCATACACCCTCTTATGGAAGTCATGATGTTAATCTTACACACAGGCAGTGTGAATTTCAAATGGGATTACCTGATTTAAGGTCTCCATTTGATATCTACACTCCCTGTGTGAGAGATTAAGGTTATGTCTTCCTTTGGGTGTGTATGGATTTCAACTGGAATGGTCCACTGTAGCAGCATTCATAAATACATTACCATGCAGTGTCAGTTTGATAATGGTATCAAAACTTGTGAGAAGAAAATGTGTTTTGCTGATATTTGATCATCTGTAAACATGAGCATGTGTTTTAGCATTTGGAAGTTAAAGACATCACAAAATGCCATAATTCACTCGCAACCAGGGTGTTACCCATTTATTCGTCATTGGGACAGGTAAAATTAATGGCTGTGACATATGCTAACTTCTACAGATGATGCTTGAATAAGTTCTGTGAACTCAAAACAAACCAGACTAATAAATGGAGGCTATAGCAAAATCTATTTAAACTAACGGAACCCCTAGAAGGGGCAGAGGTCTGATTTATGTTTTCAGGGTCAAATTTTGAACTGGCAGTTTTGGTGAATATGATGGGCACTTGTCAAATTTAGCTAAGACCCTACTCACAACCATTTTGTTGTATTGTTAGCAACATGGAGGGAGGTAACCAAGTTGTAGCACTAAACTGATTCTTGCCATGATTCTCTGTAACTGTGTTGCAAGAGTCAAAATCATTTCTCCAAAATTGTGCACATTCTGAACACAAAGAATCTGTTGATTCCCTCTGATTCTCATTGAATGTGTTTGTTCGGATCAATGTTGATTCCGTGAGCCAAAAGGGAACCTCTGCAATGTCATGCACCTATCAATTAATGTCTTAATATTTTCATTAGTATGACTTGATTAATTTTGTATACAATGTATCTCTCCCATCACAGCATGCATGCACTACGGTCATCATCTTCATGTAAAAACAAAACAATGGCATTGGAAACCAATCATTAGGACCCACTTTGGTATAATTATGCACAATGCACAATCAAGTCCCAATGTTTACAAATAAACTGATGGCATTGTTAGCTGTACCTGAACAGATGATGAAGCATCATCAGAAGTGGGTCCCCTAACCCTCTTGTGTATTTGTGAATGCTGTTACCATTTCTGTGTTTCAAAATTTTATGAGTAATAAGATTACTGACTCAATTGTAGCTACGAAAATGTATTTTTTTCAGTAAAAATTTGCTGGCTAAATTTAAATAATTTGCAATTGATCTAGAGTGACTGTAAAACAAGTCGAAGGATGAGTTGCAGAACTAGTGTTGAAATGCTATACCGGGTCCATATTGAAGTATGAAGTCATTGGACTGCTTAAAGGAGCATGATTGTGATTTCATCACAATGCTTCTACTTCCCAGCCTGAGGAACAGCCTCCTTTAAATGGGCTATTCCATTTAAATTCCACACTTCCCCTGTGGAAGATGTTGGAAATATCTTCCACAGGGGAAGTATGAATTTCAAATGGAATGAACACATTAGGCAGCTCCATTTTAATTTCATACACCCTCTGAGAAAGATTCAACCCGACTCTCACTGAGGGAATGCGAGTTTCAAATGGAACGGCTAATGTGTTCATTCCATTTGAAATTCATACTCTCCTATATTTCCAAAATCTTCCACAGGGGGAGTCTGGATTTTAAATGGAATAGCCCAATGAAGCAGGCTTGTTAATTAGAATGAATGTATCTAATTATGTCACAGATGTAGAAAATGAGATTCAGAACTCGCTGTTATCTTTTGGAGGTATTTTTGTGTTTTGGCCAGTGTGCATTTGAAACTAATCGCTGTTTTTTTTTTCGTGACACTCGAAGACCAGAATTTGTGTTAGTTTGGTGCATGTGTGGTCAGCATGGACCGGAACATCCCATATTTGCTCCATAGTTGATGCCGCCTATATACAGTATGGGATAGGGAGTCCAAATTCACCGAAATTGATTTCAATGGACTGACTTCATACTTCAAACTGGAGTGGGTATATACTTACAAAGTTAAAAATCAAAGCGAGTGGATAGCATTTTAAATGTGAAATATTGGAGCACTCCTTGAAGAGATAATCATTTGCTAAAGCAGAACAACCTAGAATTCATTTATGAAACAAGCATAAATGTATATATGTGTGCTCATAAAGTTCATATAATGCCAAATTTGAAAGCACTCTGATGAAGGGATGCTGCAGCCAAACAAAATTGTTTCGCTCGCCCAAGATTGCATTAGTTGGAGAAAGCTTGTAGTCGCCTGCTCTGCAGCCGACTGATGATGATGACATTCAACATGAGGACATAATGAAAGTACATTGGCTATTCTAGTTGAAATCCATACACACCTTAATTACGGAAGACATGATCTTAATCTTCTACACAGTGGGTGCAGACTTGAAATGGTGTCGCCCATTCAGGTAATCACGTTTAAAATTCACACTCCCTGTGTGGAAGATAACGGTCATGTCTTCCACAGGGGGTGTAAACCGGTGTATGAATATCAACTGGAATAGCCGTTTGTGTACTTTCATTCGTTCTGTAGTGATTCTGTTGAATTTAGAAACCATGCTTATTATACTAATACGAATGGTCAACTAATACATGCAGAATGTGTTATATGCAATATATCTTATGATTGATGATCATTTGATGGAAAATTGTTTTCAAATATTTTGTACAGAAATCGCTGATTGGCCCTTTTATGGAAATGCTCCATTTTAGTAATGATTTACAACTATTATGGTTGCATATTTTTGTTGCAATTGTGTCATCTTTTTGATCTAAAATCTGGGACTTGTTGTGTTTGTTCTACAGTATTATGTTATATATGACCCTCTTGGGTTTTGTCAGCACTTGGTATTAGAATATGAGTCAATCCTTGGGACCTATAGTCCATTTGGCTTCCTTGAGACGGTGTTTACGAGTGATACACGTGTGATCAAAGGCAGTGCATCTGTAAGGTGTGAAGTGTCCGCACCCTACAGATGCACTGCTTTTGATCACATGTGCATCACACCTTGCCGCTGTTTCGAGATAACCAAATGGACAATACGTTAAATATCTTTGGATTAAATGGCAAAGAGATAAGACTTGAGAGAGCCCATACTTGGCCTTGTTTGCATGTCACTCATGGAAGGCACAATAGAGGCCGTCAGCCTTTTCCGCGGGATCCACCATCTTGTGGGTACTGCCGTTCTGCATGTCATGTGTAAGACATTACGCCCACGATTACGCGGAAGTTACAGCATGTGACGCACCTCTTCAATCAAGCGTCAACGCGGTGATGTTAGCAACAAGGCACTCCGTACCCACAAGATGGTGGCGTTGATGTCACAATGACTACCTCTATAGTATACCTGCGGGCTGTTTCACCATGCGTCATGCAAACATTGATATGAAGTATGTACTTGTTACGCTCTAATATGTGTGTTCCAATTAATGCTGGAGGCACACTATTTTAGTCTACATCGTGACACTCCAATATAGGGGTTTACACACTGGGCCATTCAGAGTCTGGGCTCTCTTAGGTCTAATCCCTTTGTTGAATGCACTAGAATGTTGCTTGCAAAAATTTCTATACTTCTGTAGTTGACTTGAAAATTTGAGTGGGTGATCTAAATGATCATTGCATCATTCTGTTCTTAAATTTAAATTTAAATTCTTTGTTCAAGTAAACCATGTGGAACAGGTGTGAAAGTGGTCGATTTATTTAGTTGTTTTATAATGAAATGTTAATGCCGCACATTGCTAAAGTCACAAGAAAAGCCTAATTGGTGCACATTATCATGGCTTTTTGTGTTTTACATGTCCTCATCCTGCTATGTTAATTGCCCAACTCATTGGGGGATGATACATTACAATTGACAAAATGAAATGTTGGCAACTAAATGTTTGAGAAACTTAACACTTTTGACATCTATCTATATCACATTATGCATGATGTAACAAGTTGTTTTAAGGCATTCTTGTTAAGTGACTCGCGTTCATTGAGGCTCAATGGCTATGCAGCATTGTAGAAGATACCGGCTCATCAGTAATACTTCAATGAATGAGTTTCCCCAACATTGAATTGTGCATACTGATGTTGGAAAAGGATTGTGGCATATGTGTCGGTTTCTTCATTTTAACACAGAACGTTTAATTATCAGATACTCTACACAATAAAAAGTGTGCTTGCTCAGATAAACCCCTTGCAATTCCCTTCTTTTGTTCTAATCAAAAGTAATTATTATGATAATTAGATGTAGGACAAAATTTAATGACCGTGATGAATCATACTGGAGAAGTTATCTGTTTGGGCACAAAGAAACTTAGTCACTTTAAGCGTCATTCTTGAAATTTTAGTCACTTCTAGGGTTATTCTTGAATTTTGAGATCTCAGATGCAAAATTCAATATCCAAAAGCTGCTTTGTGTATTTTTATTTTATTTGACCTTTGTCATCAATAATAAGGGATGGTCACGGTAATCTTGTCTCATCTCAAGTTGAGAGCCGACGAGAGTGCCATTAGTGCGTTTATGTGGTTGTGTCACCAGGGTACTAAAAACTTACTAATTGTTTTGAACACCAATGTTGGTGAGAAAAGTTACACAAGGCAGCAAATATTGTGTGTTGCATTTTGTCCCAGAACTCTTGAAATACTTGATATGAATTATGATATAAATATCCTTGTTATATTGTAAGATGATGCCTTGCGCTTGTATATGGATATAATAGTACTACCATTATAAAGATTTTAGCATTTTTATTTTTGCGCTACAACTCCCTACCTATGGCATGCATAGAAGGTTGGAGAGTGATTAAAATATATGACAAGAATTTATAAAGTAGGCCTATATTAAATGTGACTCCGTCAATTGTTGAAATCATGATGCACCCTATTATTCAAACCTCTTGAAATGTCATATAAACCACATTTCGTTTAAAACCATTTACAAAGCTGAAGGCATCATTACTTTTTATTGTAAATAAATGTGGAATTTTGTTGAACATGAAGAAAAAAGAGAATTAAAAAGAACCATACAAATGTAATTTTGTTGAACATAAAAGACAGAAGATTGAAAAGAACCATATACAATATGGCAAACAAAAAATGGTGATCAGAAAAAAAAACTGAAAAAAATATTGGGAGAAAAAAATCACCTATGATCGAACACCAGAAAAGAATTCTTAAAAGAAAAAAAAACGATTCATCAAAAAGAAAATATCAATGAAAAATATTTTGGAATTTTATGATAAATGGTTCAACAAAACAAAAAAACATGAGAGAAAAAAAGGGAAAAAACAAAACAAAATCACAGAAGAGAGATGACAAGTGTTATGTTTTATGCTTTGCTTGGAAACTTGATTTCCGTAATGTGTCACTTCTATGCTATGCTTGGAAACTTGATTTCCGTAATGTGTCACTTCTATGCTATGCTTGGAAACTTGATTTCCGTAATGTGTTATTTCTATGCTTAGAAACTTGAAGCTAAGAATGGTATTACAGATAAAATAATGAGTGATTGAATGAAGTAATTATGTGCACTAGGATTCCGGGCAAAATTTCCAATCGGGTCTAAATTGCAAAAATATGCCAGCGACTCTCCCCCCCCCAATCACTTGACCAGAAGATTGTGTGTGTGATTTGTGCAATTGTACACTATTTTGGCCTATAATCAAAGTACAATTTTATTTTAAATGATGGTGTCAATTTTATTTTTGAATTGAGTGCCATTTTTACCCCTTCCTGTTGGTATGCACTCTACAGCTTACACACAATAACCAAATAAATTACAACTTAATGCTGTATGGTTTTGTGTCAGGTTGTTTGCACATTTATGAATATTAATGAGCTTATTTGCATATTCTTTGTATTTACAAATATTTGCATTTGCCATTTTTCAGAGAAACCAGTATAGAGTGCTCAGAGGGAATCATTCAAATCCAGCTGAAAGATGTTATGTGTTGAAGCTGAACATATTTGAACAGAAGAAGTATAATAATGTTTTATTTCTTTGTTTAATAGGTTGGATGATGCTTTACATGCTGATGATGGCTTGGTCCAAATATATTAAAATGTTGTGATTTGCATTGGATTAAATACACTGATGTTACTCTTCAAAACAGTGCAAGGAAGGTAAGTCTTACTCATTTGATGTAGGATTGCACATCTTGATCGACTGTTTGAGCTAGAGTGATGACTCCACAATAATCTGGTAATAGTTGACTCCGCAACCTAAAATATGAGTGAAATTTCCTGCACCTGTGCAAATAACTTATTATATCATTGCAAATTCAGTATTTAGGTAACTATATAATCCCAGTCAAAAGTAGTTGGAACCTTATTTCCATTATACTTGACATAGTAAAATTTTGCTTTCTTTGGTGTGAACAATTAATGCTGGATGTCTGTAGGGGTGCATGACTAAAATTGGGGCAATGGGGACATATGTGAAGTACCTATGTTAAGGTGTTCCAACAATTTTGACCGGGATTGTAGTGTGCATGTAATTGTATCCAGCATTGATTGGTGGGTAAAGGCTTGAGGCTTGACATACATACATACATATTAGAGCTTATAAAGCGCTATTACAAAAAGATCAAAGCGCTAAGTGATACAATGCAAAAACAAGAGAATGAACAAAAGCAAAGAGTCAAAAAGGATAATAATGAGCCTTAAGAGATGTTTTAAATGTTGCCACTGAGGTTGCCTCCCTGATGTTACGCGGGAGGCAGTTCCACAACGCTGGACCAGCAGAACGAAAAGACATGTCACCACTGCGATTTTTACCGATGTGAGTGTTCAGAAGACTGGTATCCATAGAGGATCTTGTGATGGGTCCAGATGAGCGTTCTGTATGAGAGTAATTCTGTGAGGTATGAAGGAGCAGATTCATGCAAACATTTGAAGACGTACAGACAGAGTTTGAATTTGATTCGATCTCTTACTGGCAACCAGTGAAGGTCGTGCATTAATGGTGTGGGGCTATCAAGTCTAGCGGCATAAAATATGAGTTTGGCTGCTTTGTGTTGGAGGGACTGCAAACGATCAAGGTCTTTTGATTTTGCTCCATAGAGGAGAGCATTCCCGGTGTCAAGGCGTGATATCACGAGAGCTTGCACAACTGTGTGAAGTGTTTTGTGGTCCAAAAAGCGAATTAATGGCGAATATTACGGAGCTGGAAATTGATTGAAGAAATCATGCTATTAATGTGAGGAGTCATCGTTAGGCGAGAGTCAAACACTGTGCCCAAGTTCAGAACATTATCAGATGGTTTAATGACGCTGTCTCCCACATTAAGTTGCAATGGCGGAAGTTTACTAAGACCTTGAGAAGTACCGGCTATGAAGAATTCAGTTTTATTGTTGTTAAGTTTCAATTTGTTCACGCACATCCAGTCTTTGAGTTCTGAGATACAGGATTCAAGTTTGTGAAGAGCCATCTTGTGAGCGTTAAGATCCCTAGGATTGAACGATATGTATAGTTGCGTATCATCTGCGTAATTCATGGTAACAGAGTCTGTGTTTATGTATAATCTCACCGATGGGCAGTGTATAGATGATGAACATAAGTGGACCGATAACCGAGCCTTGAGGGATACCGTAGTCAAGTGAACGCTTTTCTGAGAAGAAACCGTCGATGTGAACTTGCGTGGTCCTACAAGTGAGGTATGAACGTATCAACTGTAATGCAGTACCTGAAATCCCTAATCTATGTTCTAGGCGGGACATTAGCACATCATGGTCAATGGTGTCACCAAAGCAACCGGCATGTTAACAAATAATGGATGTAGGGGAACATATTTTCCAGAAGTGATAAACCAATTTTATCAAGCACTGTAGTTTAACGACAAAGGTATGTAGTAAATATTGATATAAAATTGGATGGTTTGAACCCAATACACAAATTTATTGGTCGAGCTATGAGTTTTAAAATATTGGACGAGACAAAGTCGAATATTTTTAAACTCATAGCGAGACCAATAATTTTTGTATTGGGTGAAAAAAACATCCTATTTTATCATTATTATGTTTTCAGAATCTTTTTTTGGTCAAAACATGACTTTTGGTAAAAAATTTGATTTTTGGTAAAAAATGTGATTTTGGGTCAAAAATGTGATTTTTTTTTGTCAAAAATATGATTTTTGATCAAAAATGTGATTTTTGGTCACAAATGTGATTTTGGTCAAAAATGAGCAAGTCAAAATTGAGTTTTGGTAAAATTGTAGAAAACAAAATTTTTTGGGGAAAGTGGCCTATCCAACACAGTCCCAAGTTTTGAGTCCAAGTGCTGTAAAAGTCAATATTTTCGCGATTTTGACGATTTTGTAAATAGCTCGAGAATTAAATTTCGCGGTTTTGAAATTGATACAATAGAAACCTAATGCAAAAGGTTATTTTCGCCAGTTTTTATTTTCGCGATTTTATGTCCACTTCATGAAATTCGCGAAAATAAGAACCTCGCTGAAAATTTCTACTTTTACAGTATATTGGACTCTTCAACTCTGTACAAAGTATATGAAAGAAGATTCTGAGAACATAATAATGGTAAATATAAGGTTTTATATATTGCAGATATGATACTTTATTACAATGAGGAAACTTGCATCTCTACCAAGCCATGCAAAGGGTTCAAATGACGTTGGTGTGCTTGAACCATATATATTATAGCAGGTCTTTCATATTCAAATCCAAATTTCAGAATCCAAATATATTATCTCATGTTATGATTTATTTTCACTCATTAGACTAGTACATTTGTCTAAATATTTTAAGCACATATTAAAATAGTTGAAATTTTATATATATTGCTCAAAAAAATAAAGGATCAGACCTATTATCAGCATTGTTCAAAAAATGTCTGAACGATGTAAGTCAGATTTAGTGTCATTTCATTCAGTAATGTTTAGGCAACAGAACACTTCAACTACTGAGTATTGAAGTCCCATGACACTGAAAAACACTTACGCCAGCACTTCATGAACAGAAAGAAATTCTTTATCATATATTACAATGCAAATCAGGATTGCTATAATGCGTTTGCATAATTGACAAGTTTTACTTTATATATGTGAAAGTATATACAATTGTTAATTTACTACACATTTCTCCAATTCAGACCTCAAATTAAGCTGTATAATAAGGCATCGTTATTAGCACTATAAGTTTTGCTTGTTGCGATACTTACCAGTGGCATAGATTTCTTTTTGACTTTGGGGGGGATGGCGTTGGAAAGTATAGTGAATTTTAAATGTGCACGAAGCACACGAAAAATTTTGCCATATTGAAACTAAAATGATGAAATATGGTGCAAAAGTTGAATATTATATGTGTGAGGCGCGCACAAATTGGCACTTTTGGGGCTAAAATGGCCAAATATGAAGTTAATTTGATCAGAAACCCACATACAAAAATGGAATAAAGAAAGGAGTAAAGAAATTAAACCAGAAAACAAGAAATTAACAAACTAAAAACACTCAAACCCGTAACCTGTTTGAGGATGCCGAACTTGAGCCTATGTCCTCAGATTGGCAATGGGCTATTCTAATTGAAATACATACCTATGGAAGACATGATCTTAATCTTCCACACATGGAATGTGAATTTCGAATGGGTTACTTGAATGGATGACTCCATTTCAAATCTTAAAGTCTGCACCCCCCCTGTGTGGAAGATTAAGGTCATATCTTCATAACAGGCATATGGATTTCAACTGGAATACCCAAATGTGATGTCAATAATGTTCTCAGAAACACACAGTCCTCAAAAGCATAGAACACTGGAGAAGGTGTGTATGTACAACTCTAGTCCATATGATTCAATATTTATAGCTGTCTGATTCGCAATAGGTTACAGGAGGTGGGTATCAGGACTCACAAATTTCAGGGAGGCCACCAAAGCCATTGCATGCCACTTTTCAGTTTTGGCCGTGGTGCCCTAGATCTTTGTCTAACTCCACAGAATTCTTCATCACTTGTTGGCCATGGTGCCCTTCTTTATCATTGCCCCAGTGGCCTTGAAAATGGGTGCCCTGCAAAATTAAAATTCGAGGCCTGGGTATCATAGGTTCTTGCAAAGAAAACTGGTATGCTTTCAAGTTTAGGTCTAAGTAATAGTAAAACCATTGCACAAACATTCAACACACAAAAACAAAACAACAGCTGCAAATTACACTGTGTCTCGTCTCAAATGCTAATATCGCAGCATGCATATTTTACTATGGCAGTTTCAAATCATTCTTGCTAGAGTATACACAGGCCCATAAGATCATTTTGTCGTCATGCTGGTATTGCAAGACACTGACAATATGCATCACTTGAGTCAAGACATAGTATATCAAATTATTATATATGATATGTATACCGGTTAGGCATGTTTTGATTTAATAGAGACCTTTGCGTAATCATAAATATCTATTGTATGTCTCCATCCAGTTGGTAAACAAATCTGTTAAATTAAGTTGTCTATCACTAAAAAATCTCATACAGGTCACTGCTTATGAAGGATCTGTTCCGTTTAGCAATTACTGTTTTTAGCAAGCCTGAGATAGTAACTTAATATATTTGACATTTTACAACAATGATTTTAAACTGTCTTGAAAAATCACGTGCTTTTGTTCCTTACTAAATTAAGGTGCAGGACAATCAATTGTCATACATTCACAGTAGTCAATGATAGGTATTTCTCCATTGGTTTTGCTGCCGTCTTGGCAAGTCATTTCAACGGTTTGTATGTCTTCACTCTTGATGCCTTGACAACATTTACAGTCATGCTGGAGGAGTGGTACACCAAGTAGAACCTGGAAGAAAGATCATGATGCATTGACAAAGATTGATTGTAATAGTTTTGATTCATTGTTGTAGTTTTTGTCATCTTTGGTACTGAACAATGCTTTGGGTGTAATACATATGTGTACATCCATATCAAAACGATGCACTTGTAGGCTGCTACATGTGTCTCATTTTACATAATAGCTAGGAATAAATACCAGACTCATCTCAAGTGGAGGTCACCTCAAATCCGAAGTCACTTGATTTAGGAATACAGAAAACATATTCCTAAACCATGTGACCTGAGGATGATTTGAAGTGACCTCTACTTGAGATGAGTCTGGTATTCATTCATAGCTATTATGTGAAATAAGACACATGTAGCAGCCGACAAGTGCATCGTTTTGATATGGATGTACACATATTAGTTATAGCAGATTCAACCTATGGTGGGATGTTTTTTCCAACAAATCCAGGCTGTCGGTCAATCACTTGTACCTCTTCTTTAGCGCGATATGCATGATTGCCTGGTAATCTGGATTTGTTTGAAAACGTCTCACGATGGGTTAAATCTGCTACAATGGCTGTGCTTTAGCTTGTAAGTGCTGAATATCATTGGTTTGTGCATGTTGTCTAACTCACAGTTGTCATGGAACAAGCTTTTAAGTGCGAATATGTAGCCAGTTCTAGAGTGTAGTACATGAATGAGATCACAGTATGTAGAACTGAAATGGTAAACTAGTTTCTTTCATTTCAGAAAGTATAATAGAAACTTAATTTTTGCTAAATAAAATAGGTGTTAGTTATTACAATAATATTTACCTGACATATGCGGCTTATACACAATCAATTGAATTGATCAATATCAAAGACCATAGATACAAGAGTGGATACAAAATTTGTTATTGTGCACTGTACACACGAACATCAATAGTGATTTTATTGTCCAACCGTCATTAAAATCAATCTAGATTAGATCTCTTCAATAATATTGAAGAGAAATATATTTTGTATCCAATCCTTCATCTAGGGTCCCCAATATTGATCAATCAAATTGATCATGCATGGGCCGCATAAGAATGAGAATAAACAATATATTTTTGTTTTTATTATCCTCTACCGTGTGATAGACAGCAGGCAGGTCCAATATTTTGAGTAGTGATGTCGGCGCACACCAGTAAAACAAAAAATAATATACTTTATTCTCTGATGGATATGAATAAAGGACATTAAACATCCACAACCAATTCTTACCGTTGTAGAAGATTTACAATGGCCCTCACACATGCTGACCATGATATCAGTGGCGATACAGTCATCAACATTACTGACATTTGCTGTGTTATAGGTTACATGACATATGTCTGGTTCTGTTAACAAACAAACAAAAATTCATAAATAATATAACAAAATCCTTTGACGAGGGACCTGCATTCATAGCAAAGGTATAATGGGCTGTTTCAGCTGAAATCAACACGCTCCTTATGGAAGACAAATGTTACCTCAATATCCCACACAGGGGGTGTTGATTTTAAATGGAATCACCCATTCGGGTAATCACATTTGAAATTCACACTCCTTCTGTGGAAGATTAAGGTCATGTCTTCCATAGGTATGTATAGATGTCAACTGAAAAAGCCCATTTTGTTGTGTTGTATATGACAAAAATCAATGCAGGCACCTTTTTTAATTTATTCACCATAACAATGCAGAATCCCCAAGGGAGAGTGTATACGCTGGCGAAATTACGTGATAATCGGATTAACTACCATAGCAATAGGTCAACAATTTTTGAATATACCGCACTGATACGTTCACGCGGTACCTCTGCATTGAACCATATCATGCTGATCACTTGCACCTGTAAGATTAGTATCTTTGAAAAGACCAGTATAGTATTCAATCTATGATTGCAGACATACACAGGCGATTAGTTCAACCTGCTTCAAGTGCAGCGCGATATGTTCAAAATTGTTTTGACCTATTGCTATGGTAGTTAATCCGATTAATTACGTAACTTCGCCAGCGTATTGTGATGGGAAAAAAGTTAAGGGCAAGTGCAGTGATTTTTGTCATTTGCACATCAACAAAATCAGAATCAGTCATTAACTTCATTCATAAACACCATAAAGCCATTGTTATAATGGTATTGTGTTAAAATAAAGAAATTACCAAAATCAAAACAAAACATAAGAATCCATCATTGGCGGCCCATAATGGCTCATCTGTAATGAAATTGACCAAACAAGCAAATCAATGAATGGGTCTTGAAACAAAAGGACCTACCTGAGACGGGTTTGCAAACAGGACAGCATTCATCTTCTGCTTCTATAAACACTGGAATATAGCCCTGGAAATAAGTACCATGATTGAAAGTTTCACTTCAAATAATAAAGTCTGCATAATAAGTAACGCAGCTGTTATAAATACGCCTATAGCTTCAGGACTAATAATTGTTTTCACAAGGATGATTTATTTACGCGCATTTTGATACCCCATTTGTCAAATGCCGTTCAATAATAACAACACAGTAGTGCTTTTAAAGAAAAATACACGAATTTAAAAGTTGCAGTTTACAGCGATCAATGGTAATTATGCCAGCACTGTAACACGTAAAGCCTGCCATTATCTTTGCGCGTACTTCAAATCAATACAAATAGCGGCAACTTTTAAATTCGGGTATTTTTCTTTCAAAACACAGCTGTATTGTTAATATTGAACAAAATTGGATAAATTTGGTATCAAAATGTGCGGAAATAAATCATCCGTCTTTTTATGTTAAAATATTGTGAAAGCAATTATTAGTTCTGAAGCTATAGGCGTATTTATAACAGCTGCATTACTTTTTGTGCAGACTTAAGATTCCATATCATTTTGGAGGAATGGATTGTTATTCAGGGAGAATCTTTTACTTTTTGTGATGAAATGTTCTGATCAACAACAGCAAAAAAAGTATAAGCAAAATTGACATGAATCATGTGATGTGATAGGAAAATCATTTAAATGTTTAAAATGAATTTGTATGTCATGAAAATCATTTACTACTATATTTTAAATATGAAATTTATGTGCATGGGCAGCTTAAAGTTTTCAATGCTCATTTATGGATTTGTTTTTTTTGGCTTTTCCAGTTGAAAATGGGGGTCGTTCATTCAGGCAACAACATTTGAAATTCACACTCCTTTTGTGGAAGATTAGGCCAAGTAAAAAATAAAACATGTTTCACGTCCGGTTTTCGAAAAAAGGAGGAAGAGGGGCTTTTATTTTCTATTTTTTATCGCAAAATTGGTGTAAATACGGTAAAATACCCATACTTAGAGCTGTTTTAACGTATACAATAATGCCTGGAAAAAGGAGGAGGCCCTTTTTTATTTGTTGTTCTGAGAGTTACACCCCCTCTAATGATCACAAAACCTTCCTAAAGTGTTTCTTGTATCTTAACAAGGCTATAGAATGCATCCCAACTTCCTACACATATTTTTTGAAAAGTTATAACTGAATTTCAAAAAATAAAAATATATTTGAGGAAACCTCAAAAAAGGAAGCGGGAGGGGACGTGAAACATGTTTATTTTTTTATTTGGCCTTAAGGTCTTTCAAAAGGGTTTATGGATTTCAACTGGAATAGCCTCGATCATTACACCTACCAGGTTGCATGTGACAGGTTCACAGACACACTCAGTAGGACATGTGCATGGGCAGCTTAAAGTTTTCAATGCTCATTTATGGATTTGTTTTTTTTGGCTTTTCCAGTTGAAAATGGGGGTCGTTCATTCAGGCAACAACATTTGAAATTCACACTCCTTTTGTGGAAGATTAAGGTCTTTCAAAAGGGTTTATGGATTTCAACTGGAATAGCCTCGATCATTACACCTACCAGGTTGCATGTGACAGGTTCACAGACACACTCAGTAGGACATTCACTTAAATTACACTGTGTCTGGTCTTCACTATCCCCAACACAGTCATCACCGCCATTTAATGCTGTAGGATTATTTCCAGATCTACAAAGGGGAAAAAGTTAATGTGAAAAGAATTAAAGTTGCTTGGTATATTATAATTTCCATTCCCAGAATATGTTGGTTTGTAAGAACACGTATAGTTGAAATAAAGTGGTATTTTGTGATTTTGATATTTTTTAGGGTATAGTTCAATATAGATATCTAGGAAAGAAGTCTTATTTCGAAAATTTCAGTTGGTTCAGACATTTTGATATATTATGTGTATTATAACGCCCCATTGGCCACTATTATAATTGGTAAGAAAGTTTATACACACAAACATGTAGTCCAAGGTATAAAAAGGGATGAGGCTGGGAGCGTGAATCATGAAGTGCCCTTAACCCTAACAGCCTAAGGGCTTTTTGGTGACGGGAAGGGAAAGAAGGAAGGAGTAAAGTGAGAAAACAAAGAAAGAAGTTGTTTGCTCTGGGTGGGATTCAAACCTGGGACCCCTTGCATGCCAAGCACTGGGTCGTCGACACTTCACCATGGGTGTTGGGCTTCGCTGGCCAGGGAAACCGTGCTTATATATCACTTAGGGCGATTGCGTCATCACACCACGTTGGATGCACGCATGAACAGGGCATATATCAAGTAGTATTTTGTAGTACCTGGTATGGTTAGGGTTAATAGACAATCCACAAACTGGACCCATGTAACGTGTGTAAACCAGACTAAGAAAAACAAAACTTAACTGATGTCATCAAACTCAAGTACAAGTACCGGTAGTTATTATTCTGTCTTTCACTTTATATATTATGTCGCCATTGTTTTTCACCATCCTAACTAAAGTAGTGAAAGTTTTATGTTACTTGTATTCTCAATGTCAAACCAGAATAAAAAACAAAATAAAGACAATTGCAAGTATAAAGTGTAAAATTATTATCAAACATCTTTAAAGACCATCCTATACCTGAATCTGTATTGTGTCCCATTTCCACAGGTTTCAGAACATTCTGTCCAAGTTGACCAGGAGCTCCATCCACAATCAATAGGGCAGTCATATTCCTCACACATGTAAGTACCATTGATGCATGTGCTGTAAAATTTTGACAAGTAAGACTTTTATACAAAAATAATATTATGTATATTGATAAAGTAAAGGCTTTGTTAATGAACTCGCATTATAGATTATTCCATAGGAGATTGCCTGCCGACCAACTGTTTAATATCACCTCATCTTTCAATAAGGCACACCGTCTAATTTGGTTTTATAGTGCTATTGGTGCCCTGATCAATGGCTCATTGTACATAGCTGTATCAAAATGATTCGTACCCATTGGTTTTCATTGATAATGGATAAGTCTGACACATCAGAATTCAAAATTCTAAATAACCACAAATAAGTTCATCAGGACTGTCAATGAAATATTAAGTTCAGAATTCTTAGAAACAAATCCAATTTTGATGGTACATACCTCGATCAATGACAGTTAGGTAGCCGTTGAGGTGCAGGGATTGGTCATTCAATTTGAGAAAGTGCTAAGTGTTAGCACGAAACTGTCATTGATCAAGGTATGTACCATCAAAATTGGATTTGTTTCTAAGAATTCTGAACTTAATAAGATCTAAATAATTTGTACATTAATTGTATAACAAGTCATAAGCCACACAATGTGGACATTTTAAGAGTATCCATCCATTGCATTTGGAAGAGGCTGGCTTTTTAATAAACATCAAAATTGATGGGTACCAATCATTTAGATTCAGCCTGTATCATACCCTGAACATTTGCATAGTTTTAGTTAAAGGGGCATTTCGTCATCCACAGCCTCAGCCCCCACTTCGAGATTTTTGTACCACAGGAAACTTCTGGATACATAATGTTTATGTGCAAAATTGTTTGTGCAGATCAATTCGTTTAGCAAAAATATTGTCATATTTAAATGACGTTCTGGTACACCAGAACGAAATCACAACACTGGCCTATGGAGCAGTGTAATACACATAATCATGCATAACTTGCAAACGCAAAATCGGAATCAAGTGAAATTTTGGGAATAAGCTTTTTTGTTGATATCATAAAAAGAGGATGCTAGGATCACGAAATACTCCTTTAAATGAAAAATTATAGCACTATGCAAATGTTACAATTTATGACATCACCAGGGTATGATAACAGAGTCATCAGTACCTAACTGGACTCGATAGTGCCATAAACAAATTAGATGTGGTGCCTAAATGTCAAATTCTCACCAATTTTTGCATTCCTCCACTATGTTATCATCAGGTGCATACAAGTTGCCTTCTTCATCCAAGCAATCACATTGTTCCTGTGGTACACATTCACCATTCTGTTCCAGTGTTCCTTCAGGGCATCTGCATCCTGGTTCACAATTCACATCTTCCACACACTGAGTGCCTGCTTGAAGGTCAGCACAGTGATATGGACAGCTGCTGACACAGCCTTCTTCATACACCTTGCCATTCTCACATATGGTTTCTTAAAAAAAAAAGGGCATAGAATATGCAAAATACATTTGGTTGCATGTTTTATTGCGAGAATTCAGAGCATAATATTGTTACCATAGGTAGCAATATTCATATCAGATTCTGTCTTTATTAGATTGCTTCCCCATACACCATGGTGGCTCAAAATATGGCAAAATCTAAATTTCTAGAATATTAGGGTGTTCTGGTTAAACAAATTACTAGTTGTCCCTCCATATTGAGGAATGTTACACTTTGAATTTCAACTGTTGCTTCATCACTGTTCATTTTATTTAAATTCATAACAAAATTCTAAAATTTCAGCTTACCATTGCATGGCTGTGGATTGCAGACCATGGTCTCCATAGGATCGCCTTCACAATCAGCACCATCATTCTTAGGAAGTGGATCATTGCATAATCGGTATCTAAAGGTAGTACCGCCATTGCAGGTTGTATCACATGGTGTCCATTCACTCCATGGGTTCCAATTACCATCAACTGTACACCAATAAAATAGTTAGCAAAAGTCAGAAGTTAGATGGCTTTAAAGGTATGTGGCATTTGGTTGCAAATAGTCAGTGGTGGTGTGACAGGAATCTGTAAGGGGACATTTACCTCCATATTTGTTCTTTCCCCAGCCCCTGCCCCCCCTGTCAGGGACCAAATTAGCCCTATAAAATTGCCCCTTTTTGGACCTAACTTGTTCTATTTTGGGCCTAAATTGCAATATTTTAGGCCAAATTCCCCCACAGAAAATTTCACTTTGCCCTCTCATTTCCCCCAGAAAATATTTTGGACATCGCCACTGCAAAAAGTGGACTACTGCAACATGACATTGATAGTACAAATTAATGAATAACCAATGATGGTTATTTAATTGGCATTAAATTTTTGTTCATTCAAACCCAAAGTGTACAACATTTGAATCATAAGAGGCGAAGCTAAGGCCCGAAACAAGCACCACTCTTTCTATAAGCTTAAGTTACAATAATTTTACGCTTTCTATTCAAAATACAATCAAGCTGGCAGGAAAAAAAGGAGGTGGAAAAATATATATTTATGAGTGTATACAATTACAATTTGTCAAGTTAACTTCCATTTGACATAAAGATATTTAAGATTGAACCCTAATGCCTCAGGGGCTTTTTGGCAATGGGAAGGGAAAGAAGGAAGGAATAGAGAGAGGAAACAAAGAAAGAAGTTGTTTGCTCTGGGTGGGATTCAAACCTGAGACCCCTCGCATGCCAAGCACTGGTCGGTGACACTTTGCCACTGGTCTTGGCTTCGCTGGCCAGCGAAACCGTGCCTATTATATCACTTAGGGCGATTGCGTCATCACACCATGTAGTACCTGGGCTTGTTATGGTTAATATACATATTAAAGCAATAACTTACTTGGACATGCATCAGTATTACAGAATTCTGTTTCCTCCATTGGGTCACCTGCTGGGCAATCTTCACCTCCATTTTGTGCAACATTCTTTGTTCTTGTACGTGTCGTCTCACCCACGCCACATGTGATGGTACAATCGGACCAGTCTGTCCATTGGTTCAATGAGCAATTGACTGGTGCTAAGCATTGGAAAGATGGAGTAATATAATTAGCGAATTATTATGTGGCTAACTCACTGTGTTCATCATTATCATGCCAGTGGGTAAGAAATCCCCCTTATATTCAAGTTATTCAGGGACTATCTTTTGGAATTTGCAGGAGAGCATTAAATAACTCTTCTTCAGTCTTCAAGGAGTATTAACAATGGAATGCAAGGAGAGAATGGTCAACTAAGGAGAGCTAAAAATCACTCTCCTATATCAGATTTAAGGAGAGCAGTAGAGAGCGTTTGCTCTTGCTCTCCTCAAAAGGTAGTCCCTGGTTATTTGAAGTTATTCCATTGCACACATGCCCTCTGGTGCACCTAGTACACAATCGCCATTGTTACAAATGAAATCTATCTCAGCATGTTCATATCAAGAGTTTTTTCACACTTAATTATAATATGAAAACATCTATAATAAATTACTGAAACTGGCAAATTGGTGAGGCTAAAAACTTAAATGGTTTACATTATTTCAGAAAACGGACTTTTGCGATGCGAAGAACAAGGTTGTGCGCACTTCAATAAAATGTCGAATTTTGTTTTTGTTTACGTTAAGGGGCTCAAATTAAGTTAATGAGTTTCAAAAGCACTGATAGCTCCCTGCGTGCTAAGCACTGAGTAAACACTGAGTAAACAGTCACAATACACTACAATTCAGTCATGCTGTTTAACATGAACACGCAAATCCTATGTCTGGTCTGATATTGGGTCACTCATACCATTACACAGGAGAATCTCACTTGAGTAATTAACATGTAGGCCTATTGTTTATTCAACTAATTTGTCAACATTATCATGTCAGTGTTCAAACTTAAAGGATGAATGCTTTTTATGGAGAGTGTTTGTTTATTGAATTAGGTCAAGTGTTTGATACTTTTGTGTTTAAGGACTATTGAAAAATTTCACTATTTTGAAGTCTCCAAATCGCCCAAATTAATCAGGGTTGCCAAAGTGCGATTTGGTAGCCCAAATGGGTGACTAAAATTTTGAAGATTTTCCCTGCAACTTTTGACAATTTCCTTTCCCATAGAGACAGATGGTTTAAGAAAAATGGGCGACTTTTAAACAATGTAGGTACAAGTCTGGTAAGGCTCACTGTAACTCACAGTGTCTGTGCAAAATACTTTGGCCCATGTTGAAAGTAAGTGTTCTACAAAATGGTATATTTATTCTGATTCCGAGACTGCACTTCAAATTGCGCTACACCAGGTGAAATTACACAACTTTCAAAATGGGGTGTAAAAAAAACCACTCAAACACTGTAATTGCACCTGACCATTACACCTGACCAGTACATTAAAAAGAATATAAAATATCAGTACTGCAAAAGACAGTAACCGCAAAAGACAGTTACTGCAAAAGACGGGTGACCGCTAGTCAACCTAAATGTGCAATTCACTTTTAGTGATCAAATCCCCTAGAGTCTTTTGAATGGCATGCTACCATGTATAATCTAGATACTAGATATTTTTCTGTAATTAAAGCACATGGTATTTTAGTACACCATTGGGCATTACATTCATGCAAAAAGACAAAATTCGAGAAATCACACATGGCTTTAATAATAGACCGGACAGTTTACCTGTTGTTGTTGCTGCAATAGTTGTATATCGGGTGGCCGCTGTTGTAGCTACAGGTGTAGTTGCTGAAGTAAATAAATAATACTCAAATTCAAATTGGTAACTTTATATATTTTTAGTAAAAAGTGCTTTTGGAAAGGGACTTAGAAAATGCTCATTTGTATAGAAATATGTTGTAACGCTATTATTGTCAGCATTAGATTTCATTTCAAAAAGACTGCTGGGAGGATTTTAATGTATTTTATTTGAGACAAATGTCAGTCTTTCAATTATACCTGTGGCTTCAATTAAAATTTAACGTACATTTTTGCTAAACTTATTCTGTCAGAGAAAACTTGATATGCTACTTACTTGCTTCAACACATCCCAAAACTTCTAATCTTAAACTTGGTTCATTATTAGACTCAATTGGCAAGATTTTGATGAATTGAATATCATCAAGTTGTTCGGGGAAAAGGACTTTCTGTTCTGTGGTGTCATCTGATGGTCCCGTGAATACCTACAAATATACAAAGAATCTCG
Source organism: Amphiura filiformis (assembly GCF_039555335.1). Classification (NCBI taxonomy): domain Eukaryota; kingdom Metazoa; phylum Echinodermata; class Ophiuroidea; order Amphilepidida; family Amphiuridae; genus Amphiura; species Amphiura filiformis. The sequence continues at coordinate 44,219,659 of NC_092636.1, read as the reverse complement.
TCAGTTTCGTTGGCGAATAATGGGCCTAATTAACCATTAGTTCAAATATGCTGCTAGAAAGAGACTGATAATAAACAAATCTGTTCTCTATTTCAGGCAAATTTGTTGTCTCATTTCTTCTAACCTTTATTCGTATGCTTTTAAGCATGCAATTGGAACCTACGTTAAGATAAAATAATCAATTAAAAACACTGACATACCACTGGCTCATCAGCGGCATCGGTAATAGGGAAGAAGTTTTCTCCATCTGGACTGTATTCCACAGTAAACAAAGTCACAAAGTCATCTGTATCAGGTCCGCCACCTTGCAAGATAACACCGGTTACTATACTTGGTTTGTTAAGATCAATAGTGACTGATGGTTCAGTATCATTAGGACTAGGTGTCCAAGCATTAGGACCATTCAGACGCAAATCCTCATTGGTTACTCCTGGTGCCAGTGATGAAGGAACGATGTTTTCTGATGGAATCAGTACGTTGTTACTATCCATTCCAAGTGGTTCCTCACACACAACTGAAATGAAAAACACAAGAGCATTTTGATAGGATTGAAAAGAAAACAAAATATGAAGTCATTCAGGAAACAATATCAATGTGACCTTTCAGAGAATTAGAGACGATTTTGACAGTGTTATCTTACCTGCAGTAGTTACTGCAATAGTTGTGTATCTTGTGACTGGTGTCATAGCTGCAGGTGTGGTTGCTGTAAATGGAAATAGCGTATACACAGTAGTATAGAATACGTTCTTATTATATTCAAAAATTTACAGTTCATTTGATGCGAAAGGACTGCAGGAAGGTTTCACGGCATGTCAGTCTTTCATTTACTTTTGCGACTTCAATTAAAATTTAAGGTAGCTATATTGACAAATCTTATTCTGTCAGATAAATCTTGGTATGCTACTTACTTGCTTCAACACATCCCAACACTTCCAATCTTAGACTTGGTTCATTGTTAGACTCAATCGGCAAGATTCTGATTAATTGAACATCATCAAGTTGTTCTGGGAAGAGGACTTTCTGCTCTGTGGTGTCATCTGATGGTCCCGTGAATACCTACAGATATATACAAAGAACCTCGTCAGTTTCTTTGGCGAATATTGGGCCTAAGTGAATTATAGCTAAATTGGTTTAGAGTTTTAGCCCTGTCATATCAAGACGCATTAACTCCTCAAGATTTCAATAATAATGAAATGTGTTTTCAATTTTAGGCAAAATTGTGGTCTGATTCCCTGTAACATTTGATCATATGCTTTTCAACATCCAATTGGAACCTATTATAATGTTAAAACAAACGTATCAATGAAGAATACCGACATACCACTGGCTCATCATCGGCATCGGTAATAGGGAAGAAGTTTTTCCATCTGGACTGTATTCCACAGTAAACAAAGTCACAAAGTCGTCTGTATCAGGTCCGCCACCTTGCAAGATAACACCAGTTACTATACTTGGTTTGCTAAGATCAATAGTGACTGATGGTTCAGTATCATTAGGACTAGGTGTCCAAGCATTAGGACCATTCAAACGCAGATCCTCATTGGTTACTCCTGGTGCCAGTGATGATGGAAAGATGTTTTCTGATGGAATCCGTGCGTTGTTACTATCCATTCCAAGTGGTTCCTCACACACAACTGAAAAACACAAGAGCATTTTGATAGGATTTAAAAGAAATCAAACATGAACAGTCATTCATTCAGGAAGCAATATCAATGTGATCTTTCAGAGAATTGGTGACGATTTTGACAGTGCTATCTTACCTGCAGTAGTTACTGCAATAGTCGTGTATCTTGTAACTGGTGTCGTAGCTGCAGGTGTGGTTGCTGGAAATAAAAGTAGCGTATACTCATCAGTATAGAAATATATACTCAAAAGTTAACATTATATTTCACGCAAAAAGACTACAGCAGCCTTTTACTGAATGATCTTAGACAAATTTCAGTATTTTGTTTACGTGTCTGACTTCACAATTCAAATTGGACGTAACTTGTTGCTTATCTTATTTTGTATTAATTTTGTCAGATAAAACTTGGTATGCTACTTACTTGCTTCAACACATCCCAACACTTCTAATCTTAGACTTGGTTCATTATTAGACTCAATTGGCAAGATTTTGATGAATTGAACATCATCAAGTTGTTCTGGGAAAAGGACTTTCTGTTCTGTGGTGTCATCTGATGGTCCCGTGAATACCTACAAAATTACAAAGAATCTCGTCAGTTTCTTTGGCGAATATTGGGCCTAATTAACCATTAGTTCAAATATGCTGCTAGAAAGAGACTGATAATCAAATCTGTTCTCTATTTCAGGCATATTTGTTGCCTCATTTCTTCTAACCTTTACTCGTATACTTTTAAGCATGCAATTGGAACCTACGTTAAGATAAACTAATCAATTAAGAACACCGACATACCACTGGCTCATCAGCGTCATCGGTAATAGGGAAGAAGTTTTCTCCATCTGGACTGTATTCCACAGTAAACAAAGTCACAAAGTCATCTGTATCAGGTCCGCCACCTTGCAAGATAACACCGGTTACTATACTTGGTTTGCTAAGATCAATAGTGACTGATGGTTCAGTATCATTAGGACTAGGTGTCCAAGCATTAGGACCATTCACACGCAAATCCTCATTGGTTACTCCTGGTGCCAGTGATGAAGGAACGATGTTTTCTGATGGAATCAGTACGTTGGTACTATCCATTCCAAGTGGTTCCTCACACACAACTGAAATGAAAAACACAATTGCATTTTGATAGGATTTAAAAGAAATCAAAACATTGAACAGTCATTCATTCAGGAAGCAATATCAATGTGATCTTTCAGAGAATTGGTGACGATTTTGATGGTGCTATCTTACCTGCAGTAGTTACTGCAATAGTCGTGTATCTTGTGACTGGTGTCGTAGCTGCAGGTGTGGTTGCTGGAAATAAAAGTAGCGTATACTCATCAGTATAGAAATATGTACTCAAAAGTTAACATTATATTTCACGCAAAAAGACTACAGCAGCCTTTTACTGAATGATCTTAGACAAATTTCAGTATTTTGTTTACGTGTCTGACTTCACAATTCAAATTGGACGTAACTTTTTGCTAATCTTATTTTGTATTAATTTTGTCAGATAAAACTTGGTATGCTACTTACTTGCTTCAACACATCCCAACACTTCTAATCTTAGACTTGGTTCATTATTAGACTCAATTGGCAAGATTTTGATGAATTGAACATCATCAAGTTGTTCTGGGAAAAGGACTTTCTGTTCTGTGGTGTCATCTGATGGTCCCGTGAATACCTACAAATATACAAAGAATCTCGTCAGTTTCATTGGCGAATATTGGGCCTAATTAACCATTAGTTCAAATATGCTGCTAGAAAGAGACTGATAATAATCAAATCTGTTCTCTATTTCAGGCATATTTGTTGCCTCATTTCTTCTAACCTTTACTCGTATACTTTTAAGCATGCAATTGGAACCTACGTTAAGATAAACTAATCAATTAAGAACACCGACATACCACTGGCTCATCAGCGGCATCGGTAATAGGGAAGAAGTTTTCTCCATCTGGACTGTATTCCACAGTAAACAAAGTCACAAAGTCATCTGTATCAGGTCCGCCACCTTGCAAGATAACACCGGTTACTATACTTGGTTTGCTAAGATCAATAGTGACTGATGGTTCAGTATCATTAGGACTAGGTGTCCAAGCATTAGGACCATTCAGACGCAAATCCTCATTGGTTACTCCTGGTGCCAGTGATGAAGGAACGATGTTTTCTGATGGAATCAGTACGTTGTTACTATCCATTCCAAGTGGTTCCTCACACACAAAAAAAAAAGAAAAACACAAGAGCATTTTGATAGGATTTAAAAGAAATCAAAACATGAACAGTCATTCATTCAGGAAGCAATATCAATGTGATCTTTCAGAGAATTGATGACGATTTTGACAGTGCTATCTTACCTGCAGTAGTTACTGCAATAGTCGTGTATCTTGTGACTGGTGTCGTAGCTGCAGGTGTGGTTGCTGGAAATAAAAGTAGCGTATACTCATCAGTATAGAAATATGTACTCAAAAGTTAACATTATATTTCACGCAAAAAGACTACAGCAGCCTTTTACTGACTGATCTTAGACAAATTTCAGTATTTTGTTTACGTGTCTGACTTCACAATTCAAATTGGACGTAACTTTTTGCTAATCTTATTTTGTATTAATTTTGTCAGATAAAACTTGGTATGCTACTTACTTGCTTCAACACATCCCAACACTTCTAATCTTAGACTTGGTTCATTATTAGACTCAATTGGCAAGATTTTGATGAATTGAACATCATCAAGTTGTTCTGGGAAAAGGACTTTCTGTTCTGTGGTGTCATCTGATGGTCCCGTGAATACCTACAAATATACAAAGAATCTCATCAGTTTCTTTGGCGAATATTGGGCCTAATTAACCATTAGTTCAAATATGCTGTATTCACCTGTATTCACCTGTATTCACCTGTATTCACCTGTCTTCACGGGCTCTTGGTAAGACTATAGTCTTATTTTTGCCCACCCACACTTATCACAAAAACCACACTGCATGGTCCTAAAAAAATTTGCCGAGGCCCTAGGGCCTTTCAAGATCACAAACACTCTTGGTGCCAAACTTCACTTCACTACAAAGTATCCCTTGCGATGTCAAATTGATGAAAGTACACTATTTTGCAACACAAACTTCATGGATGGCCATCATTCCCAATACTGTGTACACAACTGTTGGTTGACTACCACCACTCACATCACCGCTACGCCTGTATGACTACATGTACAATAATAATCATCGTTTGCCCATCACTTCCAATGCCATCCCTTGCAGTAATTGGTGGATGACCAACATTCTCTGTGTGTCCCTTGCACAGTTGGTTGGCTATTAGACTCATCACCAATGCTTGCAATGCCTTATAATATTCTTTACTTGCATATCTCGTACACAGAATGATGGTTGCATACAATACTTTCTGCACACTTGTGTCCAATTGCACTTGCACTGTTGGTTGACCATCTCTCTTGTTACCATCCCTTACGGTACCTAATGGATGAACCTCATTCTCTTCACTACTTCCGACTCTTGCTACTAACTTTTGGATGACCACCACTAGTTACCATCATTTCAGACTCTTCTATTGACTAAAAAAGTCACTGTGCTAATAGCAGAATTTGTTCATCTTCTTAGATAGGTATGCATCCACCTCTGTCTTGAAACTATTTATGGTAGGTGCGTTTACTGCAGATGATGGGAGCTTATTCCAGGTATCTACCACTCTGTATGAAAAGCTGTATTTGCGGATATCTAGACGTGCAAATTTCTTGTGTATTCGAAGATTATGGCCTCTTAACTCTTTATCAACCTCCTTCATCTCAAACAATGTACTCTTGGACATGTCATTTATTTCAGGTATATTTTATTAAATGTCATAGCAGTATTAAAACACTGAATTGCGACACAATTTACAATTTATAAACATCAAAACTTACACATTAATTAATACAATATAAAAATATATATCTATGTACAATTTCAAAGTAATATATTACTACATCAAAAAAACATATTTAAAAGAAAAAGGAATTATAAAAACACAATTTAAATCAAATTCATAAAAAGTCAAAGAGGTAAAAGTAGTGCACTGGTAGGGAGCTCAATTATTGCACAAAAAAAACTTTCATATTGATTGAATTTTATAATGATACATGAATATTGCACACTGTTTTAGTGAAAGGTTTTCACTGAGAATATACAAGCTATTAAACTGCACTTTAATAAAAGTTACAGGACACGGATGAAAATAATGCAAACAGCTAGCACAACAAAAATAAGTAATTTAGGAAGTATAGGAGGGGAGTTCATTTAAAAGACTGGTAAGATAGGGCAGTGGGCTGTTCTTGAATCGGTCAGTTTTGAATCGGTATGGTTTGAATTTTGCTTGTTTCCGGAGTTGCATTTATGCCATGCATAATCTTGTACACCTGAATCATGTCGCCCCTTAATCTCCGATATGCAAGAGTTGGTAGATTGAGTCTTCGAAGTCTCATTTCATATGGAAGCTCACGAAAAGATGGAATCATTTTTGTGGCGCGCCTCTGGACTTTCTCAATGGCAGTGATATCTTTTTGCAAGAAAGGACTCCAAACACAGTTGGCGTACTCCAGATGAGGCCTAACTAGAGTTTTGTAGAGAGGCCTAAACATATCTTCGTCCATGTAATCAAAAGTGCGCTTGATAAGACCCACTATCCTATTTGCCTTATTGCTTATGGTCCCAACATGCTTGCTGAATTTTAGCGTTGGATCAAATATCACTCCTAGGTCTTTTTCTTCTGCTCTAACTTTGAGGTCCTGTCTAATTGTCCCACTCCCCATGTTGTAAGTAACCGGGCTATCTTGTCTGCCAAAATGGATAATTCCACACTTGTCCACATTGAATCTCAGCTGCCAATCTTGGGACCAATTACTGAGGCTATCTAGATCTCTCTGTAAAACATCGCCATCTTTGGGCCCCCAATTGGTGTGAACACCTTAGTATCATCAGCGAACATTTTCACCGAGCCTTCTAGTACATCTGGCAGATCGTTGATGTACACCACAAACAGTATGGGTCCCAACACACTTCCTTGGGGTATCCCGCTCAGTACTTCGGCCCATTCAGACTTGGCTCCATTCACTGAGACACACTGTTTTCTATCCAATAGGAAGCTCTCAATCCATGACAACAGGTTCCCATCTAATCCATGAGCATTCAACTTTTTCAACAGCCTTTGGTGAGGTACAGAATCGAATGCCTTACTGAAATCCAAATATGCAACATCCACTCCTCCTTTCTCTTCTATCATACTTGTCCACATATCCAATACTTCTATCAATTGGGTTACACACGATCTGCCGGAACGAAATCCGTGTTGATGCTCACTCAGAAGGTTGTGTCTATCCATGAACTTCATTATGTGATCTCTTAATATTGATTCCATCAATTTACATACAACGGATGTCAGACTCACTGGTCTATAATTTCCAGGAGATGTTGCTTTCCCCTTTTTGAAAATTGCTGTTACATGCGCATGCTTCCAGGCATCCGGGACTTTCCCATCATTAATTGACTTATTGAAGATTTTAGTAAGGGGAACTGCAATCACTTCTGCCAATTCTTTAAGAACTTTAGGATGTAGTCCATCCGGTCCTGGTGATTTAGATGGATTAAGTTTCTTCAACCTTTTCATAACCTCTTCGGTGGTTATATCAACACTGCACAGTGGGTCACCATCATATTTCACCTCTGGTACCGGGATATGACTTAAGTCCTCTCTGGTAAATACGCTCGCAAAGAATGCATTCAGGACGTTTGCTTTATCTTCATCACTCTGTGTTCTTGTTCCATCATCTTTATCTAAATCACTAATTCCAGTCTTGACTTTGGTTTTGGAGCGTACATAGTTCCAAAAACTCTTCGGATCTGCCTTAATATCTTCTGCCAATTTCTTCTCAAATTGTCGCTTGGCTCGCCTTACACCACCAGTGGCTTTGTTACGGAGTTTCACATATACTAGGTAATCTTCATACTGCTTGGTGACTGTGTAGCGTTTCCATGCATGATATTTCTTCTTTACTTTTCTCACCGCTTCCTCACACATCCACAAAGGCTTCCGTCTTTTCTTGTCATCATTGGTTCTTATCTTTGATTTCGGGATATGTTTATTCATACCTCCTTGTATCTCATCGGCAAATGCTGTCCATGCAGCATTTATGTCAAGTTTATCTAACTTTGTCCAATCGCAATTGCCTAAGTCACTTCTTAGGCCATCATAGTCACCTTTGACATAATTATATCTAGCTTGTTTATCCTCTTGTACATCTACGTAGCATCGCAGATCAAAATATATTACAACATGATCACTCTTTCCCAGGGGACTTGATTCAACTATATCACACACCAACTGTTCTTCCTTTACAATGATCAGATCTAGAAGACTCGGTTTCTGACCTTCTCTATATCTTGTGTAAAAACTAACTAACTGTGACAGGAAATTGTCTTGAAGGCAGCTCACAAATCTACTGCTTCCGTGTGCTTCACCTTCTGATGATGTATAAGAATTCCAGTCCACCTCAGGGTAATTCAGGTCTCCTACTATCAATAAGTGAGTATCTTTCCTTTTACCAACTTTGTTGATCATATCAAGGAGATCCTCATTGTTATCCTTGCTGGAATTTGGGCTACGGTATATACACCCAATAAGAAGATTATCCTTGTTCTTGAGCTTTATCTCACACCACACACTTTCCCTAACACTTGATGCACTTAAGTCATCACATCTAACGGCTTTCAGCCATTTCTTAGTATACAGGCATATCCCTCTTCCTTTCTTATCATTTGTGAAGCAATCAAAACCCTCAATCTGTAGTTCTGCATCCTGAATGAGGTCTCCTCTATACTTTGGTAACACTTCGGTTACTCCGATAATGTCTGGTTGATTAGCTTCAATACACGCTTCTATTTCCTTCCTCTTATTCATGATGCTATCAGCATTAGTGTACATACATTTCAGCTTAAAAGCTGGTTTGTCAGCTTCACTACTCAACTTGGAAGTCGGTCTATTATACTCTGCACTCCCATCACTGTCACTATTGCTTGCGCTGTCAGATGGATAACTATTATTCTCATCTCTATAACTTGCATCGTCCGTTTCATTTCCTCCACTGTCACTTGAGTTGTCTGTTGGGTGATCATTTCTACCATCACTCTCACTTTTATTGCTGTTTGTTGATTGGCCACCACTCTCATTATCATCAGTTGCAGTACCTGCTATATAGTTCTCGTAATCGCTTGCAGTAGCTGGTGGATGACCATCATTCTCATTACTAAATATAACCCTTGCACTGTATGCTGCTAGAAAGAGACTGATAATAATCAAATCTGTTCTCTATTTCAGGCATATTTGTTGCCTCATTTCTTCTAACCTTTACTCGTATACTTTTAAGCATGCAATTGGAACCTACGTTAAGATAAACTAATCAATTAAGAACACCGACATACCACTGGCTCATCAGCGGCATCGGTAATAGGGAAGAAGTTTTCTCCATCTGGACTGTATTCCACAGTAAACAAAGTCACAAAGTCATCTGTATCAGGTCCGCCACCTTGCAAGATAACACCGGTTACTATACTTGGTTTGCTAAGATCAATAGTGACTGATGGTTCAGTATCATTAGGACTAGGTGTCCAAGCATTAGGACCATTCAGACGCAAATCCTCATTGGTTACTCCTGGTGCCAGTGATGAAGGAACGATGTTTTCTGATGGAATCAGTACGTTGTTACTATCCATTCCAAGTGGTTCCTCACACACAACTGAAATGAAAAACACAAGAGCATTTTGATAGGATTTAAAAGAAATCAAAACATGAACAGTCATTCATTCAGGAAGCAATATCAATGTGATCTTTCAGAGAATTGATGACGATTTTGACAGTGCTATCTTACCTGCAGTAGTTACTGCAATAGTCGTGTATCTTGTGACTGGTGTCGTAGCTGCAGGTGTGGTTGCTGGAAATAAAAGTAGCGTATACTCATCAGTATAGAAATATGTACTCAAAAGTTAACATTATATTTCACGCAAAAAGACTACAGCAGCCTTTTACTGAATGATCTTAGACAAATTTCAGTATTTTGTTTACGTGTCTGACTTCACAATTCAAATTGGACGTAACTTTTTGCTAATCTTATTTTGTATTAATTTTGTCAGATAAAACTTGGTATGCTACTTACTTGCTTCAACACATCCCAACACTTCTAATCTTAGACTTGGTTCATTATTAGACTCAATTGGCAAGATTTTGATGAATTGAACATCATTAAGTTGTTCTGGGAAAAGGACTTTCTGTTCTGTGGTGTCATCTGATGGTCCCGTGAATACCTACAAATATACAAAGAATCTCGTCAGTTTCTTTGGCGAATATTGGGCCTAATTAACCATTAGTTCAAATATGCTGCTAGAAAGAGACTGATAATAATCAAATCTGTTCTTTATTTCAGGCATATTTGTTGCCTCATTTCTTCTAACCTTTACTCGTATACTTTTAAGCATGCAATTGGAACCTACGTTAAGATAAACTAATCAATTAAGAACACCGACATACCACTGGCTCATCAGCGGCATCGGTAATAGGGAAGAAGTTTTCTCCATCTGGACTGTATTCCACAGTAAACAAAGTCACAAAGTCATCTGTATCAGGTCCGCCACCTTGCAAGATAACACCGGTTACTATACTTGGTTTGCTAAGATCAATAGTGACTGATGGTTCAGTATCATTAGGACTAGGTGTCCAAGCATTAGGACCATTCAGACGCAAATCCTCATTGGTTACTCCTGGTGCCAGTGATGAAGGAACGATGTTTTCTGATGGAATCAGTACGTTGTTACTATCCATTCCAAGTGGTTCCTCACACACAACTGAAATGAAAAACACAAGAGCATTTTGATAGGATTTAAAAGAAATCAAAACATGAACAGTCATTCATTCAGGAAGCAATATCAATGTGATCTTTCAGAGAATTGATGACGATTTTGACAGTGCTATCTTACCTGCAGTAGTTACTGCAATAGTCGTGTATCTTGTGACTGGTGTCGTAGCTGCAGGTGTGGTTGCTGGAAATAAAAGTAGCGTATACTCATCAGTATAGAAATATGTACTCAAAAGTTAACATTATATTTCACGCAAAAAGACTACAGCAGCCTTTTACTGAATGATCTTAGACAAATTTCAGTATTTTGTTTACGTGTCTGACTTCACAATTCAAATTGGACGTAACTTTTTGTTAATCTTATTTTGTATTAATTTTGGCAGATAAAACTTGGTATGCTACTTACTTGCTTCAACACATCCCAACACTTCTAATCTTAGACTTGGTTCATTATTAGACTCAATTGGCAAGATTTTGATGAATTGAACATCATCAAGTTGTTCTGGGAAAAGGACTTTCTGTTCTGTGGTGTCATCTGATGGTCCCGTGAATACCTACAAATATACAAAGAATCTCGTCAGTTTCTTTGGCGAATATTGGGCTTAATTAACCATTAGTTCAAATATGCTGCTAGAAAGAGACTGATAATAATCAAATCTGTTCTCTATTTCAGGCATATTTGTTGCCTCACTTCTTCTAACCTTTACTCGTATACTTTTAAGCATGCAATTGGAACCTACGTTAAGATAAACTAATCAATTAAGAACACCGACATACCACTGGCTCATCAGCGGCATCGGTAATAGGGAAGAAGTTTTCTCCATCTGGACTGTATTCCACAGTAAACAAAGTCACAAAGTCATCTGTATCAGGTCCGCCACCTTGCAAGACAACACCGGTTACTATACTTGGTTTGCTAAGATCAATAGTGACGGATGGTTCAGTATCATTAGGACTAGGTGTCCAAGCATTAGGACCATTCAGACGCAAATCCTCATTGGTTACTCCTGGTGCCAGTGATGAAGGAACGATGTTTTCTGATGGAATCAGTACGTTGTTACTATCCATTCCAAGTGGTTCCTCACACACAACTGAAATGAAAAACACAATTGCATTTTGATAGGATTTAAAAGAAATCAAAACATGAACAGTCATTCATTCAGGAAGCAATATCAATGTGATCTTTCAGAGAATTGGTGACGATTTTGACAGTGCTATCTTACCTGCAGTAGTTACTGCAATAGTCGTGTATCTTGTGACTGGTGTCGTAGCTGCAGGTGTGGTTGCTGGAAATAAAAGTAGCGTATACTCATCAGTATAGAAATATGTACTCAAAAGTTAACATTATATTAAAAAAAAAAGACTACAGCAGCCTTTTACTGAATGATCTTAGACAAATTTCAGTATTTTGTTTACGTGTCTGACTTCACAATTCAAATTGGACGTAACTTTTTGTTAATCTTATTTTGTATTAATTTTGTCAGATAAAACTTGGTATGCTACTTACTTGCTTCAACACATCCCAACACTTCTAATCTTAGACTTGGTTCATTATTAGACTCAATTGGCAAGATTTTGATGAATTGAACATCATCAAGTTGTTCTGGGAAAAGGACTTTCTGTTCTGTGGTGTCATCTGATGGTCCCGTGAATACCTACAAATATACAAAGAATCTCGTCAGTTTCTTTGGCGAATATTGGGCTTAATTAACCATTAGTTCAAATATGCTGCTAGAAAGAGACTGATAATAATCAAATCTCTTCTCTATTTCAGGCATATTTGTTGCCTCACTTCTTCTAACCTTTACTCGTATACTTTTAAGCATGCAATTGGAACCTACGTTAAGATAAACTAATCAATTAAGAACACCGACATACCACTGGCTCATCAGCGGCATCGGTAATAGGGAAGAAGTTTTCTCCATCTGGACTGTATTCCACAGTAAACAAAGTCACAAAGTCATCTGTATCAGGTCCGCCACCTTGCAAGACAACACCGGTTACTATACTTGGTTTGCTAAGATCAATAGTGACGGATGGTTCAGTATCATTAGGACTAGGTGTCCAAGCATTAGGACCATTCAGACGCAAATCCTCATTGGTTACTCCTGGTGCCAGTGATGAAGGAACGATGTTTTCTGATGGAATCAGTACGTTGTTACTATCCATTCCAAGTGGTTCCTCACACACAACTGAAATGAAAAACACAATTGCATTTTGATAGGATTTAAAAGAAATCAAAACATGAACAGTCATTCATTCAGGAAGCAATATCAATGTGATCTTTCAGAGAATTGGTGACGATTTTGACAGTGCTATCTTACCTGCAGTAGTTACTGCAATAGTCGTGTATCTTGTGACTGGTGTCGTAGCTGCAGGTGTGGTTGCTGGAAATAAAAGTAGCGTATACTTATCAGTATAGAAATATGTACTCAAAAGTTAACATTATATTTCACGCAAAAAGACTACAGCAGCCTTTTACTGAATGATCTTAGACAAATTTCAGTATTTTGTTTACGTGTCTGACTTCACAATTCAAATTGGACGTAACTTTTTGCTAATCTTATTTTGTATTAATTTTGTCAGATAAAACTTGGTATGCTACTTACTTGCTTCAACACATCCCAACACTTCTAATCTTAGACTTGGTTCATTATTAGACTCAATTGGCAAGATTTTGATGAATTGAACATCATCAAGTTGTTCTGGGAAAAGGACTTTCTGTTCTGTGGTGTCATCTGATGGTCCCGTGAATACCTACAAATATACAAAGAATCTCGTCAGTTACTTTGGCGAATATTGGGCCTAATTAACCATTAGTTCAAATATGCTGCTAGAAAGAGACTGATAATAATCAAATCTGTTCTCTATTTCAGGCATATTTGTTGCCTCATTTCTTCTAACCTTTACTCGTATACTTTTAAGCATGCAATTGGAACCTACGTTAAGATAAACTAATCAATTAAGAACACCGACATACCACTGGCTCATCAGCGGCATCGGTAATAGGGAAGAAGTTTTCTCCATCTGGACTGTATTCCACAGTAAACAAAGTCACAAAGTCATCTGTATCAGGTCCGCCACCTTGCAAGATAACACCGGTTACTATACTTGGTTTGCTAAGATCAATAGTGACTGATGGTTCAGTATCATTAGGACTAGGTGTCCAAGCATTAGGACCATTCAGACGCAAATCCTCATTGGTTACTCCTGGTGCCAGTGATGAAGGAACGATGTTTTCTGATGGAATCAGTACGTTGTTACTATCCATTCCAAGTGGTTCCTCACACACAACTGAAATGAAAAACACAATTGCATTTTGATAGGATTTAAAAGAAATCAAAACATGAACAGTCATTCATTCAGGAAGCAATATCAATGTGATCTTTCAGAGAATTGGTGACGATTTTGACAGTGCTATCTTACCTGCAGTAGTTACTGCAATAGTCGTGTATCTTGTGACTGGTGTCGTAGCTGCAGGTGTGGTTGCTGGAAATAAAAGTAGCGTATACTCATCAGTATAGAAATATGTACTCAAAAGTTAACATTATATTTCACGCAAAAAGACTACAGCAGCCTTTTACTGAATGATCTTAGACAAATTTCAGTATTTTGTTTACGTGTCTGACTTCACAATTCAAATTGGACGTAACTTTTTGTTAATCTTATTTTGTATTAATTTTGTCAGATAAAACTTGGTATGCTACTTACTTGCTTCAACACATCCCAACACTTCTAATCTTAGACTTGGTTCATTATTAGACTCAATTGGCAAGATTTTGATGAATTGAACATCATCAAGTTGTTCTGGGAAAAGGACTTTCTGTTCTGTGGTGTCATCTGATGGTCCCGTGAATACCTACAAATATACAAAGAATCTCGTCAGTTTCTTTGGCGAATATTGGGCTTAATTAACCATTAGTTCAAATATGCTGCTAGAAAGAGACTGATAATAATCAAATCTGTTCTCTATTTCAGGCATATTTGTTGCCTCACTTCTTCTAACCTTTACTCGTATACTTTTAAGCATGCAATTGGAACCTACGTTAAGATAAACTAATCAATTAAGAACACCGACATACCACTGGCTCATCAGCGGCATCGGTAATAGGGAAGAAGTTTTCTCCATCTGGACTGTATTCCACAGTAAACAAAGTCACAAAGTCATCTGTATCAGGTCCGCCACCTTGCAAGACAACACCGGTTACTATACTTGGTTTGCTAAGATCAATAGTGACTGATGGTTCAGTATCATTAGGACTAGGTGTCCAAGCATTAGGACCATTCAGACGCAAATCCTCATTGGTTACTCCTGGTGCCAGTGATGAAGGAACGATGTTTTCTGATGGAATCAGTACGTTGTTACTATCCATTCCAAGTGGTTCCTCACACACAACTGAAATGAAAAACACAATTGCATTTTGAAAGGATTTAAAAAAAATCAAAACATGAACAGTCATTCATTCAGGAAGCAATATCAATGTGATCTTTCAGAGAATTGGTGACGATTTTGACAGTGCTATCTTACCTGCAGTAGTTACTGCAATAGTCGTGTATCTTGTGACTGGTGTCGTAGCTGCAGGTGTGGTTGCTGGAAATAAAAGTAGCGTATACTCATTAGTATAGAAATATGTACTCAAAAGTTAACATTATATTTCACGCAAAAAGACTACAGCAGCCTTTTACTGAATGATCTTAGACAAATTTCAGTATTTTGTTTACGTGTCTGACTTCACAATTCAAATTGGACGTAACTTTTTGTTAATCTTATTTTGTATTAATTTTGTCAGATAAAACTTGGCATGCTACTTACTTGCTTCAACACATCCCAACACTTCTAATCTTAGACTTGGTTCATTATTAGACTCAATTGGCAAGATTTTGATGAATTGAACATCATCAAGTTGTTCTGGGAAAAGGACTTTCTGTTCTGTGGTGTCATCTGATGTTCCCGTGAATACCTACAAATATACAAAGAATCTCGTCAGTTTCTTTGGCGAATATTGGGCCTAATTAACCATTAGTTCAAATATGCTGCTAGAAAGAGACTGATAATAATCAAATCTGTTCTCTATTTCAGGCATATTTGTTGCCTCACTTCTTCTAACCTTTACTCGTATACTTTTAAGCATGCAATTGGAACCTACGTTAAGATAAACTAATCAATTAAGAACACCGACATACCACTGGCTCATCAGCGGCATCGGTAATAGGGAAGAAGTTTTCTCCATCTGGACTGTATTCCACAGTAAACAAAGTCACAAAGTCATCTGTATCAGGTCCGCCACCTTGCAAGATAACACCGGTTACTATACTTGGTTTGCTAAGATCAATAGTGACTGATGGTTCAGTATCATTAGGACTAGGTGTCCAAGCATTAGGACCATTCAGACGCAAATCCTCATTGGTTACTCCTGGTGCCAGTGATGAAGGAACGATGTTTTCTGATGGAATCAGTACGTTGTTACTATCCATTCCAAGTGGTTCCTCACACACAACTGAAATGAAAAACACAATTGCATTTTGATAGGATTTAAAAGAAATCAAAACATGAACAGTCATTCATTCAGGAAGCAATATCAATGTGATCTTTCAGAGAATTGGTGACGATTTTGACAGTGCTATCTTACCTGCAGTAGTTACTGCAATAGTCGTGTATCTTGTGACTGGTGTCGTAGCTGCAGGTGTGGTTGCTGGAAATAAAAGTAGCGTATACTCATCAGTATAGAAATATGTACTCAAAAGTTAACATTATATTTCACGCAAAAAGACTACAGCAGCCTTTTACTGAATGATCTTAGACAAATTTCAGTATTTTGTTTACGTGTCTGACTTCACAATTCAAATTGGACGTAACTTTTTGTTAATCTTATTTTGTATTAATTTTGTCAGATAAAACTTGGTATGCTACTTACTTGCTTCAACACATCCCAACACTTCTAATCTTAGACTTGGTTCATTATTAGACTCAATTGGCAAGATTTTGATGAATTGAACATCATCAAGTTGTTCTGGGAAAAGGACTTTCTGTTCTGTGGTGTCATCTGATGGTCCCGTGAATACCTACAAATATACAAAGAATCTCGTCAGTTTCTTTGGCGAATATTGGGCCTAATTAACCATTAGTTCAAATATGCTGCTAGAAAGAGACTGATAATAATCAAATCTGTTCTCTATTTCAGGCATATTTGTTGCCTCACTTCTTCTAACCTTTACTCGTATACTTTTAAGCATGCAATTGGAACCTACGTTAAGATAAACTAATCAATTAAGAACACCGACATACCACTGGCTCATCAGCGGCATCGGTAATAGGGAAGAAGTTTTCTCCATCTGGACTGTATTCCACAGTAAACAAAGTCACAAAGTCATCTGTATCAGGTCCGCCACCTTGCAAGACAACACCGGTTACTATACTTGGTTTGCTAAGATCAATAGTGACTGATGGTTCAGTATCATTAGGACTAGGTGTCCAAGCATTAGGACCATTCAGACGCAAATCCTCATTGGTTACTCCTGGTGCCAGTGATGAAGGAACGATGTTTTCTGATGGAATCAGTACGTTGTTACTATCCATTCCAAGTGGTTCCTCACACACAACTGAAATGAAAAACACAATTGCATTTTGATAGGATTTAAAAAAAAAACATGAACAGTCATTCATTCAGGAAGCAATATCAATGTGATCTTTCAGAGAATTGGTGACGATTTTGACAGTGCTATCTTACCTGCAGTAGTTACTGCAATAGTCGTGTATCTTGTGACTGGTGTCGTAGCTGCAGGTGTGGTTGCTGGAAATAAAAGTAGCGTATACTCATCAGTATAGAAATATGTACTCAAAAGTTAACATTATATTTCACGCAAAAAGACTACAGCAGCCTTTTACTGAATGATCTTAGACAAATTTCAGTATTTTGTTTACGTGTCTGACTTCACAATTCAAATTGGACGTAACTTTTTGTTAATCTTATTTTGTATTAATTTTGTCAGATAAAACTTGGCATGCTACTTACTTGCTTCAACACATCCCAACACTTCTAATCTTAGACTTGGTTCATTATTAGACTCAATTGGCAAGATTTTGATGAATTGAACATCATCAAGTTGTTCTGGGAAAAGGACTTTCTGTTCTGTGGTGTCATCTGATGTTCCCGTGAATACCTACAAATATACAAAGAATCTCGTCAGTTTCTTTGGCGAATATTGGGCCTAATTAACCATTAGTTCAAATATGCTGCTAGAAAGAGACTGATAATAATCAAATCTGTTCTCTATTTCAGGCATATTTGTTGCCTCACTTCTTCTAACCTTTACTCGTATACTTTTAAGCATGCAATTGGAACCTACGTTAAGATAAACTAATCAATTAAGAACACCGACATACCACTGGCTCATCAGCGGCATCGGTAATAGGGAAGAAGTTTTCTCC
Source organism: Amphiura filiformis (assembly GCF_039555335.1). Taxonomy (NCBI): domain Eukaryota; kingdom Metazoa; phylum Echinodermata; class Ophiuroidea; order Amphilepidida; family Amphiuridae; genus Amphiura; species Amphiura filiformis. The sequence goes on along the minus strand of NC_092636.1, from coordinate 44,201,735 downwards.
ATCTGGACTGTATTCCACAGTAAACAAAGTCACAAAGTCATCTGTATCAGGTCCGCCACCTTGCAAGATAACACCGGTTACTATACTTGGTTTGCTAAGATCAATAGTGACTGATGGTTCAGTATCATTAGGACTAGGTGTCCAAGCATTAGGACCATTCAGACGCAAATCCTCATTGGTTACTCCTGGTGCCAGTGATGAAGGAACGATGTTTTCTGATGGAATCAGTACGTTGTTACTATCCATTCCAAGTGGTTCCTCACACACAACTGAAATGAAAAACACAATTGCATTTTGATAGGATTTAAAAGAAATCAAAACATGAACAGTCATTCATTCAGGAAGCAATATCAATGTGATCTTTCAGAGAATTGGTGACGATTTTGACAGTGCTATCTTACCTGCAGTAGTTACTGCAATAGTCGTGTATCTTGTGACTGGTGTCGTAGCTGCAGGTGTGGTTGCTGGAAATAAAAGTAGCGTATACTCATCAGTATAGAAATATGTACTCAAAAGTTAACATTATATTTCACTCAAAAAGACTACAGCAGCCTTTTACTGAATGATCTTAGACAAATTTCAGTATTTTGTTTACGTGTCTGACTTCACAATTCAAATTGGACGTAACTTTTTGTTAATCTTATTTTGTATTAATTTTGTCAGATAAAACTTGGTATGCTACTTACTTGCTTCAACACATCCCAACACTTCTAATCTTAGACTTGGTTCATTATTAGACTCAATTGGCAAGATTTTGATGAATTGAACATCATCAAGTTGTTCTGGGAAAAGGACTTTCTGTTCTGTGGTGTCATCTGATGGTCCCGTGAATACCTACAAATATACAAAGAATCTCGTCAGTTTCTTTGGCGAATATTGGGCCTAATTAACCATTAGTTCAAATATGCTGCTAGAAAGAGACTGATAATAATCAAATCTGTTCTCTATTTCAGGCATATTTGTTGCCTCACTTCTTCTAACCTTTACTCGTATACTTTTAAGCATGCAATTGGAACCTACGTTAAGATAAACTAATCAATTAAGAACACCGACATACCACTGGCTCATCAGCGGCATCGGTAATAGGGAAGAAGTTTTCTCCATCTGGACTGTATTCCACAGTAAACAAAGTCACAAAGTCATCTGTATCAGGTCCGCCACCTTGCAAGACAACACCGGTTACTATACTTGGTTTGCTAAGATCAATAGTGACTGATGGTTCAGTATCATTAGGACTAGGTGTCCAAGCATTAGGACCATTCAGACGCAAATCCTCATTGGTTACTCCTGGTGCCAGTGATGAAGGAACGATGTTTTCTGATGGAATCAGTACGTTGTTACTATCCATTCCAAGTGGTTCCTCACACACAACTGAAATGAAAAACACAATTGCATTTTGATAGGATTTAAAAAAAATCAAAACATGAACAGTCATTCATTCAGGAAGCAATATCAATGTGATCTTTCAGAGAATTGGTGACGATTTTGACAGTGCTATCTTACCTGCAGTAGTTACTGCAATAGTCGTGTATCTTGTGACTGGTGTCGTAGCTGCAGGTGTGGTTGCTGGAAATAAAAGTAGCGTATACTCATCAGTATAGAAATATGTACTCAAAAGTTAACATTATATTTCACGCAAAAAGACTACAGCAGCCTTTTACTGAATGATCTTAGACAAATTTCAGTATTTTGTTTACGTGTCTGACTTCACAATTCAAATTGGACGTAACTTTTTGTTAATCTTATTTTGTATTAATTTTGTCAGATAAAACTTGGCATGCTACTTACTTGCTTCAACACATCCCAACACTTCTAATCTTAGACTTGGTTCATTATTAGACTCAATTGGCAAGATTTTGATGAATTGAACATCATCAAGTTGTTCTGGGAAAAGGACTTTCTGTTCTGTGGTGTCATCTGATGTCCCGTGAATACCTACAAATATACAAAGAATCTCGTCAGTTTCTTTGGCGAATATTGGGCCTAATTAACCATTAGTTCAAATATGCTGCTAGAAAGAGACTGATAATAATCAAATCTGTTCTCTATTTCAGGCATATTTGTTGCCTCACTTCTTCTAACCTTTACTCGTATACTTTTAAGCATGTAATTGGAACCTACGTTAAGATAAACTAATCAATTAAGAACACCGACATACCACTGGCTCATCAGCGGCATCGGTAATAGGGAAGAAGTTTTCTCCATCTGGACTGTATTCCACAGTAAACAAAGTCACAAAGTCATCTGTATCAGGTCCGCCACCTTGCAAGACAACACCGGTTACTATACTTGGTTTGCTAAGATCAATAGTGACTGATGGTTCAGTATCATTAGGACTAGGTGTCCAAGCATTAGGACCATTCAGACGCAAATCCTCATTGGTTACTCCTGGTGCCAGTGATGAAGGAACGATGTTTTCTGATGGAATCAGTACGTTGTTACTATCCATTCCAAGTGGTTCCTCACACACAACTGAAATGAAAAACACAATTGCATTTTGATAGGATTTAAAAAAAATCAAAACATGAACAGTCATTCATTCAGGAAGCAATATCAATGTGATCTTTCAGAGAATTGGTGACGATTTTGACAGTGCTATCTTACCTGCAGTAGTTACTGCAATAGTCGTGTATCTTGTGACTGGTGTCGTAGCTGCAGGTGTGGTTGCTGGAAATAAAAGTAGCGTATACTCATCAGTATAGAAATATGTACTCAAAAGTTAACATTATATTTCACGCAAAAAGACTACAGCAGCCTTTTACTGAATGATCTTAGACAAATTTCAGTATTTTGTTTACGTGTCTGACTTCACAATTCAAATTGGACGTAACTTTTTGTTAATCTTATTTTGTATTAATTTTGTCAGATAAAACTTGGCATGCTACTTACTTGCTTCAACACATCCCAACACTTCTAATCTTAGACTTGGTTCATTATTAGACTCAATTGGCAAGATTTTGATGAATTGAACATCATCAAGTTGTTCTGGGAAAAGGACTTTCTGTTCTGTGGTGTCATCTGATGGTCCCGTGAATACCTACAAATATACAAAGAATCTCGTCAGTTTCTTTGGCGAATATTGGGCCTAATTAACCATTAGTTCAAATATGCTGCTAGAAAGAGACTGATAATAATCAAATCTGTTCTCTATTTCAGGCATATTTGTTGCCTCACTTCTTCTAACCTTTACTCGTATACTTTTAAGCATGCAATTGGAACCTACGTTAAGATAAACTAATCAATTAAGAACACCGACATACCACTGGCTCATCAGCGGCATCGGTAATAGGGAAGAAGTTTTCTCCATCTGGACTGTATTCCACAGTAAACAAAGTCACAAAGTCATCTGTATCAGGTCCGCCACCTTGCAAGATAACACCGGTTACTATACTTGGTTTGCTAAGATCAATAGTGACTGATGGTTCAGTATCATTAGGACTAGGTGTCCAAGCATTAGGACCATTCAGACGCAAATCCTCATTGGTTACTCCTGGTGCCAGTGATGAAGGAACGATGTTTTCTGATGGAATCAGTACGTTGTTACTATCCATTCCAAGTGGTTCCTCACACACAACTGAAATGAAAAACACAATTGCATTTTGATAGGATTTAAAAGAAATCAAAACATGAACAGTCATTCATTCAGGAAGCAATATCAATGTGATCTTTCAGAGAATTGGTGACGATTTTGACAGTGCTATCTTACCTGCAGTAGTTACTGCAATAGTCGTGTATCTTGTGACTGGTGTCGTAGCTGCAGGTGTGGTTGCTGGAAATAAAAGTAGCGTATACTCATCAGTATAGAAATATGTACTCAAAAGTTAACATTATATTTCACGCAAAAAGACTACAGCAGCCTTTTACTGAATGATCTTAGACAAATTTCAGTATTTTGTTTACGTGTCTGACTTCACAATTCAAATTGGACGTAACTTTTTGTTAATCTTATTTTGTATTAATTTTGTCAGATAAAACTTGGTATGCTACTTACTTGCTTCAACACATCCCAACACTTCTAATCTTAGACTTGGTTCATTATTAGACTCAATTGGCAAGATTTTGATGAATTGAACATCATCAAGTTGTTCTGGGAAAAGGACTTTCTGTTCTGTGGTGTCATCTGATGGTCCCGTGAATACCTACAAATATACAAAGAATCTCGTCAGTTTCTTTGGCGAATATTGGGCCTAATTAACCATTAGTTCAAATATGCTGCTAGAAAGAGACTGATAATAATCAAATCTGTTCTCTATTTCAGGCATATTTGTTGCCTCATTTCTTCTAACCTTTACTCGTATACTTTTAAGCATGCAATTGGAACCTACGTTAAGATAAACTAATCAATTAAGAACACCGACATACCACTGGCTCATCAGCGGCATCGGTAATAGGGAAGAAGTTTTCTCCATCTGGACTGTATTCCACAGTAAACAAAGTCACAAAGTCATCTGTATCAGGTCCGCCACCTTGCAAGATAACACCGGTTACTATACTTGGTTTGCTAAGATCAATAGTGACTGATGGTTCAGTATCATTAGGACTAGGTGTCCAAGCATTAGGACCATTCAGACGCAAATCCTCATTGGTTACTCCTGGTGCCAGTGATGAAGGAACGATGTTTTCTGATGGAATCAGTACGTTGTTACTATCCATTCCAAGTGGTTCCTCACACACAACTGAAATGAAAAACACAATTGCATTTTGATAGGATTTAAAAGAAATCAAAACATGAACAGTCATTCATTCAGGAAGCAATATCAATGTGATCTTTCAGAGAATTGGTGACGATTTTGACAGTGCTATCTTACCTGCAGTAGTTACTGCAATAGTCGTGTATCTTGTGACTGGTGTCGTAGCTGCAGGTGTGGTTGCTGGAAATAAAAGTAGCGTATACTCATCAGTATAGAAATATGTACTCAAAAGTTAACATTATATTTCACGCAAAAAGACTACAGCAGCCTTTTACTGAATGATCTTAGACAAATTTCAGTATTTTGTTTACGTGTCTGACTTCACAATTCAAATTGGACGTAACTTTTTGTTAATCTTATTTTGTATTAATTTTGTCAGATAAAACTTGGTATGCTACTTACTTGCTTCAACACATCCCAACACTTCTAATCTTAGACTTGGTTCATTATTAGACTCAATTGGCAAGATTTTGATGAATTGAACATCATCAAGTTGTTCTGGGAAAAGGACTTTCTGTTCTGTGGTGTCATCTGATGGTCCCGTGAATACCTACAAATATACAAAGAATCTCGTCAGTTTCTTTGGCGAATATTGGGCCTAATTAACCATTAGTTCAAATATGCTGCTAGAAAGAGACTGATAATAATCAAATCTGTTCTCTATTTCAGGCATATTTGTTGCCTCACTTCTTCTAACCTTTACTCGTATACTTTTAAGCATGCAATTGGAACCTACGTTAAGATAAACTAATCAATTAAGAACACCGACATACCACTGGCTCATCAGCGGCATCGGTAATAGGGAAGAAGTTTTCTCCATCTGGACTGTATTCCACAGTAAACAAAGTCACAAAGTCATCTGTATCAGGTCCGCCACCTTGCAAGATAACACCGGTTACTATACTTGGTTTGCTAAGATCAATAGTGACTGATGGTTCAGTATCATTAGGACTAGGTGTCCAAGCATTAGGACCATTCAGACGCAAATCCTCATTGGTTACTCCTGGTGCCAGTGATGAAGGAACGATGTTTTCTGATGGAATCAGTACGTTGTTACTATCCATTCCAAGTGGTTCCTCACACACAACTGAAATGAAAAACACAATTGCATTTTGATAGGATTTAAAAGAAATCAAAACATGAACAGTCATTCATTCAGGAAGCAATATCAATGTGATCTTTCAGAGAATTGGTGACGATTTTGACAGTGCTATCTTACCTGCAGTAGTTACTGCAATAGTCGTGTATCTTGTGACTGGTGTCGTAGCTGCAGGTGTGGTTGCTGGAAATAAAAGTAGCGTATACTCATCAGTATAGAAATATGTACTCAAAAGTTAACATTATATTTCACGCAAAAAGACTACAGCAGCCTTTTACTGAATGATCTTAGACAAATTTCAGTATTTTGTTTACGTGTCTGACTTCACAATTCAAATTGGACGTAACTTTTTGTTAATCTTATTTTGTATTAATTTTGTCAGATAAAACTTGGTATGCTACTTACTTGCTTCAACACATCCCAACACTTCTAATCTTAGACTTGGTTCATTATTAGACTCAATTGGCAAGATTTTGATGAATTGAACATCATCAAGTTGTTCTGGGAAAAGGACTTTCTGTTCTGTGGTGTCATCTGATGGTCCCGTGAATACCTACAAATATACAAAGAATCTCGTCAGTTTCTTTGGCGAATATTGGGCCTAATTAACCATTAGTTCAAATATGCTGCTAGAAAGAGACTGATAATAATCAAATCTGTTCTCTATTTCAGGCATATTTGTTGCCTCACTTCTTCTAACCTTTACTCGTATACTTTTAAGCATGCAATTGGAACCTACGTTAAGATAAACTAATCAATTAAGAACACCGACATACCACTGGCTCATCAGCGGCATCGGTAATAGGGAAGAAGTTTTCTCCATCTGGACTGTATTCCACAGTAAACAAAGTCACAAAGTCATCTGTATCAGGTCCGCCACCTTGCAAGATAACACCGGTTACTATACTTGGTTTGCTAAGATCAATAGTGACTGATGGTTCAGTATCATTAGGACTAGGTGTCCAAGCATTAGGACCATTCAGACGCAAATCCTCATTGGTTACTCCTGGTGCCAGTGATGAAGGAACGATGTTTTCTGATGGAATCAGTACGTTGTTACTATCCATTCCAAGTGGTTCCTCACACACAACTGAAATGAAAAACACAATTGCATTTTGATAGGATTTAAAAGAAATCAAAACATGAACAGTCATTCATTCAGGAAGCAATATCAATGTGATCTTTCAGAGAATTGGTGACGATTTTGACAGTGCTATCTTACCTGCAGTAGTTACTGCAATAGTCGTGTATCTTGTGACTGGTGTCGTAGCTGCAGGTGTGGTTGCTGGAAATAAAAGTAGCGTATACTCATCAGTATAGAAATATGTACTCAAAAGTTAACATTATATTTCACGCAAAAAGACTACAGCAGCCTTTTACTGAATGATCTTAGACAAATTTCAGTATTTTGTTTACGTGTCTGACTTCACAATTCAAATTGGACGTAACTTTTTGTTAATCTTATTTTGTATTAATTTTGTCAGATAAAACTTGGTATGCTACTTACTTGCTTCAACACATCCCAACACTTCTAATCTTAGACTTGGTTCATTATTAGACTCAATTGGCAAGATTTTGATGAATTGAACATCATCAAGTTGTTCTGGGAAAAGGACTTTCTGTTCTGTGGTGTCATCTGATGGTCCCGTGAATACCTACAAATATACAAAGAATCTCGTCAGTTTCTTTGGCGAATATTGGGCCTAATTAACCATTAGTTCAAATATGCTAGAAAGAGACTGATAATAATCAAATCTGTTCTCTATTTCAGGCATATTTGTTGCCTCACTTCTTCTAACCTTTACTCGTATACTTTTAAGCATGCAATTGGAACCTACGTTAAGATAAACTAATCAATTAAGAACACCGACATACCACTGGCTCATCAGCGGCATCGGTAATAGGGAAGAAGTTTTCTCCATCTGGACTGTATTCCACAGTAAACAAAGTCACAAAGTCATCTGTATCAGGTCCGCCACCTTGCAAGATAACACCGGTTACTATACTTGGTTTGCTAAGATCAATAGTGACTGATGGTTCAGTATCATTAGGACTAGGTGTCCAAGCATTAGGACCATTCAGACGCAAATCCTCATTGGTTACTCCTGGTGCCAGTGATGAAGGAACGATGTTTTCTGATGGAATCAGTACGTTGTTACTATCCATTCCAAGTGGTTCCTCACACACAACTGAAATGAAAAACACAATTGCATTTTGATAGGATTTAAAAGAAATCAAAACATGAACAGTCATTCATTCAGGAAGCAATATCAATGTGATCTTTCAGAGAATTGGTGACGATTTTGACAGTGCTATCTTACCTGCAGTAGTTACTGCAATAGTCGTGTATCTTGTGACTGGTGTCGTAGCTGCAGGTGTGGTTGCTGGAAATAAAAGTAGCGTATACTCATCAGTATAGAAATATGTACTCAAAAGTTAACATTATATTTCACGCAAAAAGACTACAGCAGCCTTTTACTGAATGATCTTAGACAAATTTCAGTATTTTGTTTACGTGTCTGACTTCACAATTCAAATTGGACGTAACTTTTTGTTAATCTTATTTTGTATTAATTTTGTCAGATAAAACTTGGTATGCTACTTACTTGCTTCAACACATCCCAACACTTCTAATCTTAGACTTGGTTCATTATTAGACTCAATTGGCAAGATTTTGATGAATTGAACATCATCAAGTTGTTCTGGGAAAAGGACTTTCTGTTCTGTGGTGTCATCTGATGGTCCCGTGAATACCTACAAATATACAAAGAATCTCGTCAGTTTCTTTGGCGAATATTGGGCCTAATTAACCATTAGTTCAAATATGCTGCTAGAAAGAGACTGATAATAATCAAATCTGTTCTCTATTTCAGGCATATTTGTTGCCTCACTTCTTCTAACCTTTACTCGTATACTTTTAAGCATGCAATTGGAACCTACGTTAAGATAAACTAATCAATTAAGAACACCGACATACCACTGGCTCATCAGCGGCATCGGTAATAGGGAAGAAGTTTTCACCATCTGGACTGTATTCCACAGTAAACAAAGTCACAAAGTCATCTGTATCAGGTCCGCCACCTTGCAAGATAACACCGGTTACTATACTTGGTTTGCTAAGATCAATAGTGACTGATGGTTCAGTATCATTAGGACTAGGTGTCCAAGCATTAGGACCATTCAGACGCAAATCCTCATTGGTTACTCCTGGTGCCAGTGATGAAGGAACGATGTTTTCTGATGGAATCAGTACGTTGTTACTATCCATTCCAAGTGGTTCCTCACACACAACTGAAATGAAAAACACAATTGCATTTTGATAGGATTTAAAAGAAATCAAAACATGAACAGTCATTCATTCAGGAAGCAATATCAATGTGATCTTTCAGAGAATTGGTGACGATTTTGACAGTGCTATCTTACCTGCAGTAGTTACTGCAATAGTCGTGTATCTTGTGACTGGTGTCGTAGCTGCAGGTGTGGTTGCTGGAAATAAAAGTAGCGTATACTCATCAGTATAGAAATATGTACTCAAAAGTTAACATTATATTTCACGCAAAAAGACTACAGCAGCCTTTTACTGAATGATCTTAGACAAATTTCAGTATTTTGTTTACGTGTCTGACTTCACAATTCAAATTGGACGTAACTTTTTGTTAATCTTATTTTGTATTAATTTTGTCAGATAAAACTTGGTATGCTACTTACTTGCTTCAACACATCCCAACACTTCTAATCTTAGACTTGGTTCATTATTAGACTCAATTGGCAAGATTTTGATGAATTGAACATCATCAAGTTGTTCTGGGAAAAGGACTTTCTGTTCTGTGGTGTCATCTGATGGTCCCGTGAATACCTACAAATATACAAAGAATCTCGTCAGTTTCTTTGGCGAATATTGGGCCTAATTAACCATTAGTTCAAATATGCTGCTAGAAAGAGACTGATAATAATCAAATCTGTTCTCTATTTCAGGCATATTTGTTGCCTCACTTCTTCTAACCTTTACTCGTATACTTTTAAGCATGCAATTGGAACCTACGTTAAGATAAACTAATCAATTAAGAACACCGACATACCACTGGCTCATCAGCGGCATCGGTAATAGGGAAGAAGTTTTCTCCATCTGGACTGTATTCCACAGTAAACAAAGTCACAAAGTCATCTGTATCAGGTCCGCCACCTTGCAAGATAACACCGGTTACTATACTTGGTTTGCTAAGATCAATAGTGACTGATGGTTCAGTATCATTAGGACTAGGTGTCCAAGCATTAGGACCATTCAGACGCAAATCCTCATTGGTTACTCCTGGTGCCAGTGATGAAGGAACGATGTTTTCTGATGGAATCAGTACGTTGTTACTATCCATTCCAAGTGGTTCCTCACACACAACTGAAATGAAAACACAATTGCATTTTGATAGGATTTAAAAGAAATCAAAACATGAACAGTCATTCATTCAGGAAGCAATATCAATGTGATCTTTCAGAGAATTGGTGACGATTTTGACAGTGCTATCTTACCTGCAGTAGTTACTGCAATAGTCGTGTATCTTGTGACTGGTGTCGTAGCTGCAGGTGTGGTTGCTGGAAATAAAAGTAGCGTATACTCATCAGTATAGAAATATGTACTCAAAAGTTAACATTATATTTCACGCAAAAAAGACTACAGCAGCCTTTTACTGAATGATCTTAGACAAATTTCAGTATTTTGTTTACGTGTCTGACTTCACAATTCAAATTGGACGTAACTTTTTTTTAATCTTATTTTGTATTAATTTTGTCAGATAAAACTTGGTATGCTACTTACTTGCTTCAACACATCCCAACACTTCTAATCTTAGACTTGGTTCATTATTAGACTCAATTGGCAAGATTTTGATGAATTGAACATCATCAAGTTGTTCTGGGAAAAGGACTTTCTGTTCTGTGGTGTCATCTGATGGTCCCGTGAATACCTACAAATATACAAAGAATCTCGTCAGTTTCTTTGGCGAATATTGGGCCTAATTAACCATTAGTTCAAATATGCTGCTAGAAAGAGACTGATAATAATCAAATCTGTTCTCTATTTCAGGCATATTTGTTGCCTCACTTCTTCTAACCTTTACTCGTATACTTTTAAGCATGCAATTGGAACCTACGTTAAGATAAACTAATCAATTAAGAACACCGACATACCACTGGCTCATCAGCGGCATCGGTAATAGGGAAGAAGTTTTCTCCATCTGGACTGTATTCCACAGTAAACAAAGTCACAAAGTCATCTGTATCAGGTCCGCCACCTTGCAAGATAACACCGGTTACTATACTTGGTTTGCTAAGATCAATAGTGACTGATGGTTCAGTATCATTAGGACTAGGTGTCCAAGCATTAGGACCATTCAGACGCAAATCCTCATTGGTTACTCCTGGTGCCAGTGATGAAGGAACGATGTTTTCTGATGGAATCAGTACGTTGTTACTATCCATTCCAAGTGGTTCCTCACACACAACTGAAATGAAAAACACAATTGCATTTTGATAGGATTTAAAAGAAATCAAAACATGAACAGTCATTCATTCAGGAAGCAATATCAATGTGATCTTTCAGAGAATTGGTGACGATTTTGACAGTGCTATCTTACCTGCAGTAGTTACTGCAATAGTCGTGTATCTTGTGACTGGTGTCGTAGCTGCAGGTGTGGTTGCTGGAAATAAAAGTAGCGTATACTCATCAGTATAGAAATATGTACTCAAAAGTTAACATTATATTTCACGCAAAAAGACTACAGCAGCCTTTTACTGAATGATCTTAGACAAATTTCAGTATTTTGTTTACGTGTCTGACTTCACAATTCAAATTGGACGTAACTTTTTGTTAATCTTATTTTGTATTAATTTTGTCAGATAAAACTTGGCATGCTACTTACTTGCTTCAACACATCCCAACACTTCTAATCTTAGACTTGGTTCATTATTAGACTCAATTGGCAAGATTTTGATGAATTGAACATCATCAAGTTGTTCTGGGAAAAGGATTTTCTGTTCTGTGGTGTCATCTGATGGTCCCGTGAATACCTACAAATATACAAAGAATCTCGTCAGTTTCTTTGGCGAATATTGGGCCTAATTAACCATTAGTTCAAATATGCTGCTAGAAAGAGACTGATAATAATCAAATCTGTTCTCTATTTCAGGCATATTTGTTGCCTCATTTCTTCTAACCTTTACTCGTATACTTTTAAGCATGCAATTGGAACCTACGTTAAGATAAACTAATCAATTAAGAACACCGACATACCACTGGCTCATCAGCGGCATCGGTAATAGGGAAGAAGTTTTCTCCATCTGGACTGTATTCCACAGTAAACAAAGTCACAAAGTCATCTGTATCAGGTCCGCCACCTTGCAAGATAACACCGGTTACTATACTTGGTTTGCTAAGATCAATAGTGACTGATGGTTCAGTATCATTAGGACTAGGTGTCCAAGCATTAGGACCATTCAGACGCAAATCCTCATTGGTTACTCCTGGTGCCAGTGATGAAGGAACGATGTTTTCTGATGGAATCAGTACGTTGTTACTATCCATTCCAAGTGGTTCCTCACACACAACTGAAATGAAAACACAATTGCATTTTGATAGGATTTAAAAGAAATCAAAACATGAACAGTCATTCATTCAGGAAGCAATATCAATGTGATCTTTCAGAGAATTGGTGACGATTTTGACAGTGCTATCTTACCTGCAGTAGTTACTGCAATAGTCGTGTATCTTGTGACTGGTGTCGTAGCTGCAGGTGTGGTTGCTGGAAATAAAAGTAGCGTATACTCATCAGTATAGAAATATGTACTCAAAAGTTAACATTATATTTCACGCAAAAAGACTACAGCAGCCTTTTACTGAATGATCTTAGACAAATTTCAGTATTTTGTTTACGTGTCTGACTTCACAATTCAAATTGGACGTAACTTTTTGTTAATCTTATTTTGTATTAATTTTGTCAGATAAAACTTGGTATGCTACTTACTTGCTTCAACACATCCCAACACTTCTAATCTTAGACTTGGTTCATTATTAGACTCAATTGGCAAGATTTTGATGAATTGAACATCATCAAGTTGTTCTGGGAAAAGGACTTTCTGTTCTGTGGTGTCATCTGATGGTCCCGTGAATACCTACAAATATACAAAAGAATCTCGTCAGTTTCTTTGGCGAATATTGGCCTAATTAACCATTAGTTCAAATATGCTGCTAGAAAGAGACTGATAATAATCAAATCTGTTCTCTATTTCAGGCATATTTGTTGCCTCATTTCTTCTAACCTTTACTCGTATACTTTTAAGCATGCAATTGGAACCTACGTTAAGATAAACTAATCAATTAAGAACACCGACATACCACTGGCTCATCAGCGGCATCGGTAATAGGGAAGAAGTTTTCTCCATCTGGACTGTATTCCACAGTAAACAAAGTCACAAAGTCATCTGTATCAGGTCCGCCACCTTGCAAGATAACACCGGTTACTATACTTGGTTTGCTAAGATCAATAGTGACTGATGGTTCAGTATCATTAGGACTAGGTGTCCAAGCATTAGGACCATTCAGACGCAAATCCTCATTGGTTACTCCTGGTGCCAGTGATGAAGGAACGATGTTTTCTGATGGAATCAGTACGTTGTTACTATCCATTCCAAGTGGTTCCTCACACACAACTGAAATGAAAAACACAATTGCATTTTGATAGGATTTAAAAGAAATCAAAACATGAACAGTCATTCATTCAGGAAGCAATATCAATGTGATCTTTCAGAGAATTGGTGACGATTTTGACAGTGCTATCTTACCTGCAGTAGTTACTGCAATAGTCGTGTATCTTGTGACTGGTGTCGTAGCTGCAGGTGTGGTTGCTGGAAATAAAAGTAGCGTATACTCATCAGTATAGAAATATGTACTCAAAAGTTAACATTATATTTCACGCAAAAGACTACAGCAGCCTTTTACTGAATGATCTTAGACAAATTTCAGTATTTTGTTTACGTGTCTGACTTCACAATTCAAATTGGACGTAACTTTTTGTTAATCTTATTTTGTATTAATTTTGTCAGATAAAACTTGGTATGCTACTTACTTGCTTCAACACATCCCAACACTTCTAATCTTAGACTTGGTTCATTATTAGACTCAATTGGCAAGATTTTGATGAATTGAACATCATCAAGTTGTTCTGGGAAAAGGACTTTCTGTTCTGTGGTGTCATCTGATGGTCCCTGTGAATACCTACAAATATACAAAGAATCTCGTCAGTTTCTTTGGCGAATATTGGGCCTAATTAACCATTAGTTCAAATATGCTGCTAGAAAGAGACTGATAATAATCAAATCTGTTCTCTATTTCAGGCATATTTGTTGCCTCACTTCTTCTAACCTTTACTCGTATACTTTTAAGCATGCAATTGGAACCTACGTTAAGATAAACTAATCAATTAAGAACACCGACATACCACTGGCTCATCAGCGGCATCGGTAATAGGGAAGAAGTTTTCTCCATCTGGACTGTATTCCACAGTAAACAAAGTCACAAAGTCATCTGTATCAGGTCCGCCACCTTGCAAGATAACACCGGTTACTATACTTGGTTTGCTAAGATCAATAGTGACTGATGGTTCAGTATCATTAGGACTAGGTGTCCAAGCATTAGGACCATTCAGACGCAAATCCTCATTGGTTACTCCTGGTGCCAGTGATGAAGGAACGATGTTTTCTGATGGAATCAGTACGTTGTTACTATCCATTCCAAGTGGTTCCTCACACAACTGAAATGAAAAACACAATTGCATTTTGATAGGATTTAAAAGAAATCAAAACATGAACAGTCATTCATTCAGGAAGCAATATCAATGTGATCTTTCAGAGAATTGGTGACGATTTTGATGGTGCTATCTTACCTGCAGTAGTTACTGCAATAGTCGTGTATCTTGTGACTGGTGTCGTAGCTGCAGGTGTGGTTGCTGGAAATAAAAGTAGCGTATACTCATCAGTATAGAAATATGTACTCAAAAGTTAACATTATATTTCACGCAAAAAAGACTACAGCAGCCTTTTACTGAATGATCTTAGACAAATTTCAGTATTTTGTTTACGTGTCTGACTTCACAATTCAAATTGGACGTAACTTTTTGTTAATCTTATTTTGTATTAATTTTGTCAGATAAAACTTGGTATGCTACTTACTTGCTTCAACACATCCCAACACTTCTAATCTTAGACTTGGTTCATTATTAGACTCAATTGGCAAGATTTTGATGAATTGAACATCATCAAGTTGTTCTGGGAAAAGGACTTTCTGTTCTGTGGTGTCATCTGATGGTCCCGTGAATACCTACAAATATACAAAGAATCTCGTCAGTTTCTTTGGCGAATATTGGGCCTAATTAACCATTAGTTCAAATATGCTGCTAGAAAGAGACTGATAATAATCAAATCTGTTCTCTATTTCAGGCATATTTGTTGCCTCACTTCTTCTAACCTTTACTCGTATACTTTTAAGCATGCAATTGGAACCTACGTTAAGATAAACTAATCAATTAAGAACACCGACATACCACTGGCTCATCAGCGGCATCGGTAATAGGGAAGAAGTTTTCTCCATCTGGACTGTATTCCACAGTAAACAAAGTCACAAAGTCATCTGTATCAGGTCCGCCACCTTGCAAGATAACACCGGTTACTATACTTGGTTTGCTAAGATCAATAGTGACTGATGGTTCAGTATCATTAGGACTAGGTGTCCAAGCATTAGGACCATTCAGACGCAAATCCTCATTGGTTACTCCTGGTGCCAGTGATGAAGGAACGATGTTTTCTGATGGAATCAGTACGTTGTTACTATCCATTCCAAGTGGTTCCTCACACACAACTGAAATGAAAAACACAATTGCATTTTGATAGGATTTAAAAGAAATCAAAACATGAACAGTCATTCATTCAGGAAGCAATATCAATGTGATCTTTCAGAGAATTGGTGACGATTTTGATGGTGCTATCTTACCTGCAGTAGTTACTGCAATAGTCGTGTATCTTGTGACTGGTGTCGTAGCTGCAGGTGTGGTTGCTGGAAATAAAAGTAGCGTATACTCATCAGTATAGAAATATGTACTCAAAAGTTAACATTATATTTCACGAAAAAAGACTACAACAGCCTTTTACTGAATGATCTTAGACAAATTTCAGTATTTTGTTTACGTGTCTGACTTCACAATTCAAATTGGACGTAACTTTTTGTTAATCTTATTTTGTATTAATTTTGTCAGATAAAACTTGGTATGCTACTTACTTGCTTCAACACATCCCAACACTTCTAATCTTAGACTTGGTTCATTATTAGACTCAATTGGCAAGATTTTGATGAATTGAACATCATCAAGTTGTTCTGGGAAAAGGACTTTCTGTTCTGTGGTGTCATCTGATGGTCCCGTGAATACCTACAAATATACAAAGAATCTCGTCAGTTTCTTTGGCGAATATTGGGCCTAATTAACCATTAGTTCAAATATGCTGAAGAGACTGATAATAATCAAATCTGTTCTCTATTTCAGGCATATTTGTTGCCTCACTTCTTCTAACCTTTACTCGTATACTTTTAAGCATGCAATTGGAACCTACGTTAAGATAAACTAATCAATTAAGAACACCGACATACCACTGGCTCATCAGCGGCATCGGTAATAGGGAAGAAGTTTTCTCCATCTGGACTGTATTCCACAGTAAACAAAGTCACAAAGTCATCTGTATCAGGTCCGCCACCTTGCAAGATAACACCGGTTACTATACTTGGTTTGCTAAGATCAATAGTGACTGATGGTTCAGTATCATTAGGACTAGGTGTCCAAGCATTAGGACCATTCAGACGCAAATCCTCATTGGTTACTCCTGGTGCCAGTGATGAAGGAACGATGTTTTCTGATGGAATCAGTACGTTGTTACTATCCATTCCAAGTGGTTCCTCACACACAACTGAAATGAAAAACACAATTGCATTTTGATAGGATTTAAAAGAAATCAAAACATGAACAGTCATTCATTCAGGAAGCAATATCAATGTGATCTTTCAGAGAATTGGTGACGATTTTGACAGTGCTATCTTACCTGCAGTAGTTACTGCAATAGTCGTGTATCTTGTGACTGGTGTCGTAGCTGCAGGTGTGGTTGCTGGAAATAAAAGTAGCGTATACTCATCAGTATAGAAATATGTACTCAAAAGTTAACATTATATTTCACGCGAAAAGACTACAGCAGCCTTTTACTGAATGATCTTAGACAAATTTCAGTATTTTGTTTACGTGTCTGACTTCACAATTCAAATTGGACGTAACTTTTTGTTAATCTTATTTTGTATTAATTTTGTCAGATAAAACTTGGTATGCTACTTACTTGCTCAACACATCCCAACACTTCTAATCTTAGACTTGGTTCATTATTAGACTCAATTGGCAAGATTTTGATGAATTGAACATCATCAAGTTGTTCTGGGAAAAGGACTTTCTGTTCTGTGGTGTCATCTGATGGTCCCGTGAATACCTACAAATATACAAAGAATCTCGTCAGTTTCTTTTGGCGAATATTGGGCCTAATTAACCATTAGTTCAAATATGCTGCTAGAAAGAGACTGATAATAATCAAATCTGTTCTCTATTTCAGGCATATTTGTTGCCTCACTTCTTCTAACCTTTACTCGTATACTTTTAAGCATGCAATTGGAACCTACGTTAAGATAAACTAATCAATTAAGAACACCGACATACCACTGGCTCATCAGCGGCATCGGTAATAGGGAAGAAGTTTCTCCATCTGGACTGTATTCCACAGTAAACAAAGTCACAAAGTCATCTGTATCAGGTCCGCCACCTTGCAAGATAACACCGGTTACTATACTTGGTTTGCTAAGATCAATAGTGACTGATGGTTCAGTATCATTAGGACTAGGTGTCCAAGCATTAGGACCATTCAGACGCAAATCCTCATTGGTTACTCCTGGTGCCAGTGATGAAGGAACGATGTTTTCTGATGGAATCAGTACGTTGTTACTATCCATTCCAAGTGGTTCCTCACACACAACTGAAATGAAAAACACAATTGCATTTTGATAGGATTTAAAAGAAATCAAAACATGAACAGTCATTCATTCAGGAAGCAATATCAATGTGATCTTTCAGAGAATTGGTGACGATTTTGACAGTGTTATCTTACCTGCAGTAGTTACTGCAATAGTCGTGTATCTTGTGACTGGTGTCGTAGCTGCAGGCGTGGTTGCTGGAAATAAAAGTAGCGTATACTCATCAGTATAGAAATATGTACTCAAAAGTTAACATTATATTTCACGCGTAAAAAAGACTACAGCAGCCTTTTACTGAATGATCTTAGACAAATTTCAGTATTTTGTTTACGTGTCTGACTTCACAATTGCAATTGGACGTAACTTTTTGCTAAGCTTATTTTGTATTAATTTTGTCAGATAAAACTTGGTATGCTACTTACTTGCTTCAACACATCCCAACACTTCTAATCTTAGACTTGGTTCATTATTAGACTCAATTGGCAAGATTTTGATGAATTGAACATCATCAAGTTGTTCTGGGAAAAGGATTTTCTGTTCTGTGGTGTCATCTGATGGTCCCGTGAATACCTACAAATATACAAAGAATCTCGTCAGTTTCTTTTGGCGAATATTGGGCCTAATTAACCATTAGTTCAAATATGCTGCTAGAAAGAGACTGATAATAATCAAATCTGTTCTCTATTTCAGGCATATTTGTTGCCTCATTTCTTCTAACCTTTACTCGTATACTTTTAAGCATGCAATTGGAACCTACGTTAAGATAAACTAATCAATTAAGAACACCGACATACCACTGGCTCATCAGCGGCATCGGTAATAGGGAAGAAGTTTTCGCCATCTGGACTGTATTCCACAGTAAACAAAGTCACAAAGTCATCTGTATCAGGTCCGCCACCTTGCAAGATAACACCGGTTACTATACTTGGTTTGCTAAGATCAATAGTGACTGATGGTTCAGTATCATTAGGACTAGGTGTCCAAGCATTAGGACCATTCAGACGCAAATCCTCATTGGTTACTCCTGGTGCCAGTGATGAAGGAACGATGTTTTCTGATGGAATCAGTACGTTGTTACTATCCATTCCAAGTGGTTCCTCACACACAAAAAAAAAAAAAACACAAGAGCATTTTGATAGGATTTAAAAGAAATCAAAATATGAACAGTCATTCATTCAGGAAGCAATATCAATGTGATCTTTCAGAGAATTGGTGACGATTTTGACAGTGTTATCTTACCTGCAGTAGTTACTGCAATAGTCGTGTATCTTGTGACTGGTGTCGTAGCTGCAGGTGTTGTTAATGGAAATAAAAGTAGCGCATACACAAAAGTATAGAAATATGTACTCAAAGTTACATTATATTTCACGCAAAAGACTGCAGCAGGTTTACTGAATGATCTTAGACAAATTTCAGTATTTTGTTTACGTGCCTGACTTCACAATTCAAATTGGAAGTAACTTTTTGTTAATCTTATTTTGTATTAATTTTGTCAGATAAAACTTGGTATGCTACTTACTTGCTTCAACACATCCCAACACTTCTAATCTTAGACTTGGTTCATTATTAGACTCAATTGGCAAGATTTTGATGAATTGAACATCATCAAGTTGTTCTGGGAAGAGGACTTTCTGTTCTGTGGTGTCATCTGATGGTCCCGTGAATACCTACAAATATACAAAGAATCTCGTCAGTTTCTTTGGCGAATATTGGGCCTAATTAACCATTAGTTCAAATATGCTGCTAGAAAGAGACTGATAATAATCAAATCTGAAATGTTCTCTATTTCAGGCATATTTGTGGTCTCATTTCTTCTAACCTTTACTCGTATGCTTTTAAGCATGCAACTGGAACCCACGTTAAGATAAACTAATCAATTAAGAACACCGACATACCACTGGCTCATCAGCGGCATCGGTAATAGGGAAGAAGTTTTCTCCATCTGGACTGTATTCCACAGTAAACAAAGTCACAAAGTCATCTGTATCAGGTCCGCCACCTTGCAAGATAACACCAGTTACTATACTTGGTTTGCTAAGATCAATAGTGACTGATGGTTCAGTATCATTAGGACTAGGTGTCCAAGCATTAGGACCATTCAGACGCAAATCCTCATTGGTTACTCCTGGTGCCAGTGATGAAGGAACGATGTTTTCTGATGGAATCAGTACGTTGTTACTATCCATTCCAAGTGGTTCCTCACACACAACTGAAATGAAAAACACAAGAGCATTTTGATAGGATTGAAAAGAAATCAAAACATGAACAGTCATTCATTCAGGAAGCAATATCAATGTGATCTTTCAGAGAATTGGTGACGATTTTGACAGTGCTATCTTACCTGCAGTAGTTACTGCAATAGTCGTGTATCTTGTGACTGGTGTCGTAGCTGCAGGTGTGGTTGCTGGAAATAAAAGTAGCGTATACTCATTAGTATAGAAATATGTACTCAAAAGTTAACATTATATTTCACGCAAAAAGACGACAGCAGCCTTTTACTGAATGATCTTAGACAAATTTCAGTATTTTGTTTACGTGTCTGACTTCACAATTGAAATTGGACGTAACTTTTTGCTAATCTTATTTTGTATTAATTTTGTCAGATAAAACTTGGTATGCTACTTACTTGCTTCAACACATCCCAACACTTCTAATCTTAGACTTGGTTCATTATTAGACTCAATTGGCAAGATTTTGATGAATTGAACATCATCAAGTTGTTCTGGGAAGAGGACTTTCTGTTCTGTGGTGTCATCTGATGGTCCCGTGAATACCTACAAATATACAAAGAATCTCGTCAGTTTCTTTGGCGAATATTGGGCCTAATTAACCATTAGTTCAAATATGCTGCTAGAAAGAGACTGATAATAATCAAATCTGTTCTCTATTTCAGGCATATTCGTTTTCTCATTTCTTCTAACCTTTACTCGTATGCTTTTAAGCATGCAATTGGAACCATTATAACGTTAAGATAAACTAATCAATTAAGAACACCGACATACCACTGGCTCATCAGCGGCATCGGTAATAGGGAAGAAGTTTTCTCCATCTGGACTGTATTCCACAGTAAACAAAGTCACAAAGTCATCTGTATCAGGTCCGCCACCTTGCAAGATAACACCGGTTACTATACTTGGTTTGCTAAGATCAATAGTGACTGATGGTTCAGTATCATTAGGACTAGGTGTCCAAGCATTAGGACCATTCAGACGCAAATCCTCATTGGTTACTCCTGGTGCCAGTGATGAAGGAACGATGTTTTCTGATGGAATCAGTACGTTGTTACTATCCATTCCAAGTGGTTC
This sequence comes from Amphiura filiformis, assembly GCF_039555335.1. NCBI lineage: Eukaryota > Metazoa > Echinodermata > Ophiuroidea > Amphilepidida > Amphiuridae > Amphiura > Amphiura filiformis. The sequence continues at coordinate 44,180,543 of NC_092636.1, read as the reverse complement.
CTCACACACAACTGAAATGAAAAACACAATTGCATTTTTGCTAGGATTGAAAAGAAATCAAAACATGAACAGTCATTCATTCAGGAAGCAATATCAATGTGATCTTTCAGAGAATTGGTGACGATTTTGATGGTGCTATCTTACCTGCAGTAGTTACTGCAATAGTCGTGTATCTTGTGACTGGTGTCGTAGCTGCAGGTGTGGTTGCTGTAAATGGAAAGTAGCGTATACTCATCAGTATAGAAATATGTACTCAAAAGTTCAAAATGTACAGTTATATTTCATGCAAAAGACTACAGCAGCCTTTACTGAATGATCTTAGTTTTCAGTATTTGTTTACGTGTCTGACTTCACAATTAAAATTGGACGTAACTTTTTGCTAATCTTATTTTTGTATTAATTTTGTCAGATAAAACTTGGTATGCTACTTACTTGCTTCAACACATCCCAACACTTCTAATCTTAGACTTGGTTCATTATTAGACTCAATTGGCAAGATTTTGATGAATTGAACATCATCAAGTTGTTCTGGGTAGAGGACTTTCTGTTCTGTGGTGTCATCTGATGGTCCCGTGCATACCTACAAATATACAAAGAATCTCGTCAGTTTCTTTGGCGAATATTGGGCCTGAATTAACCATTAGTTCAAATATGCCCTGTCTAGAAAGAGACTCAAGATAATAATCAAATGTGTTTTCTATTTCAGGCATAATTGTGGTCTGATTTCTTCTAACATTTATCGTATGCTTTTCAACATGCAATTGGAACCTATTATAATGTTAAAATAAACTTATCAATTAAGAATACCGACATACCACTGGCTCATCAGCGGCATCGGTAATAGGGAAGAAGTTTTTCCATCTGGACTGTATTCCACAGTAAACAAAGTCACAAAGTCATCTGTATCAGGTCCGCCACCTTGCAAGATAACACCGGTTACTATACTTGGTTTGCTAAGATCAATAGTGACTGATGGTTCAGTATCATTAGGACTAGGTGTCCAAGCATTAGGACCATTCAGACGCAAATCCTCATTGGTTACTCCTGGTGCCAGTGATGAAGGAACGATGTTTTCTGATGGAATCAGTACGTTGTTACTATCCATTCCAAGTGGTTCCTCACACACAACTGAAATGAAAAACACAAGAGCATTTTGATAGGATTGAAAAGAAATCAAAACATGAACAGTCATTCATTCAGGAAGCAATATCAATGTGATCTTTCAGAGAATTGGTGACGATTTTGACAGTGCTATCTTACCTGCAGTAGTTACTGCAATAGTCGTGTATCTTGTGACTGGTGTCGTAGCTGCAGGTGTGGTTGCTGGAAATAAAAGTAGCGTATACTCATTAGTATAGAAATATGTACTCAAAAGTTAACATTATATTTCACGCAAAAAGACTACAGCAGCCTTTTACTGAATGATCTTAGACAAATTTCAGTATTTTGTTTACGTGCCTGACTTCACAATTCAAATTGGAAGTAACTTTTTGTTAATCTTATTTTGTATTAATTTTGTCAGATAAAACTTGGTATGCTACTTACTTGCTTCAACACATCCCAACACTTCTAATCTTAGACTTGGTTCATTATTAGACTCAATTGGCAAGATTTTGATGAATTGAACATCATCAAGTTGTTCTGGGAAAGAGGACTTTCTGTTCTGTGGTGCCATCTGTTGTTCCCGTGAATACCTACAAATATTCAGTGATTCTCGTCCGTTTTTTTTTGGCAAATATTGGGCCTAATTAACCATTAGTTCAAATATGCTGCTAGAAAGAGTCTGATAATAATCAATTCTGTTCTCTATTTCAGGCATATTTGTTGTCTCATTTCTTCTAACCTTTACTCGTATGCTTTTAAGCATGCAATTGGAACCACGTTAAGATAAACTAATCAATTAAGAACACCGACATACCACTGGCTCATCAGCGGCATCGGTAATAGGGAAGAAGTTTTTCCATCTGGACTGTATTCCACAGTAAACAAAGACACAAAGTCATCTGTATCAGGTCCGCCACCTTGCAAGATAACACCGGTTACTATACTTGGTTTGCTAAGATCAATAGTGACTGATGGTTCAGTATCATTAGGACTAGGTGTCCAAGCATTAGGACCATTCAGACGCAAATCCTCATTGGTTACTCCTGGTGCCAGTGATGAAGGAACGATGTTTTCTGATGGAATCAGTACGTTGTTACTATCCATTCCAAGTGGTTCCTCACACAACTGAAATGAAAAACACAAGAGCATTTTGATAGGATTGAAAAGAAATCAAAACATGAACAGTCATTCATTCAGGAAGCAATATCAATGTGATCTTTCAGAGAATTAGTGACGATTTTGACAGTGTTATCTTACCTGCAGTAGTTACTGCAATAGTCGTGTATCTTCAGACTGGTGTCGTAGCTGCAGGTGTGGTTGCTGGAAATAAAAAGTAGCGTATACTCATTAGTATAGAAATATGTACTCAAAAGTTAACATTATATTTCACGAAAAAAGACTACAACAGCCTTTTACTGAATGATCTTAGACAAATTTCAGTATTTTGTTTACGTGTCTGACTTCACAATTCAAATTGGACGTAACTTTTTGCTAATCTTATTTTGTATTAATTTTGTCAGATAAAACTTGGTATGCTACTTACTTGCTTCCAACACATCCCAACACTTCTAATCTTAGACTTGGTTCATTATTAGACTCAATTGGCAAGATTTTGATGAATTGAACATCATCAAGTTGTTCTGGGAAGAGGACTTTCTGTTCTGTGGTGTCATCTGATGGTCCCGTGAATACCTACAAATATACAAAGAATCTCGTCAGTTTCTTTGGCGAATATTGGGCCTAATTAACTATTAGTTCAAATATGCTGCTAGAAAGAGACTGATAATAGTAAAATCTGTACTCTATTTCAGGCATCTTCATTGCCTCACTTCATCTAACCTTTACTCGTATGCTTTTAAGCATGCAATTGGAACCTACGTTAAGATAAACTAAGCAATTAAGAACACCGACATACCACTGGCTCATCAGCGGCATCGGTAATAGGGAAGAAGTTTTCCATCTGGACTGTATTCCACAGTAAACAAAGTCACAAAGTCATCTGTATCAGGTCCGCCACCTTGCAAGATAACACCGGTTACTATACTTGGTTTGCTAAGATCAATAGTGACTGATGGTTCAGTATCATTAGGACTAGGTGTCCAAGCATTAGGACCATTCAGACGCAAATCCTCATTGGTTACTCCTGGTGCCAGTGATGAAGGAACGATGTTTTCTGATGGAATCAGTACGTTGTTACTATCCATTCCAAGTGGTTCCTCACACACAACTGAAATGAAAAACACAAGCATTTTGATAGGATTTGAAAAGAAATCAAAACATGAACAGTCATTCATTCAGGAAGCAATATCAATGTGATCTTTCAGAGAATTGGTGACGATTTTGATAGTGTTATCTTACCTGCAGTAGTTACTGCAATAGTCGTGTATCTTGTGACTGGTGTCGTAGCTGCAGGTGTGGTTGCTGGAAATAAAAGTAGCGTATACTCATTAGTATAGAAATATGTACTCAAAAGTTATGCTGATATGTCACGAAAAAAGACTACAACAGCCTTTTACTGAATGATCTTAGACAAATTTCAGTATTTTGTTTACGTGTCTGACTTCACAATTCAAATTGGACGTAACTTTTTGCTAATCTTATTTTGTATTAATTTTGTCAGATACAACTTGGTATGCTACTTACTTGCTTCAACACATCCCAACACTTCTAATCTTAGACTTGGTTCATTATTAGACTCAATTGGCAAGATTTTGATGAATTGAAATCATCGTTGTTCTGGGAAAAGGACTTTCTGCTCTGTGGTGTCATCTGATGGTCCCGTGAATACTTACATAATATACAAAGAACCTCGTCAGTTTCTTTTGGCGAATATTGGGCCCACTGAATTATAGGCAGCAGCTAAATTCAGAGTTTTAGCCCTGTCAGATCAAGACGCATTAACTCCTCAAGATTTCAATAATACGAAATGTGTTTTCTATTTTAGGCACATTTGTTGTCTGATTCCTGTAACCTTTTGACTCATATAATTTTCAAGCATCCAATTGGAACCTATGTTAAGATAAACTTATCAATGAAGAACACCGACATACCACTGGCTCATCATCGGCATCGGTAATAATAGGGAAGAAGTTTTCTCCATCTGGACTGTAGGCCACAGTAAACAAAGTCACAAAGTCATCTGTATCAGGTCCGCCACCTTGCAAGATACAACACCGGTTACTATACTTGGTTTGCTAAGATCAATAGTGACTGATGGTTCAGTATCATTAGGGACTAGGTGTCCAAGCATTAGGACCATTCAGACGCAGATCCTCATTGGTTACTCCTGGTGCCAGTGATGATGGAAAGATGTTTTCTTGATGGAATCAGTGCGTTGTTACTATCCATTCCAAGTGGTCCTCACACACAACTGAAATGAAAACACAATTGCATTTTGATAGGATTTAAAAGAAATCAAACATGAACAGTCATTCATTCAGGAAGCTAATACATCACGTGGATCTTTCAGAGAATTGGTGACGATTTTGACAGTGCATATCTTTACCTGCAGAAAGTTACTGCAATAGTCGTATCTGTGACTGGTGTCGTAGCTGCAGGCGTGGTTGCTGGAAATAAAAAGTAGCGTATACTCATTAGTATAGAAATATGTACTCAAAAGGTAACATTATATTTCACGCGAAAAGACGACAGCAGCCTTTTACTGAATGATCTTAGACAAATTGAAGACCTGAGCGCAAGAAGACTGTAAGTCCACTTATATTCTCGCTAACATGTATACACTAAAGTTACGTATAGCTTCTCTAGGGTTTTATAAATGTTTTACGTCCAGGCAGAAAAATCATGACAGTTGTGAACATTTGTTTTGGGCCCTAAACATGTATAAAACATTACCAAACTATACGAAATCCTTACGCAACTTTAGTGTATGCTGTTGAGGGGCCAAGTGGACTGCAGTCTTTTGCGTCAAGTTCTTCAATTTTGTATTTTGTTTACGTGTCTGACTTCA